>NW_023270453.1:10386086-10713964 GCF_011800145.1 Mirounga leonina
CGGCGCTCGCACCGCCGCCGCGCGCTCCGCCCCCAGCCTCCGCCCCACACGCCGCGCGCCCGCTTCTGCGCGCGGCACCGCCCTGCCGCGCGCTCCCCGCGCCCCCCAAACACACAGCGCGCGGGCTGGGCATTTAAAGGGACAGGCGCCCGCGCACGCCGCTGCTGCCCGGAGGCCGCCTCTCGAGGGGCGGCGGGGTCCTCGGTCTCCGCGCGCGGTCTGAATTGGGGACCTCCCCGAGTTACACCCGCCGCGAAGAGCAGCAGGGGTCTGCGTCTGGAGCTCCGAAGGAGATTGTTTCCCCCGCTGCTCCGTCGTCAGCTTTGAGAGCTTATGTTCCATTTCGTGGTAGTAACTCCCAAGTATAGAATTTTTATTACCTTCGGAAAAGACAACGAACGTACCCATTATTTCACGTAACCCTTAGAACAAGCCTCTGATTCTGGGCCCCGTTTTACACCGAGGGAAAACTGTGGTTCAGAGGCGCCGAGCCTCCTCCCGGAGCTTCTGACCCCATTGCTGGGTGCTCTTTTCTTCTCTCCGTCGCCGCGGAAATACCGACCGAGGTTAACAGCTGGTTGTGGAAGGTTCTCCTCAAGCTGTTGGGAGCTAATGGGACCAGTGTTTCCACCGGGCGGCACAGCTCCGGAGGGAGGCAGAAAGCAGGAGTTACGGGGCTTTAGTAATTGCAGGGCTTGTTGGGGACTCCGCTGGCAGACACTACAAAACCTATATTCCAAAATGCTGTGTGTATGACAGCAATGGTGTATCCCCATTGTACAGAAAACTGAGGAAGGAAGTGGTTGGCGGCACGGCAGGGCTGAGTCACGGGCGGCGCTCAGGGCTGAGCCCCAGTACCTTAGTCCTTAGCTCATTTCTTTGCCCTCCCCAGGAAGACACACCTGATTAAAGGAGAGAGACCTTTTTTCACTAATAACACACTGGCCTCATCTAACTCCCTGCATCTTTAATTAATGTTTACAAAGCACTTTAATCTACCCAACATGCTAGTTAACTAGGCAAGTGCTATTACCCCCCTCTTTCTGAACCAAATCCAGGAGAGATCAATATTGTCAGTCCTTAATCCCTGATGAAGAATGGGCCTAAGCTTTCTGCTGTTTATGGTTTTTTTTTTTTCCAAATTGTGTCCCATATTGTGTTAAATACTAATTCATTTAGCATGAAAGGGCTTACTAAAAGTCAGAGACTATTAAACACCTGCTGGTGAGAGGTAAAATAGACAAGGATTTCAGATAAAGAAAAAGACATTTTGTCAAGTGCTTCCCAGAATTTTTTTTTCTTTTTATTATTGTGCTATTTGCTTGGTTGGGTTTTCATGATGTATAAACATATGTTTGGCTTAATCTTTAAAGTTTACTTAAAATTTCTGATTTACACATTATCTTTTGTGTAAAAATTAAATTTTACTCAGTATCTTTTCTTACAGGTGAAGAAGAGATAAGAAGGAAGAAATTGAAGGATGGTGGGATTGGGAAGGAAGAAGGAGAAAAGGCAAAAAAAAAAAAAAAAAAAATCAAAAAAATCCCGAACACCACCACCACCACCAAAAGAAGAGACAGAATGACGAGGGAAATAAGTGAGACAGGTTTCAACCGGGTGGCTGTGGGGCCATGAGGCAGCCCCTGCCTAGCACACCCCAGAGCTTTGTGGGAATTACAAACAGGTGGACCTTCCTCTGGGCTGGTGCGGACCTAGCCAGGGCCCCACAGTGACTACCTGAACACAGGCTGGCTTCCGGTCCCCACTGCACCCCTGTCGAGAGACCTTTGTGCCACCGAATAACACAAAGGGACTAGAACAACAGGACGGAAAGTAAGAAAACAAGAAATGGCTTAGAGGGGTAACTGAAAAATAGTTATTCATGAAAGTACTTACATGACGTCAAGGGAGAAAAAAGGAACAAAGAAACATCTGGAGGGTCTTTGTATCTGCCATTTTATTCCTTTAAAACCCATGGAATTTACAAAATTTTACTTTATATTCACTTGAGTTTTTAATCAATGTCTTCCGAGGCTGCTCTTTGTTAAGAAAATCCTGGAAATACATGACCCCCAAATATCAGACAATATCATGAACTTTGTGTAAATTAAAAATAAACTAAAAAAATTTAAGCTAAAAGTAGGTGTATGTTTTATAAAAATAATTACTGTAGATCATTGGCTCGAGAAACTGCAATATCTGTTTTGGCCACTAGAGGAGGCACATAGGAAAGAAGAAGGGTTAGTAATTTTCATGTTTCCTTTACTAAAAATTATAACATTGTAGAGCTGAAAGAGATGTCAAAAGAAATGATTTTATTTTATGTCTCTCCCACTCAGATGTGCGATTTTGAGCTGTTTATCCTTTTTCAGACTCAGTTCCTCATCTGTACAATGAGGCTACTAACATCTACCCTGGGAAACTAAAAATTATTTTAACGTTTATCTGAAAAAATGGCAGATGAGAAGAGTTAAGAAAATTGTGAAAATGGAGAAAAATATGACAAATTGCACTGTTTTCAATTGAAACATAGTACAAGACTATAATAATTTAAAAGTATCACGATAGAATAGTAACAGATATTGAGTGATAGAGATAATAGAATGGAATCGATAATCCAGAAAAAGATAGTATTGACATAATGTAGACTTTAAGATGTGATGAGAGTAATCTAAAATAAATGAAAAGGGGGCGTATTCTCAATAGGCTTGAGAAAACTAGTAATTTGAAAAAAATACTCGATGTAAAGCCCTTACCTTTCATTATGTGCTAAAACAAATTTCAGATACATTAAAGATTTTTAAAACTAGGAGAAAATTTAAGGAAATATTTATGGTACATCAAGATGAGGGAAGAAAAGAAATGGAAAAATCATAGATGAAAAGACCATTAGACTCGATTACATAAAAATTTTAAATCCTGACAACTAGAAATATTGTGAACAAAATTTGAAAAGAAAAAAAGATTCTATAGAACTGTGCATAACAAATCTGACAGTTAATTTTATCCTCAATACAAAAACACCCATAGTTGATAAGAAAACTTTGATAACTCAATGGGAAAATTACCTCAAAAAAATGGTTAGTAATTAGCTCTTTCCCTGTGTGTTATATTTTAAAGTGTTTGAACTACCTAGTAATTGAAAAAGTAAAAATTTAAAATAATGCCTAATATACCTATTAGAGAATATTTTCTTAAATTCTAATATTCAATACTGACAGGAATGCAATGAAATGGGAAATTTTATATACTATCAGTGGGAGCATAAATTGACAAAACTTTACTGGAAAGCAATTTTATAAAAATATTTCCCAGCTTTAAAAATGCTTATAAACTTTGATCCTGTAATTCCGTATCTGAGGATTCTATAGAAATAGAAACAAGCACGGGGCGCCTGGGTGGCTCAGTCGTTAAGCGTCTGACGGCTCAGGTCATGATCTCAGGGTCCTGGGATCGAGCCCTGCATCGGGCTCCCTGCTCCGCGGGAAGCCTGCTTCTCCCTCTCCCCCTCCCCCTGCTTGTGTTCCCTCTCTCGCTGTGTCTCTCTCTGTCAAATAAATAAATAAAATCTTTAAAAAAAAAAGAAATAGAAACAAGCACAAAGATTTGTGCATGAAGATATATACTATCTCCTTTTTAAAATGTCAGAAAATTAGAAACAACCAAAACATCCAAAATTAGGGAGAAATAAACTATCATGCAGCTTTTTGAAATGAGGAATTTTTAGTGGCCTTAAGAAAATATCTAAATATATGGTTGGGGGGGTAAAAGGAACATTACAAAATTGTATATAAATTATTATTTCATGGAAATATATTTCCACATACATGGAAAATGCATGTATGTATGGAAAAATTACAAGGAAACCTGTCGAATTGATGGCAATTAGTGTTTCTGGCTCTGATTATGCGATTTTTTTTTTTTTTGGTATTGTATATGTTCCAAATTTTCTGTTGTGACTCTATATTACTTTATACATCAACAAAAACTAGTAAATATTATATTTCTTTATGAGACAGTAAATGCCAATGTGCATAGCATTGAGCCTGGCTTCTGTCAAACATTCAATAAATAGTTGATAGACAATAGGAGGAAAAGAAAAACATTGATGCACTTCAAGAATGATTTCCTAGTGAAGTTTCTCAATTAAAAAAAAATTTAAAAAATAAGAAATAATTATTCTACTTCTGCAGATGAAAATTTATGACCCGGAGGTCTTTTGGGTGACACATTTAGAGGAAGGCTAGAAAAAAATGTAGTGGAAATGGTTTCATACTTCCCGAAAGCAAATAGATGATGTCTGTATTCCAGGGCAGTATTTTGAAGGAGAAACATGTGGAAGAAACAATTATGGAAGAAAACAGTAAACAAGTTATTCCTACGATTTAATGGTAAGCATTCTGAAAGACAAGCAAGTCTCCAGAAGATCCCTGGTGAACAACAGTGCTGCTCAGGCAAGCATTAGGACCTGCCTGTGAATGAGGTCCGAGCAGGGAAAGAGGATGTATGGCGCCCATTCATCCTTCATCTGAAAATTCTTTGCAGTCTCTTCTGTGGCAAGCGCACAGTGGTAAGGCCTAGGAGATACAACAGTGAACAGCATAGATAAACCCCCTGCCTACAAGGAATTTATAGTCTAGGGGGGGCTTGGAGAGACACAGACAAGACTCAGGTGATAAAATGGTTAATCACTAACAGTCTGTTAATCCACAGGTGATTCTGTAAATAAAAACAATTTTTTTGAGCTGAACTACATTTCCCCCCAGAGATAAGCCTGAGGCATAATTGGTGGTTAAAATTTGACTGAGGACAGCTTGTTTTGCTGCTGCTGATCTGGGCCCAGCTCGTTTTCAGTTTACAGGTGGAGGACGCAAAGCCGACAGGGTTTGGAAATGGCTTGAGTCTGAGGAGACCGGGGGTAGGGCAGCTGCTGAGGGAAGGACTTTTCAAGGAGAGTCTTAGGAGGTTTCCAGTGCAGGCTGTCTGGTAACCCTCACCCTCTTCCCACCAAACCTTCACTAACTATCCGCTTCCTCCTAAGTCCTTTTGGTGTCAGTAGATTTGAATACGGGCCGACACCAGCCTCAGGTGAGGGTCAGGTAAGAGCAGGACTTAGCGAGACTCAGTCCAGTTTGTGTCCCAGACAGAGCAGGTACCACCTTTGAAAAGACAGATGAGTATGGTGGGTGGAGTACTGTGCAGGTAGATTTTGTTCCCTGTCAGCTACGTTGAACTTTCGTAAGCCCATTTCAGGTCAAATATTTCATTGTACCAGATTTCTAAGTTTGAGGGCTGACTTTTTTAAATACAATTCCACTGTGACTCACGTAGAACTTCCTCCTTGATCTGACCCTGAACTTGAGGATGTGAATTCCCTGAATTGTGAGAGAGCTCTTTCCTCGTGTTGCAGTCAGGGTGAAGCTGAAGGAATCACCCAGCAGGATATGTGACCACTTAGTGGGGCTGCGGAGTCCTGGTCTGGCCACCAGCTTTACAGACCTGGGCATTTTCAGGCTCTCAGGCACTGTGTCCCTATTGCATTTCCAAGTTGCAGTATTGGTGGAGGGAGGATGGGGGAGGATGGGGGAAACCTTACCGGTCACTCTTTGATAAGCTTAAAATATTTTATTTTAATTTCCAGATTTTTAAATAGGACTAAAAAAAACACAAAAAACAAAAATTCTTCCTATGGAGAATCACAACAGGAAAAGAAAAGGGAAATCGCACCACACGCTACCATTCACCGTGAGTAATAAAATGTGGGATGTGTTTCCTGTTGTCCTCAAATTGCCACTGAGGGGTAACAATACTCACCACCTCGTGCATTCCAAATTGAAGACATCCCCAGGAACTAACCAGGAATTATCTCCTCAGGATTTACTGACAGTCAACAAATCCAAACTGGCCCCACCACCAACACCCCCACTTCCAAACTAAGAAGAGGCTTGAGGATCCTAAGCTTTGTGGGGGTGCAGTTAGTATTCATGGTGGGAGGTTGTTCTCTGCCCTCTGTCGGGGAGGGGAGGGGAGATATATTCCTTTTGTATCCACCCAAGGTAATCTCTCTTCTAATTATCTCCAGGTCAACTAATTAGGGACCTCACATCTGTAGAATCCCTTTTGCCACATAATGTAACGTAATCACAGAGGTGACTTTCCATCATGTTCACGGGTTCCACTGATCCTTAAGGGGAGAGGATTATACAAGGATGGGACACCAGGAAGCTGGAGTCTTGGGGAGGCATCTTAGAATTCTCCCTAGTACAAAGGAGAAGGGGTTCCTCTAATTCCCACAGCCAAGCATGGGGGAGAGTCCTAAGACAATCACTCATTAAGATTGGAGTTCAAGGGGCGCCTGCGTGGCTCAGTCGGTAAAGCGTCTAACTTCTGGTTTCAGCTCAGGTTATGATATCAGGGTCGTGAGACTGAGCCCCCCGTCGGGCTCCATACTGAGCATGGAGCCTGCTTAAGATTCTCACTCTCTCTCTCTCAAAAAAAAAAAAGATTGGAGTTCAGCAAGATGGGGATATGGACTCTTGCTAAGGTGTAGACCCCACATTACCCTCAGGCCACAAGGAGCTGAGTGGGGTGAGGTCATAGCAAGCATTTGAGGAGCATGGCACAGGATCTCTTTCCTGCTGAGATTTGGACACACACTTGGAAGGCTTGTGCCTGCTTCCAGGCAGGATATTTCACAGGAGTGGTCACTGTACCGGGGTTTGAAGGACTGGGAAGCACAGTAAGCCTGAAAGTAAGATGGGGCAGCTCCACCTACCCCAGATCTCCAAGACCCTCAAACTGTATGGAAGGGGACCTTTCAGTTTCTGGGGCTCTACCTGAAGGAACGCAGAAATAATCTGAGAGGCAGACAACGGGGTAAGCTGCCTGCCAGGGGGCCAATGAGCCAGGCAACTGAGTTTGAGATGGAAGTTTTTAAGTGCCTAGGACTAAATTTTTTTATTGTGGTAAAATATACATAACATAAAATGTATCATTTTATTTTTAAATGTATCACTTCAGTCATTGTTAAAAGTACAATTTATCGGCATTAAGTACATTCCCAGTGTTGTACAACCATCACCACTATCTATCTCCAGGACTTTTTCATCTTCCCAAGCTGAAACTTTGTCCCCATTATACACTAACTCCCTATTCTGCCCTCTCCCAGCCTCTGGCAACCACCATTCTTTCTGTCTCTATAAATTTGCCTGGTCTAGGTACTTCAGATATATGGAATCATACAACATTTGTCTTTTTTGTCTGGCTTCTTTTGCTTAGCGTAATATTTTCAAGTTCATTCATGTTGAAACATATATTAAAAATTCCTTCCTTCTTAAGGTTGAATAATATTCCATTGTATGGACAGACCACATTTTGTTTATTTGTTCTTCTGTCTGTAGACACTTGTGTTGCTTCCACCTTTGGGCTATTGTGAATAAGGCTGCAGTGATCACGGGTGCACAAGTCTCTGTTCAAGCATCTGCTTTGATTGGTTTTGTGTATTTACCCAGAAGTGGAATTGCTGACTCATACGGTCGGTGATTCCATGTTTGACGTTTTGAGGAACCGCCATATTGCTTTCCACAGGGGCTGTGCCATGGTCCATTCCCACCAGCCGTGTGTTTGAGAGTTCCAGTTTCTTCACATCGTCACCAGCCCTTGTTGTTTTATGTTTGTTGTTGTTTGTAATAATTAGAACTGAATGTTAAAAACAAAAATGAGACTGGTTTAATAACGAAACTGTTAGGGAGGTTATTAAACCAGGCAGTCTGATCCCTGATGTACTGCTGGTCTGTGGGAAATGGGAATTTCACAGAGAACAGCTGGGGGCAGATACTGACAGCAATAAAATTGATTCATGCTTATGCCCCAACACGTTGAGACTCCTGAATAAACCAGTCATAGGAACAAAGAAATAGGTGAAAAATATCTTCTCCCCCTTGGCTTTTAAAAATTTTTTTATTTTTTTTTTAAATTAATTAATTACTTTATTTAGTTGACACACAGAGACACAGCAAGAGAGGGAACACAAGCAGGGGGAGTGGGAGAGGGAGAAGCAGGCTTCCTGCAGAGCAGGGAGCCCGATGCTGGGCTTGATCCCAGGACCCCGGGATCATGACCTGAGCCAAAGGCAGACGCTTAACGACTGAGCCACCCAGGCGCCCCTTGGCTTTTTTTAAAAATACGTACTAACTTTGAAAATGATTCACATAAGAATGTAACAGGATACACATATGTGTGGCCTTCATCATTTCATGTCCCATTCATGTCTTAAACCTTTACCATCTGCGTTCTAATCCCACAACTATTCTGAAGCTGTGTTCTCTTGGTTCCCACCCTGGCTTTCAATCTCTGACAGTTGGAATCATCCCTTAAATCGAAGTATTTTTCCCAAAGTTGAGTCTTCAGCAGAGTCCACACTGCCTTCCTTGGGCAAAGACATTCATCAGCCTGACCTCACATATTACTTCTATAGCGATGACCTGAAAAACCTCCCTCTCTGGGCATTATTTGTTCCACTTAACAAGCTGAGTGTCTACCCTGGTTTCAGTTGGGAACCTTGTTTTAAACTGTGTGCCAGGCATCTCATTCATTAAATTCATTCACCATCCAACACCCTATCTTGGTTGTGAAAGGCCAACCTCCCTCCTTAGACTGCTTGAGATGGGAGAAGTATAGACGCACACACACACACAGCTAAATCATTCTGCATGATATGAAAAAAGGAGTAATTCACTGGCATCTCAAGGAAATCAGGATCCTAAAGGAGGAAATGGAAGGGTCAAGAGGGGTGGGAAGCAGGGAGAGCTGGCTAATGACATGATGGAAGACCAGGGCCTGTGGAGAGACACAGACATAGAACGTTCTGTATGTGGGAACGATGGGACTTTGGGAGAGCAATGTGGGACAGTGAAGTTTGACATGTTTGCTAATTGCGTGGCATTCCCTCTGCTACCCCCAAACCTCCTAACACCAGTGGTTCTTTGGGGGAATGAAAAGGGTCATAGCTCATGATTTTCAGGAAAGCAAAGAGAAGTAAAATGGAGCCGGGTGTAATGGTTTGGAGTCAGAGGACAGCAGAGATGTGGATAAGAAAGCAAAGCCCCATGCCACTGAATATGTTTAGAGAAATAGAGGAAGGTATCCTAGACTCTGCCATTATGGCAACCTAAGTCATTAATTTTGATATTAAGTAAAACAGTGACCTTAAGAAATGGAGATTCGGGCGCCTGGGTGGCTCAGATGGTTAAGCATCTGCCTTCGGCTCAGGTCATGATCCCAGGGTCCTGGGATCGAGTCCCGCATTGGGCTCTCTGCTTCTTGGGAGCCTGCTTCTCCCTCTGCCTCTCTCTCTCTGTCTCTCATGAATAAATAAATAAAATCTTTAAAAAAAAAAAGAAATGGAGATTCTTGGATTATATAATGTTCACAAACAGGATGTCGCCCTGTGGCGTCAGGTGCCTGTTCTTCATAGAGGCTAGAGCATGCATGGGACCAGCTGTGTGTGTTGTTCTAGCTGACCTTTTAGCTTCCTTCTTGGGCTCCTAATCTTCTCTCTCGGACCTAATCTTCTTTCTGAAGCTCTTTAAAAGTCCTGAAGACCCTCTTTCTCACATTCCAGTGGCATAAGTAATAATGATGCTGTATATCTTAATATCACATTTCATAGTTTACAAAACTCATTCACACACATTTAATTCTCATAACAGTCTTAGAAGGTATCAGTCTTCCCATTTTACAGATAAGGAACCTGAGGCTCAACAGGGTTCGGTGGCTTACTCAAACTCCCTCACGTAATAAGTGTCCCAGTGAGAATTCTGTTGCACTCTGCTTTTCATGGGAGCTGCCTTCGTGAGTTCTTCCCAAAAGGAAGAGTGGTCCTGGTGGATGTATTTTCTCTCTATAAATCCAGTTGAGGGATTTGTGCTCCTGCTGTTGACTATTTTCAAGGTTTCAAATTAGTATTGGGGAAAAGTGTGACCTTTATGAGAGTTTAAGGAATAGTAATAAGCATTAGAAATTGGGAAATCTTACCTTATTCAATATTCATCTGAGTGGAGTCAGCTGAGGAGGTACTAAGAGGGACAACAAAAAACAGAAGCCACATTTCCCAGCTAAGGAAAGGGTGAGAACTGCATAAAAATCCACTAAGATTTTGATGGAAAGATTCAGCATTTTCTTTAAGGATTCCATAAAGAATTGCTCAATGCCACATACAAAGTACCATTACATAATTATGAAAAGATTCTTTGCGGGGCGCCTGGGTGGCTCAGTCGTTAAGCGTCTGCCTTCAGCTCGGGTCGTGATCCCAGGGTCCTGGGATCGAGCCCCGCATCAGGCTCCCTACTCTGCGGGAAGCCTGCTTCTCCCTCTCCCACTCCCTCTGCTGTGTTCCCTCTCTCACTGTCTCTCTCTCTCTCTGTCAAATAAATAAATAAATAAAATCTTAAAAATATATATATAAAAAGAAAAGATTCTTTACTTCCACATATCAAGTAAATCTAAAGCAGAATAATTCCATGAGTAAAGCTAACATATGGAAAGCATGTCTTCCCAGGACAGACTGAAGCCCTGCATTCAAACAAAACCCCAGAAGCTGCAAAGAGATAATGCTACAGGATTCATGTTGCATAGACTTCATCATCTTGCCCATCTTCACATGTTGCTTCGGTTTTACATGGAAGCCCTTTGCCAGACTGGCAGGTGTGACAAAAAGAGAGTGCAGGTGATGAGGAGAAGATCTGTCTAGAGAACAGCATTCGCTTCTGTCTCTGGCTCTCCCAGGAAGAATAGATGGACCATCCTTGCAAAACATGTATTATGGTGGCAGAATAATTGTTCTCAATGGGGTATTTAAATATGACCATTTCCAAGCAACATTTTGAGGATCGAAGGGCTAATAGATATATAGCAGTTCTCCCCTCTCCTTTATGCGCATTCAAGGTGGTCCAAAAGCAGATGATCCTCCTTCTGACCTATGGTCAGAAGGTCTCTAGTAGCTTCTTGCTTTGTCACAATGCCTACATCATTCACCTACTTCATCGCATCACGGAGGCATTTTATCATCTCGCTCCATCACAAGAAGAAGGGTGAATACAGCACAAGAAGATATTTTGCGGGAGAGAGGGGCATCACATTAACAGAACTTTTTTTACAGCATGTCATTGTAATTGTTCCATTTAATTGTTAGTTATTGTTGTTAATCTCTTACCTGCCTAATTTATAAATTAAACTCTATCATAGTTATGGGCAAGAGGACAAAGGAGGAAAACGGAAAAAACATAGTATATATAAGGTTTGGTACTACCCCTGATTTCAGGCATCCACTGGGGGGTCTTGGAACATGTTCCTATGGATAAGGGGACCCTCCTGTACACACAACTCCACAATAGATTTGAGTTTTGTCTTTCATCAGCTCATTTCCCAAGTTAACTAGAAAGAGCAAAATTAAGTCATTTAATTTTCATTGACTTTCTCTTCCCCTTCCTCTCCTGGGAAGAAGCGCTTATGAGCTCCGAAGAGGAACAGGCCTGGTTAGATTCATAAATTGAATAGTTTAAGCAATTCAGGTCTGACTCCAGAGCTAAATAGGGTATACTAGTAAGGAAGGAGTCATCTAATTTAATAAGTGTGATGACATGATAAGGAATAAGCCATTTTAACTTCTACTCTGTTAAAAAAAATTGCGTTAAGAAATGTTTGAAACATTTCTAAGAGGACCAAATAATTTTTCATTTCTTTTTTTTTATTTCTTTTTTTTTTTTAAAGATTTTATTTATTTATTTGAGAGAGAGAGAGAGCACATGAGAGGGGGGGAGGGTCAGAGGGAGAAGCGGACTCCCTGCTGAGCAGGGAGCCCGATGCGGGACTCGATCCCGGGACTCCAGGATCATGACCTGAGCCGAAGGCAGTCGCTTAACCAACTGAGCCACCCAGGTGCCCTAATTTTTCATTTCATAAGTGCATTTACTAAAAGGTTTCTTTAGGGGTGCCTGGGTGGCTCAGTCCATTAAGCATCCTACTCTTGATTTCGGCTCAGATCATGATCTCAGGGTCGTGAGACTGAGCCCCATGTCCAGCTCTTTGCTCAGTGGGAAGCCTGCTTAGGATTCTCTCTCTCCCTCTCCGTCTGTCCTTCCCTCCTCTAAAAAAAAAGGTATCTTTAAGTCATGAGGGCCTTTGGTGCATTAAGAATATCCAGGTTATAGGGGCGCCTGTGTGGTTCAGTCAGTTAAGACTCCCACTCTTAGTTCTGGCTCAGGTCATGATGTCAGGGTCCTGGGATTGAGTCTCATGTCGGGCTCTGTGCTCGGCAGGGAGTCTGCTTCCACTCTCTCTCTCCCTCTGCCCCTCTCCCGCTCATGTGCCCTCTCTCTCTCTCTCTCTCTGATAAATAAGTAAATTCTTTTTTTTTTAAGATTTTATTTATTTATTCATGAGAGACAGAGAGAGAGAGAGAGAGGCAGAGGGAGAAGCAGGCTCCCAAGGAGCAGGGAGCCCGATGTGGGATTCGATCCCAGGACCCTGGGATCATGACCTGAGCCGAAGGCAGACGCTTAACCATCTGAGCCACCCAGGTGCCCAATAAGTAAATTCTTAAAAAAAAAAAAAAAAAAAAGATAATCTGGGTTACACACAAGAATACTTTTATTGCTTAAGATGAGCTACTTTTATAGCTCTGGACCTATAGTGGTTTTCATGATTCAGTCTTAAAATGTTTTTCAGACACTAATTCATTAACTAGATGACAGAGAAACTGAAGCTCCAAGAGAACCAGGAGAAGGACATGGTTCCTGATCCCCAGTCTGTAGCCTTCTTCAAAAAAACAAACAAACAAAAAACCCTTTTCCAATTCAGGGATGCTGCCGGACAGAGTTTCTATAAAGGCAATGTGTTACTAAAACAAGGCAGTAAGATGAAACGCTATGATTTTTGGCAAAATAGATTTCAGATAATAAGCCATAAAAGCCCCAAAGATTGGGGCTGGAAGAAAGGACATTTAAATGTATATTAAAAATGCATAGCCTTTGTCCTCTTGCCCAGCGAAGAGATACCCGTAGGGTGGCATCAGCTGGGTATGTTTAAGTCAGTGAAAAAGTATCTAGCAACTGAAACAGGAGGATCGGCGTGTGCCAAGGCCGTGTGACATTTCAGCACCAGCCTGCGGGTGACCACCCTCCTGGGGTCTGATCGCTATCCCCTGACAGCGCTGTGGGCCACCTCCAGGGCTTTCCACGTCTCCAGGGCTCGCCTTGCAGGAGCAGCAGAAACTGTCCTCTGGGGCAAGAGCCTTCTTGGCACCTGCTTCAAGACTGTGAAGTGATGACCCACTTCACCTCGGAGTCAGAACGATGAGGAAAGAGGTTGAGGTGGGAAGGCCCGAGGTCCCTCGGCTTTCAGAGGGGCAGGAGAAGGGCAGGAAGGCCACCCACCCCTGTCCCCGAGCTTTGCTAACTTGGCACAAGTTAGCTTCTAACTTTTCTCGTGGGAGCCTCGGGATGAATAGGAGGCCACTGAATTCTGTTTTTTTGGTTTTCGTGAATGGAACAGGACCCAGAAGCTTGACATAAAAGAACTTGGGGATCTTGCAGTTGTAAGAATGACTCAGTTCCTTTGTTGTTGATAAGCAGTCGAGTTGGAAGGAAGCCTAAGGTGAGGTGTTATTGCTGCCTGGTAAATACTCGTCATCGTGGGTTCTACTCACACACTCACTGGCTCACCGGGTTCAGCCAGCCTCGTCAGCGCGACATTCCTCTGTCGGACCCCCAAATCCCCTCTTCCCTCAAATCTCTCGCTTTCTGTGCTGCCCCCGCTTCCCCGCTTTGTAGGGATTGCCCCAATCCTGGCCTGTTCAAGACCTCAGCTTAAGTGCCGCCTCCTCCGTGGAGATTTCCTGACTGTCCCCCCAAAACAGCTCGACCTCCTCTTTCTCCTTCTTTCTCTTCTCATAGTGCCTGGGATGTTCTGCCCGGTGGGGGGGCTGTTTCTGAGCACCCCCACGGATCTCCCAGCTCTCTGTAGCCAGGGCCGAACATTCATTCCCCTTCGCACCTGCCACAAGGAATGAATTCAGGTTGAAGCTCAAGTTTCAAAAATGAAACTGATTTGGAAGAGGTGAAACCAAGTGGAAGCGGGTAAGGAAGAGGCTAGGGGGCCAAGCACTGGGGGCAGAAGGCTGGTGGGCAAGGGAGCAGGATGGTGATTGGAATCAGAGGCAGCAAGTCTGATGGGCGCCGGAGGAAAGGACACAAGGGGAGAGTCTAGCAAGTTGCGCTGGATTCTGAGTCATTGATGTGTATTGCCACCTTAAAAGGGCCCCCAGGAGCTCGGAATGGGCCAGAGCCTTAGCACCCTCAGAGAATGCAATATGACCAGTGGGTGACTGGCTGCAAGCCAGGTGCCCAGCCGGTATTCTTAGAGCAGCTAAATCCCCAAACCCCGGGCGCCGAGTGCGGGAAAGGTCACAGTCTCCAGAGCAGTCACGACTGAGGGACAGGCTTCGGGGTCCGGATGACGAGTCCCCGTTGAGATCCACCAGTGCTCAGCAGGGGCCCAGATCCCAGGATGGCACCAGGCTCGGGGAGGCGGGCCACTGCGGAGTCACACTTCCTCCAGCTCCAATAGAAGAGCCTCTTGCCTACTTTTCAGGGTTTCCAGAAAAGAGATTTTACTCCTTTCTTTCACAGGGAAGGCTTCTTTCTTGGGTTAGTTAAGGTTGTGTGAAGTCTGGAGGCTGCCTGGGAACTGTTGTGTGAGGCCCTGACTCAGGGTCGTTGTGTGGGACTGCTCCAGTTTAAACAGGAGGTCTGGACTCTGAACCCAGCCCAGTGGCCAGGGTGGAGGGCTGAGGCCTGGGGTGGGGTGAGGGGGGCAATGAGAGGCTGTTTATCCGAATCAGGGTGTAGTCACATAGCTGAGAAAGGGAGCCTCAGACTGATGCCATTCCGCAGATACCTCTGGTCTGTGCTCGGCCACTCAGGGCAAACCTGACGAAAGGCCATTCTTTTGGAAAGGTATGCAACCCAGGTGATGAAACCTGAACCAGAGCCGGAGGGACAGGCTCGATCAAAGATCTGGGCTGTGATGCTGCCAGTTTGAGACCCCTGTAATCCCCAGGATGCAAGCTGGGGAGGAAACAAGAGCCTTTGTTTTTCTTTCAGCGGTGGTGCAGTTTTTCCCCTTAATTCTGGAATGCTTTCGTTTCCAGCTAGCTGCCCTGGTTTGGCTGGTGCTGGTGGGAGGCAGCTCCCCGCCTGGGTCTACGGCTTCTCAGAAATCCTAGTGTGCCTATCAGCGATGAGGCCAGGTCCAGACAGAGTTGTCCCGTGGGGGCAATTCGGTGTACACACAGAACCCAGTTGTAATTCTGACAAAACAAACAGACGGACAGACCCACAAGTTGCCTTTGGGGTTGGCCTCTAAATTTAAACACACCGTGTCCTGCCTAATGTTTTCAGTGGGGGGTGGGGGAGGGACGTCAGACTAGAAAATCCTGCTTCAAAGAAACCTGTTATGATAAATTTGAAACGGATTCGGGGGCAGTGTTTCAGGCAAGGAGCTGAGGGATTTTGAGGGGACTCTTTGAAGTCAGGTATCGTTGTGGGCTGATTTGCATTCCCCCAAATTCCTGTGTGAAGCTCTTGTCCCCAGTACCTCAGAATGTGCCTGAATTTGGAGATGGCCTTTAGCGGGGTAATTAATTTAAAAAGAGGTCATTAGGGGGGCGCTTGGGTGGCTCAGTCGCTTAAGCGTCTGCCTTCGCCTCAGGTCATGATCCCAGGGTCCTGGGTTCGAGTCCCACATCCAGCTCCTTGCTCTGTGGGGGAGCACTCTGCTTGCTTATGCTCTCTCTCTCACTCTGTCAAATAAATTAATAAAATCTTTAAAAAAAAAATGAGGTCATTAGGATGGACCCTAATCCATTGTCACTGCTGTCCTTACTAGAAGAGATCAGGACCCAGACACAGAGACACCACGTGGAGAGACACAGGGTGAAAGTGGCCGAGGAGAGCCGAGGAGAGCAGCATCAGAAGAAACCAACGCCAGCTGCACCTTGATCTCAGACTTGCAGCCTCCAGAACAGTGAGAGAATAAATGCTCGTGATTTCAGCTTCCCAGTGTGGGGGACTTTGTTGTGGTCCCCAGGCAGACCCACATAGGGCTGACGAGGCGTGCTGTCAGGGGAGCAGGAACAAGACCCCGGAAAGGGAGGGAAGGATCAGAGACTGAAGGATTGCTCTGGAGTGACAGCTTAAGTGGAGCGTTCCAGATTAGGGAGAAAGACTCAGAAGGGTGGGGAATGACGGGTAATTGTAAGTAAGGCTGGATGAGGGTAGAAATAACAAACCAGTCTCTGCTTTCTCTACTTGGGTTCTACACACCCTTCTCTTTCTTACAGCCCAGCTTGTTTCTCCCTGCCCAAGGTCTTATCATGTCTCTCAGGAATATATACCATTTATTCGGGGACCCCTGAAGGTGGAACAATACCCTGTCCCCACCCCCCACCCCAACGCCAGTGATCTCTACTGGTGGAACATCACAGTGGTGGTGGAGAATTTAGAGTAAAGGCCCTTCCTAAGTGGCGCTCAGATTGTATCACTTGGGGAACAGCCTGCTATTTCTACTCTTAATTAAGGTTGCCTCAGTGAAGAAGTACAATATTCAAAGAAAAAAAGAAGATTATGGACTGTGGGAGGCCACACTGGATTTCAAATGGAACAACATCCCCCATATGGAGTCCCCACATAGAGTCCTGTCTCCTTGTTAGTCTCACATCTTGATTCATCTCTCTCTCCCTCTCTTTTTTTAGAGAGGGAGAGAGAGAGAGAGAGAATCTTAAGCAGGCTTTACACCCATTGCGGAGCCCAATAGGGCTCAATCTCATGACCCTGAGATCATGATCTGAGCCAAAATCAAGAGTCGGACGCTTAACTGACTGAGCCACCCAGATGTCCCAATTCCTGTCTCTTTTATTTTTAGTACCTTAAAACAAAATCAGCAACCCAGCATAACTAAGAGTTGGGCCGGCATTGGAAGTTCTGCCATGAAGTGGACACAGAGAGCCCCAGAAGTGAGTTATTTCATTAGTTTGTGTCTTGATTTCTCCATGTGCAAACCCATGAGCCATGCTAACCTACTGCCTCTTTGCTCAAAATGTGTCAGGGACATTCGAGCTACAATAAATTCAGGTTCTCAGTAACTGTTGGATAAGTACTTAGCTCCAACATACTTTTTACTAGAAGTGGGAAAGATAGTGACCTGAAGCTTAAGTTACCTCCTTTAAAGTTTTGAGTGTGAAAAGGACTGTTTCTTGCTTTTTATGAAAAAACAAAACAAAACAAAAACCAACCATTCATTTTGCTCATTAAATTGTTATGATTTTCTTTTAATAACAGGTCTGGAATAGGTAGAAATTCCCGAAACCCGTGGAAAAGACGGCTCTCATCTCACTATAATTTTTGATAATTATAGCTAACAGCAGTTCATTTAGTTGGCTTCATTTGGGAGAACTAAAATGTATCTCTCTGAGTGTTCTCTTTGTAATAGTTCTTGTTTTGATAAAATCTCTTCCAAATCCATTAAACATCCTTTTTTCTTCTTAGTCATTGTCCACTGGATATAGGGTCATCATAATATTACTGTTGTAGGTGTAAATCAGTCCTGTCATCAATGAGCCACTGTGTGTGTGCATGTGTGTGTGTGTGTGTGTGTTTCCCCTTGTGGCTAAATGATCATACTTTTTGGAATCTTGTGTCTACTTGGTTCCGTTGCCTATTTTTGTCCATCTATGTACCTCGAGTCCCTCCCACTTGCTGTGGCCTGGGAGAGCAGACACCAAGCTTGTTAGAATATGTCTACAACTAGACAAAATTGACTCTGAGCTCCAGGTGTCAGGAGGTCTTTGGTGAATAGTGGTACAGTGGATATTCGTGAATACCATCCCAGCTTGCATTACTGCCTTTCCAGGAGCTCCTGATTTCTACTAGGGCCTCCAAGGCTGGAGCCCTTAAGACCAGCTAAGCCAATCAGTACATTGCATTCCCCTAGGCATGTGGTTGGTCCAGAGGTGAGCAATGGACTCAAGAAGGTCCAATCAGAGTGCTCTCAGCATCTCTAGCTTATGATATCTTGATAAAAATACCTGCTCTTTCTTGGACATGGAATAAACCATATAGCCTGGATCTATCCACAGTCATCTTGTCACCATTAGTGAGTTAGCTTTAGGATGAGGTTGATACCAACGAAGGCAGGATGAAGAGAAGGATTGAAACAATACTGTGGTGACATCTTCTAAGCACTGGATTAACCATTGCCCCAAGCTCCCCCTACCTCTGGATATTTCTTTTCTCTTTCTTTCTTTTTTTGGTGAGACTTTAAATGACAGATCTCCTTATTGTCTAAGCGAGTTTGAGTTAGCTTTTCTGATACTTACATCAAAGAGAGTCCTAATGGATTCATAATATGAAACAATTTTGGACTTGGACTTGGTATAAAATCTATTTTGATACTTCAGAAGATACTGTTGACATACTTCCTGGTAATACATGGGTATCCACTTATTCTTTAAATTGTACATATGCAGGGGTGCCTGGGTGGCTCAGTTGGTTAGGCATCTGACTCTTGATCTCAGCTCAGGTCTTAATCTTAGGGTCGTGAGTTTGAGCCCTGCATTGGGCTCCATGCGGGGCGTGAGCCTACTTAAAAATATAAATAAATAAAATAAAATAAATTGTACATAGGCACTATATGCACTTTTGTATGTATGATATTTCATTATAAAAAAAGAAAATAGTTATTACCATTATACACCCATTTAGGCAGAATAACCAATAACATTCATTCAAAAAATATTTATTGAATGTCTATGATATGCCAGACACATTCTTGGTCCTAGAGATATAGTGGGGAAACAAGACAAAAATTCCCACTCACAAAAAAATTTTTTCTTAAACAAAGGATATATAGTAATAGTAGGTAATGATATGTGCCAGGAAAAATAGTAAAGAAGGTTAAGTGAGAGACAAAAATGTGCTGTCATTTTAGGCAGCATGGCGGGGAAGGCATCTCTGATGAGATGACATTTGAGCAGAGATGTGAAGGAAGGTGAAGAGGTGAGCTTTGCAGATATTGAAGGATTTGGGAAGAGCTCTCCAGGCAGGGGGAACAGTATGTGCAAAGGTCCTGAGGTAGGAGTGAGCTTGGAGTGCTCTGAGAACAACATGGAGGCTGGTGGCCCAGAGTGCAGGGAGTGAGGGAGAGGGTGTCAGAAAGGCAGCTAGGAAAACAGCCTCATAGGCTATAGCAAGGACTGACTAAATTCAGAGAGAGATGGGATACGTTTGGAGGATTTTGAACAGGGAGTGTTAGGATCTGACTTAGCATTCAAAGGATCACTGTTGCTATGTGGAGAATAGTGTGTAGAGAGTAAAGGTGAACCCATGGAGGCCAGTTAGGAGGCCGTTGCATTATTCCAGGTGAGACAAACCGTGGCCTGGACTTTGCTATAGCAGTAGGGAGAGTGAAAGGTGGTCAGACCCCCAAAATAGAGACTAGAATTTGTCAGGGGACGTGGGTCGGATGTGGCATGGGAGACAACAAGAGGAATCAAGGTGCTTCCAAGTTTTTTCCCTTAGCAACACTTGGAGGAGGAGCAAGTTTGGGGAGAGACTCAAGAGTTCTGTGTTGGACTTGTTAAATTTGTGATGCCTGATTAGACATTCAAGTGAAGCTCAGGTGGGCAGATGGGTGTGCAAATATGTGTTAGGGAGACTTTATCTAGCCTTACCATTGATTATCCTATCAGTGACTGGTGGAAAACTAAAGACAAATGAAGTGGATGGAAACTTGAGGAACACTGGTGGTCTTTACTACAATATCCATGTAGAGGCTCTGAAACTTCTAAGTGAGCTGCCTAAAATGGACTGATGCCCTGTATCTGATCCACAAATCATGGTATTGGGGGACGGAACAGAGATGACCTGAAAAGCCTCGGGAAGCTCTCCTGTGTGGTACCATCCACCACCACCAGACCATTCTAACTGTGCTCAGATGTTGCTTGCTTCGCCAGCCTTCTGAATTGCAAAGGCACAGCCCTGCAAGAGGAGAATACACGGACTGTTGCATTTTATCTTTTGCTCCCAAAGTCTGTAAGCACTGTGGATTCTGTCCTTCTGCATCTGATGCCATTCTCCCTGCCGAGTGACTAAGGGAACCTGTAAATGCCGCTGTAACACTGAGAGCAGATAATGACAGTATTACCTGGGACTGTGAGAGCCCCTCCCCTGGATACTTGGTAACCCTGACCTTCGACCCTCCAGCTCTGTGCAGTGTGTGCAGCATTAAACGTGAAACCAGTGGGCTCTGCTTCTTCTAATCTCAGCGTAGGTCTCTGTCAGACACATTTATATCTTAGTCCTTGGGCGGTTCTCTGTAACATGATCTAATCTAGATTTCAAAATGAACACCAAACATAAATGTTCTAGGAGTTCAAACAAAAAAATGCTTGCTTAACCTAGCGAAATTCTTTTTCCATTTTCCCAAAGGAAGAGGGCAAAAAGAGGAGGCAAATGACAGAGCCTTAGTAACTCTTCAGATATCTCTTGAGTACTCTTTCTATGGAAGGATTAAAGGCTCCCTAGAGGCAGTCAGCCCAAATACTCCCCTGTAGTTTTGCATTCAAATTAACTAATGAGATAAACCTCCCATTCCAGTTTCCTGTCTTTGGTTTTAATTGCTATTGCAGTCTTACTAATCATTTCCTGCAGTTTTTCCTTCTTTTGCTGTGATAAATATTAATGCCTTTAATTTTCCATTCCTCCTTTGGCCTGGGGAGTCTGTTAGGAGAGAGGATTTCTTACTCTCTAGTCTGCCTTTCTCAGCGATGAACAATTTTCATTTTCTTTTTTTTTTAAGATTTTATTTATTCACTTGAAGAGAGAGATACAGCGAGAGAGGGAACACAAGCAGGGGGAGTGGGAGAGGGAGAAGCAGGCCTCCCGCTGAGCGGGGAGCCGGATGCAGGGCTCGATCCCAGGACCCTGGGATCATGACCTGAGCCGAAGGCAGACGCCCAACGACTGAGCCACCCAGGCGCCCCCAATTTTCATTTTCTAAAGCAGATTTTTCTAGGTTAGTTTTTAATGCAGACCTTCACTTTTGTTTTACTTTGTTCTAAAAAGAATGAGAAGCCTACAACAGCCAGAGTTGAATCCAAGAATTTGAGGCTCTTTGTGGTTTCTTTTTTATTGTTTTCTCTCAGGAGTCCTTAACCTGGGCTTCTAGGGTTGTGTGAATTCCCTGAGATTATATGCAAAAATTCGTGCATATATGAGTAATGTTCCTCACCCCACCCTCGGATAAAGATGTCATAACTTTCATTAGGTTTTCAAAACATTTTACTAAAATAAACTCAGAAGCCTTCAGGAACCCTATTTAATCATTCTGGAGATTATTGCTTTGGGCAAATCTGGTGACCAATCCTTACCATATCCGAGAACAAAGAGAGGATCTTCTAGAGACTATAGGAAAAAGGCTATCTTCTTTTCCCTCAGATTCACAGAATATTTGAACTAAAACTTTCCTTTTCCCCACCTTTTCCTCATTCTACAGATGCAGGAACTGATTTCTTAAAATGATAGATGAGGTGCCAAAGTCTCACAGCTGAGTAGTTGTGGAGGTACCACTAGAATCTGAGTCTGGTTCTTGATTCTATTCACCATCCACTCTCCATCACCAACAGCAAGATGACCTCTAGCACTCCATAATATTCAGCACCCCAGATGCTTCTTTCTTCATTAGAATGCACCAATTTATTCTCTCCGACTGAAGCAATTTCATTCCAAGTACCTAGGTAAAAGTACCTAAGTAATATTTAGTAATTGAAAAGAAACCTTCCAAACCATGTAAAGGGTCTGTATGTCATTAACTTGAGAAATCATTTCTTGTCCTGCCCAGCCTACAGAGAACATTCTTGTGTGTATTGTATACTCCAGGCATTACAAAGTGAGTTATCTCTTTGTTTTGTGTTCCTCATTTCTCCCAGGATTTTAGGGGCCTTGAGGACAAGGACCTTCTATTGAATGGTTTCTGTCTCAGAGGATCTAGCACATAGGCCCCTTAATAAGGCAGATGTTTGTGGAAAGATTAACACTATTTGAATATTCCATTACACTTTTAGGACATTATCCAGGTGTAACCCCTGAGTTCTATAATTCATAAGCTCAGATGCCTTCAAGGGTCAGGCAGATAACTTAAATTAATGAGGCAAAACAAGTGTAGGACTATAGGGGTGGGAAATTCATGCCCCATCACATTTAATGTTTAAAAAAAAAAAAAAAAAGCACTTCAGAGGCCAAACTTCCAGCTATGGTAGCATGAAAAGGTCCAGCAAATCCTCTCCCCACAGAACAAGTAGAAAACTGGAGGGGAAAAAAAAAAAAAAAAAGGAAAAAAACCACCAAAATACAAAACAAAAAAACCCCCAGCTATTTCTGGGCCCTGGAAATTGGCCAAAGGCAGATAACAAATTGAGAAGCATTTACTCATGAAAAATAGCTAGAGCTTCAGGAAAGAACAGTGGGGGTGGGTAGCTTTCTTGTCTTGTCTGCTACTATCTCTGCCCTCTTTCCCAGTTTTCCCCAGCTTTATCAGCAAGAGGCTGACCAGGAAAAGGAAAAATTAAACAAGTTTGCTGCCAAAGGGAGCACATCAATTTTGGGCAGAGGGCAAAAACCTGCAGTGTGGACAGTAACAGAGAACTCGGCAGGAAACTAATGGGGAAAACTCACGGCTCTGCAGGTGTGAGAATGTGCTCCTGGTTGGGGTAAGCAGCAAAAACCTGCAGTGTGGACAGTAACAGAGAACTCAGCAGGAAACTAATGGGGAAAACTCACAGCTCTGCAGGTGTGAGAATGTGCTCCTGGTTGGGGTAAGCAGCAGGCCAGCCATAAATTTAACAGATAATCTTGGCATGGGAGAGCTGAGATGGGCTCTCGCCCATTCCTGGCTGCCTGGGAAGCTATATGCATGTGCACCCCAGAGAGCCCAATAGAAAGTGAAAACCAGGGCAACTTAGCACTGGCTAAACATCAGATGCTATCCCCAACCCTCACACACATCTGTGTGCAGGGATGGAAGCTTTACAGGCCTGTGGTATTTGAGAAAAACCTCTGCCCAAATTCACTGGCTGACGGTTATCCACACAGGCACAGGGTGACCCCTCGGAGATCAGGCTAAGAAATAAAAATAAAAAGAAACCTACACACAGACATCAGTAACTATGCAAATGTGGGGAAGAGAGGTTCTGCCATTCAAGTGTAGACCAGTATAAAATAAAACCCTCAGGAAGAGAAATCAGAACCCAGAGTTACCAAAATACTACCTAAAACAAATATTACCTGAAACATTTTCACACACACAAAAATAAATTGCAAGACATGCAAACACAGCAAAATGTGACTCATACTCAGAAAAAAAAAAAAAAGGCAGTGAATAGAAATTGACTCTGAGTGGGCCCAGATGTTGAATTTAGCAGATAAAGGCTTCAAAACAGTTATTTTAAACAAGTTCAAGGAAATAAAGGAAACCATATTTTAAAAATTAAAGGAACAGGCACCTGGATGGCTCAGTTGGTTGAGCGTCTGCCTTCGGCTGAGGTCACGATCCCAAGGTCCTGGGATGGAGTCCCACATCGGGCTCCCTGCTCAGCAGAGAGTCTGCTTCTCCCTCTGCACCTTCCCCCTGTGCTTGCACACTCTCCCTCTCTCTCTCTCTCTCACAAAAACAAATAAAATCTTTAAAAATTTAAGGAAAATATGACACAATGACTCAATAAATATGGAATCTCAACAGAGAAATAAAATCTATAAAAAGGGACCACATGGAAATACCGGAATTCTGAAAAGTACAATAATCAAATGAAAAATTCACTATTGGGCTCAGGAGTGATACTGGATGGCAGAAGAAAGAATCAATGAACATGAGACAAATCAGTAGAAATTACACAATCTGGACAACACACAGGAAAAAGATTGAAGAAACACAGAGCTTTTGAGATGTGGGACAATATTAAACACACCAAAATACATGTAATGGGAGTCTCAGAAGGAGATGAGAAAAGAGTGGAAAATACCTGAATAAATAATTTCCAAATCTGGGGTGCCTGGGTGGCTCAGTCAGTTAAACCTCTGCCTTCGGCTCAGGTCATGATCTCAGGGTCCTGGGATCGAGCCCCATATCAGGGTCTCTGCTCAGCAGGGAGCCTGCTTCTCCCTCTCCCTCTGCCACTCTCTCTGTTTGTGCTCTCTCTTTCTCTGTCAAATAAATAATAAATACAATCTTTTTTAAAAATTCTAAATCTGATGAATAGCATTAACCCACAGGCCCAAAAGCTCAATGAATTCCCATATAATAAAGACAAAGAGAACCACATCTGGACACATCATAAACTGCTTAAAGGCAAAGACAAAGAAGTAATCCTGAAAAGAGGAAGAGGAAGACAAGTCATCAAATACAGGACAAAACTGTTAATGGCTGATTTCTCATTCAAAGGAGACCAGAGGCACTGGAATCCCAGCTTCAGAATGCTCCGCCTTCAAACAAGTGTCAATCAAGATCTCTATATCCAGCAAAACTATTAATGAAAACGAAGGTGAAATAAACATATCCCTGGATATTACCCAAAAAACCCCGAGAGAATTTGTTGCTAGGATTTAAGCTAGGATTAAATTACACCCGGTAGTAACTTGAATCCACAGGAAGAAACGAGGAGCTCCAGAAATTGTGTATGCAGATAAATATAAAGATTTCACGTCTTTCATTTCCTACTGTTTCTCCAGCACCTGGCACAGTGCCTGGAACATAGGAAGTGCTCAGTGCATATTAAATCAATGCATGTTATTTTGCCATATGCAATATATCCATCTAGGAGTTGCCTTAAATACTTTTCAGAACGAGACAAGGTATATGTAAATAAATTAATTAAAAACTATATTATTACTGAATAGTATATGTTGGAGAGGGTTCAGGAGATAGGAGTTACTATGTACCTGACAACGCAGGTACACAGATGTATATCTAGTGAGAAGCAGTTGACATGTGATGGACAAAGCATTTAATCACCTGGAAAAATTCTTTCCCTGACACCCTAAATACATGGGCCTGATTCTTGGTGCTTTTCTTGATGCAGGCTGGGTCCTCTGTGTTATAGAAATCTGCCTTGGGAGAAAAAAAATGTTTGTGATGTGCCTAACGGTGCTGGCAATGAGAGAACTCGGTGGAAGTGGTATTAGGAATGGTATAATAAGGTCTTCTGGTTATCCCTACCTTGAGCCCTATTTCATGGTACCATATAATTCTTCCAGGAATTAGAAATACCCAGATGGTAACACACATCCTCCATCTCCAGCTCTTGGCCTGTAATTTCCTTAGGGAACACAAGTAAAGCCCATTAGGCCGGCAGTTTACTCAGACTTCGGGTGCTAATGGTGCTGATTCAGCCCAGACATTGGGTGGAAGACTGACTCCATGTGTGTTTTGCAGCTCAGGGCAAAGACGAAGAAAACAACTAAGAAAAGTCTTTTCTTGAGGTTAGAACAGGGCCCAGAAGTATGTGAACAGTTTGGTACACTGGGCTAGCATGAGTGACTGATGACACCCAAATAGACACCTTCTTCCCTTCCACAGAGTACAGTGGCTTCTGTCTACCAGGAGGCTGTGAATCCCCAGAAGAGACACCTGGCTGAATATCTGTGGGAGGCATTCAAGCACCAGATTCCTGATGAGTAGTGCTACCCTCTTTCAGGTATCTTCTTGCTCTGGGCAGACTAGGCTTGCCTCTGTGCAAGAACCACAGTTCTGATGATGTTAGCTATCTGATTCTGCTCGGGCTGCCATAACAAAGTACCTCATCCTGGGTGTCTTAAACAACAGAATTTTATTTCCCTGCAACTCTGAAAGCTGGAAGTCCAAGATCAAGGTGTTGACAGGTTTGGTTTCTTCTGAGGCCTTTTTTTCTCCTTGGCTTTAGACAGTTGTCTTCTCCCTGTGTCCTCACCTGGTCTTCCCTCTGTTCCTGTCTATGTCCTCATCTCCTCTTCTTATAAGGACACCAGTCATGTTGGATGAGGACCTTATTTTAATTACCTCTTTAAAGGCCCTGTCTCCAAATACAGGCACATTCCTAGGTCCTGGGAGTTAGGACTCCAACATACGAATTTGGGATGTTGAGGTACACAGAAGGGCGGATGCCACTTAAGGTTGTGACTTACTTGGCAAGATTGGAAGAAGAGAAGAGTGTACAAAGAGGGTTTTTGAAGAGAAAAGGAGGATTACAGTTATTTAGTTAGCATCTATTATGTGCGGGCCATGTCCTAGATGCTCTCACTTAAACCTCCTTGAACCTCACTCAAATAGCCACCTTATAAGGAAAGTTCCGTTCACCTTTTTGTGTACTGTGGTCTCCCTTTCCTCGTCTTTTTTTTTTTTAAGTATTTTATTTATTTATTTGACAGAGAGAGTGCACAAGTGGGGGCCACAGCCGAGGGAGTAGGAGAAGCAGCCCCCCGCCCCCCTGAGCAGGGAGCCCGATGTGGGGCTCGATTCTAGGACCTCGGGATCATGACCTGAGCCGAAGGCAGACGCTTAACTGACTGAGCCCAGGCATCCCTCCTCTTTGATTTTGAAATCTTATTCTGGTGGTAATGGTTGAGTCTGTTAGAGAACTTAACTTCTAAATGTTCAAACTCATTTTGAAGTTTGGCTCTTCTCTTGAGTTGATTGAACCATGGTAAAAAAATGTGTATAAGCTGTCGGCTGAGTCCTAAATTATTTCCCTTCAATGCAGCAAAATACACTGCAGCTTCTCCAAATGATGGCCTGGTCCCGCCCGCACATGATGGAACTACAGTTTGGCACAGTCCGTTGGACCAGGGGAAGCCTGGGGTTATGTGTGTGCCAGTGTTGGGGGTGGAGGGTAGGGGGAGGGCAGGAGAGACTTCTCTGCTGAGTTTTGTCTGATTTAATGAATAGATTAGGTATCTGCCTTATAAATTGAGACTCTGAGCATTTTGTTTTTGTCTTAAAGCTTAGTCCTATGTAATCACAAGTACGATATACTTGTAGGACCTGCTACGTGATTTGCGGGGCCCAGTGCAAGATGGAAATGAGGGGCCGCTTGCTCAGAAATGATTAACAAGTGCAAGAGGGTGATGGCAGACGTTAAGCCAAATGTGAGGTCCTTCTGAGCTCAGGGCCCTGAGGGACTGCCCTCCTCAGTCGCCCATGAAGCCAGCCCTTGGAATGAGGAGGACCTTTCAGTTGATTACCCCCCTCCTAGATTAGAAGATCACTTGTCTTCATTTGGAGAATCTGCATCATTCATTTCTAGTTATCATTAAACCTTTCTCAGCTGGGTTTCTCAGGAGACTTCACGCCGTCAGGATAATCTGGCCTTGGGCTCCACGGTTACTCCTGTTTGCTTGGCGCTGGGGAGGCAGGGGTGAGGTTTGGATTCCTGATCCCAGCTAATGCCTCTCTGTCTCCTGCTGCTGCCTGGCTCCTCCTCTCTGAGGCCCACAGCTCGTCTAGGAGCCAAAGTGTAACACCACTGGAATTCTCTCGTTCCTGCAGTGGGAAGGGGGAGGAGCCCCGGGCAAGACCCCTGAGGCTTGCAGGATGCCTGATGTGTGTTTTCTGGACAGAGGGCCCTTCTGTTTCTTCTCTAGCCAAGACGCCTTGGCTAAGGGGTTCTGAGTGATAGGTCAAGGTGACTCAGCGGTCAGGCAGTGCCGGGTACCAGCCCTTCCCTGTCCCTGTATGCGCTGTCTCTCTTATCCTGGCCTCACAAGGACCCTCCCAGGCTGTCAGCTCAGCTTGCATCTCCTTCCCTCCTCTTCTGATTCCCTTGTTTCTTGGTTTCTGATCAATGTGGGCAATGCACATTTGTACCAGCCCTTGGGTCACTCCCAGGGACTTGTCAATATTGGGGTGTTTCATTCCACCATACTCAGGCTCCTAAGAACTACACCAGAAGGCAGAACTATCTTCATTCCTAGATGAGGAGTCTACCCCCTAACCCTTTTCAGTGAACCATCAAGATACATCTTGATCCAAGGGGCAACCCCCGTTCCTTCTGAAGAGTTAGGTAATATGGGTGGTGGGTATGTACTACCAGGGATATATGGGGTGTGCACAATGGTAAACCACCACTTCAAGAGAAAATCCTCTGCTCTGTGTAACCCAGCTGCTGTCTCTGAGTCTCAGAGATGACCTTGACTCTGAGGAGCCCAAGAGGATGGAGGGGGCAGTGAGGACCTGAGATCAGTAGGGATTCCTGGGCCGGAAGTCAACAGACCAGAGTTCTGGTCCCATGTGGTAGGCAGAATAGTGGTCCCCCAAAGATACCAGTTCCTTAACCCTGTGAATGTTACCTTACATGGCAAAAGGGACTTTGCATATATAGTAAAGGATTGTGAGATGGGAAAAGATGCCTGGATTATCCAGGTGGGCCCAGTATAATCACAAGTGTCTTTATAAGGGGGATGTAGGAGGGTCAGAGACAGAGGAGATACGATGAAGGAAGCAGAGGTTGAAGGGTTGTGGTTGCTGGCTGGAGTCACAAGCCAAAAAAATGTAAGTGGCCTCTACAAGTTGGAAAAGGCAAGGAAATAGGTTCTCCCCTAGAGCTTCTGGAAGGAATGCAGTCTTGCCAACACCTTGATTCTAGTCCAGTGGAACTCATTTTGGACTTCTGACCTCTAGAACTGTGAGGTAATACATTTGAGTTGTTTTAAGTCACTAAGGATGTCATAACTTGTTACAGCAGAACAGGAAATGGATATATCTTACATCTGCCATTAATGAGCTACTTCATTCTTGGGAAGGTCATTCCTTGGTCTCAGATACTGTACCTTAGGGACAATGGTTTTCAAACATGTAATAGAAAATTTAAAGGAGTGGGATACTTTTAGCGATTGAAATCCTATGTGGAAGGCCAATGTAAATTAGATGTGGGTGGAGCTTCTTGGTGAAGCTGGGGACCCACTGGGTAGTGCAGGTTGGAGTGGCGCTGGGTTTGAGTGTCAGGCTGTCTAGTGCTATCAACTTGTTGTTGTGGGGAGTGAGGGCATTCTGTATACGGGACTGGTTGCCAACTTCTGACACATGCACACCAAAAAAACTCAATGGAATTGAGTAGAATTTAAACTTACTGTTGATATTAGTGAGGCTTTACACATATATTTTATTTTGGGTGTTGTACACAACTCTGAGGAATAGAGTTCATCTTCAAGGCATTTCTAATTCTTCCAAGGACCTCATTTTAAATCCCTGCCCCTCCGGGAACTTAAGCAGGGAGATGGTGGCCATCCCTCTTGTATACATAGCCATTAATGCAACAAATCTAGAAAGAAGCACACTAGTATTTCATTGTTACTGAAATGAACTTCTGCAGGAAGTGTCCTTGGGGAAGGTCCTCTTTCCCTGGCGTTTCCTTTTGACTTGCTTCTGTTGCTCTTGAAGGCTAGCCAGGGTCTCGTGCACCTCTCTGTGGCTCTTAGTCCCAGATGCCTCACGTTGGGGACATCTAGGACATCGTGCTCAAGCAGTGGAAGAGATAAGCAAGGAGAAAAGCAGAGACGTTTTCTTATCATTACTAAAATTCTCTGGGAGGGCACCAAGGGCCATATAAACACAGCCTGACTGTGAAATCAAAGCATCATTTAAACAACAAACAAATGCGAGCTCGATGGGCTAGGATTACTACTCCCTTATTAAAAATCAACTTTAGGACTTGAGAAAACAAACACAAAACTGGAGGAGGGTAACTGAATGTGAGAACTTGATTGTGCTGTACAGGAAAATTTTCTACTTGGTCACTTTTGAAGAAATACATAGAGCAAGATGAAAGGGGATATATATATATATAATATATATATATTTTTTCTTAGTGTTGATATAATGCCTATTAATCAGCAGAAGAACTTGTTAAAATTGGAAATGCCTGCTCTCCTCCAAACACAGAGATTCTGCATCAGTAGGGTCTGGTGTGACACATTCCTGCTGAATCTAAATGGATGATCCAGGAGGAGATTTTGACAATCACCAACGACTGTAGCTGAGCTACCAATGTACAGACAGGAGGTGGTCCAGGGATTTAAGTCCACTCTTGCAAACTCATTAACAAGGACCCCCACGCATACTTCTTATTTCCCTGCACTGCTTTTCCTCTAAAATATTTTATTAGGTGACTGCATAGTAGTTCTCGGATAAAAGCAAAAGTACCTGTTGTTGTCAGTGCTGTGCAGTGTTATGTTTTGTGATGGTAGCTCTAAACATATTGCAGTCCAATCCAATCATTGGATTATTTTCTCTGAAGTTAGTAAGCTTCCTGTTCTCTCTGCTCATCTAAAATTCCGTGAAAAGTCAAAGGTTTACACATCCCCTCTGACTCCAGAAGATGTGAGGTTTGAGAAATTGAGGAGAACAGCTGAATTTATTCACTACTCTTTTGAATATTATGGGGCATTTCCTTTCATAGGTCAGCTCAGCCTCCCAGCCCCAGCCCTTTACCTTCTTCAGACCTCAGTGCATCAGGGCAAGCCTGCCATCTCCCAGAGCAGCCAGCTGAGACTCTCTCAGCTGCCCTGGACACCGGCAGGACTGAGGCAGGCCTCTCACATCCTGGAAAAAAGTGCGGTCACTGCAGGGAAAGCAGACCAGCCCACCCACGCTGCCTGCATCCCTCCACACTCTCCTGTCTGGTGTCTCTTTTTCCCTCTGCCCCCATCCTCACTCTGGTTCCTTGCATGATTAGTCTTAATAGGGGAGGAAAAATAATTTCCCCTTACCTTCTGTGTTTGTGGCTGAGAACTCTGTAATAAAAGAAAGATTAACAAGAGATAAACAGGTTTATTAACATGTAGACCTCAGGTATACATGGGAGACATGGGGGGAAAGATTAGTATCTCTCTGAGGTGACTTAGAACTCAGGCCCAGATACCATCTGAATGGGGAAAGGGGAGGGGGGCTCTTAGGGACGAGGAAGTGATTATTGGGAAGGATGAGGGGTCTAGAAGAACAGATGGGAGTGTAACAGTTTGTGACTAAGTCTGGGTGTGGCTTTGACTTCTAGTGCCCCTGCAGTGATGAGAGCCACTCTTCCCTATGGGTGGAACTCCCAGGGAGGGGCTCTAGGACACTGACTTCCTGTTGGAGGAGCAGGTGAGGGGAGCTCAGAGAAAGCCTCTCAAGTGCCTATGGCTTAAAATAATCAATAGAGCAAAGCGGCAGACTTGGGGTGGGATGTCCTGAACTCCTGTTCATATTTTGGGTGGTGTACTCTGCTACCCTTCAGTCTCCCTCTCCAAGCCTTGTGCTGGTCCCTGCAGGGGGAGCACTGTGCACTTCTATTCCCACCAAGGCCCTGCAGGATCTGCAAAGACAGCCTGGCAATACACTGTCCCCACACACTGTCCCCTCCTGCCTCCACATCCACCCCACTTCCCACTCACACCGGGATCTTATGATCGCCTGCACCTTCTCCACCCGAGAAATTCAAACCAACCACACCCTGCTCTGTGGTCCTGTGGTTTCATCATGCTGGCTCTCAGGCCTGATGTGGTTGGTCTTTGACCTCACAGAAGATGCCAGTGTCCAGAATGTTCCGATTTCTTGAAACACGTTAGCTCCTACCTGGACTTTCTGCTTTTCATGCTCAGCCCGAACCCCTGATTGATCATTGCAGTGACTGCCTTGGCAGAGCCTCAGTGGCCTTGCGCCTGTCCTGCGGAGCACCGCCCCCCGCAAAGCCCAGCCCTGAGCTCAGCGGCAGCCCGCTTTCACTCCTAGTGGCTGAGAGTGCTGGAGAAAGATTTGTGAATTCTGTCCATACACTCTAACACTTAATTACACACCCAGTCGTGCAAGGCATGGGAATATACAGACATAGTACAAATCCTTGCCACAAACAGATGCAATTATTACTGGAGGAAGTTTTTGAATTTTCGTCAAGGGGAATCCTTAGCTCCCTGTTTCTTTATTCTCTTTCTTGTGTGGTTAAGAATTCTTTCTCATTGGCCTCGATTCCTTTTGCAATCCTCTGGCCGACTGCGAAGAGCTCTCCCTGCAAAGAGAGAAGCTGCTGATAAAAAGCCTTCTTCCCCTTCCAGGGAGCTCATTCATTCCTTCTTTCTTTTGCTCATTCATTTGTTCATTCCACAAATAATCGTTGGGTGCCTACTTCGTGCCAGGCGTGTCCTCATGAGGAAGGATACAGACATGAACGAGACAGGCAAGGTCCCTGCCCTCGTGCAGCTTATATTAGAGTGTGAGAAAATGCGCAAGGAAGAGAGGGAGGGGAAAGGAAAGAAAGAAAATCTGAGTTGCAGGTGCTGAGAATCAGAGTAAGATGGTAGACGGCTGGGGGAGGGCGGTCTCACGTTAAACATCAGAGTGTCGAGAAACCGCTAAGCCGACAGCAGTAGGAGGGGCACTTAGGCACGAGGGGCTGTGTGCTCAGGGAATGTGAACTTCAGGTCGGACCGAACCAAATACAGTTAGCACAGCCATTGTGTGCACCCACTAAATACACTTTCAAAAAAACCTGAATTCTCTTAAAATGGATTATTCCGAATCAGAGTCCCCTGTGGAGCAATACAGCCTTGCAGCAAACACCCAGACCACTGAGACGTGTTAACGGCCGAGTAATATAGTCACTTGTGGAGAATTTCTTGCCTAGGCAGGAGTCCTTCTACCTCTTCTTGTTCTCAGAGTAGGAAAGAAGAAGAAAGAAGCAAACCAAACCAATCAGACCCAAACCGAGAGGCCAAACCCAACCCCACAGCATCTCGCCCCGGCTGAAACAGAAATAACTCCCATTACTCACCCACCCCAGCAATGGGAGAAGAGATTGCCGTCAGGTATCCTGCCATTATATTCTGTGTTCATTGGAGCGAAAGGGCAGAGAAGAGGTGAGGTTTTGAAAAGAATGCCCAGAGAACTACACCTTTCCTCCTTGATCGTTGAGAACAGCCTTGCAATTAAATACTAAAAATATACCGGCTGTAAATTGTTTGACCAGCCCACCTGCTATGCCCTCAGTTGTCACCCCCAAATGGAAGCCTCTCTGCCCTCGTGTGACTATATGGGGGGTGGTTTCCAGGGTCTTTCGGGAGGGGCTGGAGGTTAAATACGTTCATAAGGGTGAAACTCTCTGATCTAGGGGAACGGGTGCCCTCCCAGGAAGAGGAAGAGAACCAGGGATCTCTGTGTCCTGACAGGGGCGTGGTGTTCCGTGACCGAAGTCGGGGCCCTGCTCCCATCACTTACCGGCTGGGAGACTTGGGGACCATCGCGTGGTACCCTCATCTGGATACTGAGATGGATGAAGGCGTCACAAGAAGGGGGGAAGTCTTTTTGGTTGGGGTACTTTGCGTCTCAGGGTGGAGTGTCCTGGAAGAGTAATGTACTGTCTGCAATCTTCACAGCACACTGAGGTCGGCCAACTCTATTATTATTTAAACAACAACAACAACACGTAATCTATTTATGAACTTCTTCCTCTCCACTGCCTGGCCTGATCTAACATCTAACTAAGTTTACCACATAACCTGCTAAATAAGTTACATTTATTCTCAGGACCAAGAAGCAAATACGATTTTTCCATTCACAGTAACCTAGCGAGTCAGGCCGCGAGATTTCTGTCCAGAGGTGGGCCACCATCGCCCTCTGCTGGAGAAGTTTGTAACTGCTGCTTTGCAAGGAGAACAAGAAATAATTGATACCAGTCATTCTAATTGAGCGAGCGTCTGGGGCCACTGAGCTTTTATTGAGCTTGTGATTGCCCAAAAGAGTGGGGCTTATATTGGTTTATGGGATCAATTCCTTTCTTATGTAGTACCCCAAAAATTTAGATGTTATTTGATAATGATTAAATATTCCTCATCCCTCCATATAAGCACAGAGTTAATTCATCAAACAGTATCAGAGCTTAATGGTACAAACAACAGAAGCAGATCCTAGGGTGCTCCTTTTAAGCTTTTGATTACTTAAAAATTATAGAAAATTTGGGACGCCTGGGTGGCTCAGTCGGTTAAGCGTCTGCCTTTGGCTCAGGTCATGATCCCAGGGTCCTGGGATCGAGTCCCGCATCGGGCTCCCTGCTCCACGGGGAGCCTGCTTCTCCCTCTGCCTCTGTCTCTCTCTCTGTCTCTCATGAATAAATAAATAAAATCTTTAAAAAAAATTATAGAAAATTTGGTAAAAGTATACAAAATGTAGAAAAGTAAAAGGAAGAAGAAAAATGTTGGCAGTCCCACTTCCAGGAAAAAAAAATTACATTTTGGAATATTTTCTTCCAGTTCTTTTTCTAGGAACATAATGACCTTTTAAAAACTTGTTTTTACTGTTTGTAGACCGGGTGGAACTCATCCCATCAGTTGAGGGCTTGAATGGACCAAAAAGCTGGAGGAAGGCAAGATTCCCACACTCCCTGCCTGACTGCCTGACCTGGGACATCAGCCTTCTCCTGCCCTTAGAGCTCCTGGGTCTTGGGCTTTCAGACGTGGTTCTCTGCCTTTGAACTACACCACTAGCTCTAGCTCTGTGGGTCTTCGGTTTGCCCACTGCGGATGGTGGGATTGCTCAGACTCCATAACTGCATGAGCCAATTCCTCATAATTAATCTCTTTCTAGAGTTCTCTGTCCAACTGGCCTATCGGTTCTGGTTCTCAAAGAACCCTAATACAGCTGCATATCATTTTATTTTTTAATAAAATTTTATCTATTTGAGAGAGAGAGAGAGAATGAGCTAGAGTGCAAGAGTAGGGGGAGGGAGAAGCAGACTCTCCACTGAGCAAGGAGCCCGACGTGGGGTTTGATCCAGGACCCTGAGATCATGACCCGTGCAGAAGGCAGACGCTTAACCAACTGAGCCACCCAGGTGCCCCTGCATATCACTTAAAAAAAACCTTTTTATTTGAAATAATTCTAGATTTACCGAAGAGTTTAAAGCATAGGGCAGAACTCCTGTATCTTCTTCCGGCATCTACTGTTACCATCTTAGACCACCGTGTTCACCACAACTGGGAAATTAACAATGGTATGTGCTATTACCCAAACTCACTGTTACCCTGGCTCACAGTTCTTCATAAAGCTTTTTCTTGGGCGCCTGGATGGCTCAGTCAGTTAAGCGTCTGCCTTTGGCTCAGGTCATGATTCCAGGGTCCTGGGATCGAGCCCCACGTCTGGCTCCCTGCTCAGCAGGGAGTCTGCTTTTCCCTCTCCCTCTGCCCTTCCACCTCACTCGTGCTCTCTCTCTCTCAAGATAAATAAATAAAATCTTAAAAAAAAAAAAAAAAAGCCGAGTATGGGGTAGGGTATTACACTCTCTCTCAACTTTTCCTTGTGTTTGAAATTGTCCATAATTAAAAACCTTTTTAAAAAATGTGCCCTTCCAGGTTAGACTTGTGCATCTGGGGGCAGGGAAGGTGGAGGGGGCGTGTGTGGAGGTTGACATGGTTGCTGATCAACGATGGGAACATCAGACGCCTCTGCATGCTTTCCTGTACCATCGTCACGTCAAGACAGTGCATCTCAGGGGCGACATAAACTGTCCTGAAGGAAACGGGGCGCCCTCTTTCAACACCCGCGAGTTCCAGACTTTTCCAAGGCAGCCTTGTCCTTTGTGGTGAGAATTGGTCACCTCTCGGAAGCAAGTCCTAGTGGATTATTTCACCAACAAGTTCTCCATAATTTATTTTAAAAAGAAACAGAATCAAACCTGAAATATGTCCTTAAAGGAATGGATGGAGAAGCATGGTGCCAGAGAAGGAGGCATTCGTTAATGGCTGGCCATCTGCCTAAACTCTCTGCGCGCCCTGGGGCAGCTGTGGGCGCAGGCGAGTGTTTCGGTGGGATCCGCTGGGCTCTCCGCTGCCGCAAAGACGGATGGATGCTAAGTGGAACCTTTTCTCCTCCCAGTGACCAGGCATGATACTGAGAAAAATAATGGTCAGAAAGAACATCACTAGGCCCCTAATGAGAAGCTGTTGACAGAAAAATCGCTCTCACATTCATCAAAAAAGCCAATAAATGTCAAGGAAGGGACTGGAAATGTAGCAGCTGGTACATTCTTTCTCAAGGGGCCTCTGGAGGGGACTTTTGGGACAAGACACCTGCTCTGCCTTTTTCCTGAACTTTGCTAAATAAACCTCCAGTTCTGCTTAGGACATTTTTTTTTTTTTTTGGTCAACCTTTTTTATTTTTTTAAACATTTTTAAAGATTCTTATTTATTTATTTGAGAGCGAGCAAGAGATAGAGCATAAGCAGTGGGGAGGGGCAGAGGGAGAGGGAGAAGCAGGCTTCCCGACAAGCAGGGAGCCCGATGTGGGGCTCGGTCCCAGGACCTGGGATCATGACCTGAGCCGAAGGCAGACGCTTAAATGACTGAGCCACCCAGGCGCCCAAGCTTAGGACATTTATGGGGGCTCCCCCTGATAGCTTTGAGGGCATGTCCGCAGGGTGGCCACTCTGGCGTTTGGCCAGAGCATCCTGTTTGGGGTACGACCACTGGCTAGGTCGGGATCTTTTCAGCCCTTGAAACCTCGTCTGTGTGATGTCACAGTTTGTAAGCTAACTGAGAGCTGAGATCTCTTCGGGCTTTAGGTAGATGATCCTATTTGCTCAGCAGGGAGTCAAAATGGATTTTTCCTCTTGAATCCTCTAATACTGTATTGCCTCTGGTGTTCATGTAGTAGACCCCATTGCTTCATTGTAACCTGTCTTCTGGTGCTAAATCTTGTTTTCACTTTTTTGTTAGGGGAGGGGGTGCTCACTAAGAGAGGCTAATGTGAATATGTCCCTGGACTTGAGTTTGGTGTTCCCCCAGAGGCAGACCCCGAATCAAGGACTTGTGTGAAGGTTGTTTATTTGGAAAGTGATCCCAAGTGAAGGTGTGGGGCGGGAAGGCAGGGAGGGAGAAAAACTGATAAAGTTTGCATCAGTGAACGGGTCGGTGCTGTGAGGGTTGGGGCTCAACCCTGCTGGGCCCTTCTGAGAAAAGATAGCACCCCATCTCAGCATTGTTCCGTCTGACGACCAGGGGCTGGGACGTTCTTCCATGGTCTCCCATCCTGCTGCTGTTTGAGGGGTGTCCCTGGAGGCCTTAACTCCCCCCACTTCCAGATTGGCCTGTTGAAGGCTGAACAAGCTCCTGGACGTGCCAAAAATCACTCCCAGAGAGGCAGAAAGATGGAAGTGCTTGAGGGGGTGTCTTAGCCAGCTCAAGCTGCTATAACAAAATACCCCAGACTGGGGGCGCCTAAAAAGAGAAATTGATTTTTGTACAGTTCTGGAGGCTGGAAGTCCGAAGTCAGGGTGTTGGCAGGGTTGGTCTCTCCTGAGGTCTCTCTCCGTGGCTTGCGGACGGCTGCCTTCCTGCTGTGTCCCCGTGTGGTACGTCCTCTGCGTGTGCACAGTGCTGATGTCTCCCTCTCCTCCCATAAGGACACTAGTCCTATTGGATTAGGGTCCCATCCTTAGGACCGCCTTTAACCTTACTATCTCTTCAGAGGCCCTTTCTCCAAATGCAGTCACGCTGGGGAATAGGGCTTTAGCATGTGGATTTTGTGGGAACAGAATTCAGTCCATAACAGGGGGAAGCTAATTCCTATGGAAACTGCCCACCACAGCTGCGGGTGAAATGGGAGGTGGGTCATCAACAATATTGCCACACATATATTAATGTAATCCTCCTAACCACTTGGCAGGTATGTGTTGTTATCACCCCTCTTTTTTTTTTTTAATTTTTAATTTTTTTTTATTAAGATTTTTTATTTATTTGCGAGAGAGAGAATGAGAGACAGATAGCCTGAGAGGGAGGAGGGTCAGAGGGAGAAGCAGACTCCCTGCTGAGCAGGGAGCCCGATGCGGGACTCGATCCCAGGACTGCAGGATCATGACCTGAGCTGAAGGCAGTTAAGCTGAAGCTTAACCAACTGAGCCACCCAGGCGCCCTATCACCCCTCTTATAACCACAAAGAAACTCAGACTCCAAGAAGTTAAACAACTAGCCCCACATCACACACCTAGTGATAAGGGTAAGCCCAGAGGTAACTCAGCTCTCTGACTCTTGGCCCATGGTAACTATTTTTGTATTTGAATTTTAATGCGTTCATGATTTATCTCAGTTCCTAGAGGGTCAGAATTGTCTTACACTTAAAACAAAAACAAAAACAAAACAAAACGAACCATCCTATAGTGCTTAGCGTAGGACTTTGTAATTAAGTAGACACTTCATAAATACAGGCATTGAGGTTTTAAAAATCACCTCTTGGCTGTTTCTTCTGGAGATAGATCCGGAGGGGTAAAATCTATGCAACTAAAAGGAAGTTAAACGTGTTTTCATGGGAACATAGTAACTTTCGAGGGACAGGTCATCCTGGGGTCCCAACAGGAGGAGGGGTATGATGGTCCTTGTAGGGTAGGGGCTGGGGGAGGGGCACAACTAACCAGCCTGGCAACTGTCCATCCCTCCTTAGGGATGGGGAGGGCTTGCTGATCTAGGAACTAAGGGACCTTGAGGAAACTTCATTGGTAAAAAACTGGACAGACTGACTGCTGTCCTAAAGGATAATTATCGAATGATCAGAGTAATAACTTTGATGACAGTAACAAATGAGACGATTTTGGCTTAAGGTTCAAATAAGCATATTAACCATTTTGGTAGATTCCATCAAGTGCAAATCTATTAGATATCTTCACCCCTTGCCAACCAACCCTGTATTTGATACGTCTCTCTGGGTGAAGAATGTTTTTCACCAGAAATGTTAGCATTTGGAGACCAAAACATGCTTCAGCCATGCCTTTAGAGAAAGAAAACGGGCTTTACAGAACCCCTGGGACTGATTTCATCTTAGTGGAGCAACGTGACTCCTGAGTATCGACCTACATTTACAAAGAGATGCTTACCAACTTCCCCGGATCTACAAAGAAAACAGTGAATTAATTCATGTTCTGCTCAGCGATTTCACTTTCCACAACAGAAAATGTGAACTGAGAATTTTAAAAAGCCCGTCCGTATCATATAGGTTGTACCCTGGCAATGTTTAACTGGACCTAGCCAACCTTACTGAAGGCCCACTCTGTGCTGAGCAGGGTCTAGTCTCCAAGGATTGAAAAGCTGAGGAAGGACTGACCGATCCTGCAGGAACGCACAACTTTGTTGGGGGCAGGGAGGGCAAGACACTAGACTATGCATGAAAAGGAAATAATTGAAGGTGCTCCCTGCACAATAGAAGTATATACAACGTGATGCAACGTAGCAGTCACCTAATAGCGAGAAAGGGAAGAGGATCGCGGGGCGCAGGGATCACAAACCCATGCCCCCAGAACTAGAGCCACTGGGTTCCCCTGGGGCACCTGGGTGGCTCAGTCAGTTAAGTGTCCGACTCTTGATTTTGGCTCAGGTCGTGTCTCAGGGACGTGAGATCGAGCCCTGAGACGGGCTTCGTGCTCAGCAGGGAGTCTGCTTGGGATTCTCTCTCTCCCTCTGCCCCTCGCCCAGCCCCGCTTGCATGCTTGCTCGCTCTCTCAAATAAATAAATAAATGTAAAAAAAAAAACAAAAACAAAACCCCAAACCACTTCCCCTCCACAGGACACATGATACAGAGAGGTCTTTGAAATTCTCGACCACATTTCCTTAATCAGTTTTAGAAAGTGAAGTCACTAACCAAAGCCTGCCCCTTCCTAGCTGTGTGATACTGAGCAAGTCACTTAATAACTCTGTATTTTGGTTTCTCGTCTGTATAATGGCATTGGCCTACTTCATAGAGATTTTGTGAGGATTAGTGTATTAATATCTACAAAACGCTTAAAACAGTGCCTGGCGCAGAGTGATCACTACATAAATGTGAGTGGGGTTGGGCTCTAAATCACATTCCCCTCTGACTGATGCATTCTTTTTTCTTTTCCTTAATTCCTAGAAATTTCTAAAGCTGGTAATTATCATCTCTTTTGGTAAGGTAAATATTGAAAACATACAACATAAAAAAAAGAAAGATTTCTTAAATGTGTAAAAAAAGATATATATATGTGCAAGTTGGTTTTAGATAACGTCTGTGCTTAAACAGTCCTGGTCAGGACAGGAAGATCCAAGGGAAGTATTGTTCTGAAATCACTAAGGATGTCAGAAGACTGCCACACTGGGCGAATAAACCTCATAAGGCTGGATGTGCCAACTCACCCCTGCCCCTGCCCCTGCCCCTCCCCCCCCACCCCCCTGCTCCCTGTGGAACCGGTTCCTCCCCTACACCCAGGAGCCTGAGGGGGCCAGGCCACCTCATCCAAGAGACCCTGCCTGCCAGCTTTCATGGGCCTCTCTTTGGGACCTGAAAAAATAAACTTTGGGCTCCACAACATAAAAGAAAAACCCTTGCAAGACTGAAATTTAGTATTTTATTAACTGTAACATGTCAAGTTCAAGGATGTTGAATTTAACTCCCGAATACCCGCTGATTGCCAAGAAATCGTAATCGTTAATCAAATGTTTAAAAATAATTCAGAAAGCAAATCATGGGGCTCCTTTCCCTAAATAGAAGAAAGACATTCAGTGTGGAATACAGGTGTATTCTGATGTTTAGTGTGATATGGGGTGGGGCGTGCAGAGACACGAGCACCTGGGGCCTTTAAAGCCCCTAAAATCTGCCCGAGTGGAGGTTTCCAGAGGCTCCTGGAAGAGCTCAAGCCTCTTCACGTTCCTCTCCGAGCCAGTGGTGACTGCCCACAACTTCATCGTAAAAGCCGCAGGGCTCAACTGTTAAAATACGGACGCAGCTGAAGAGAGATGGGTCGCTTCCAGCGGAATGCAGCAGTTCACACATTTTCGTGCTCAGCAGAATTACTGGGAGACCTTTTTTTTTTAATGCATATTTTTAGGCCTTGGAAGTCTGAATTTGTGATTCAGTAGGTCTGGTGAGGAGCCCAGGAATCTGCCTGTGAAGATCCAGGTCACCCAGGGGCCACACTTTGGAAACGCTACTCTTAGTGCAGTGGGTTTTCAGAGGGAGAGGAAAGGTGGTGGCGGGGGTGGGGAAGGGGGGTGGTTTGCTGGCTGAATAATGGACGTGGACAAAATGAAGGGTAACTGCCAGTTTGGAGAGAGATGTGCCCCAGTGGAGGACATCTTCAAAAGGTGCAGGTGTGGGCCCGAGGCTCTGAGCACCTGTGATGGATTTCTCGTTCTCGAATGCGCTCAGGTGTTGCCAATGTTTACTGCTTCTGGGGGTAAAGCGCCCTTCTCTGTTTGTAGAAGAGCATTTCCTTGAGCAAAAGCTACCTGTTTCAAGTTCCGTGGCAAGTTCCCAAATCCCAGTATTGTAGAGCCCAGAACGTCACAACGAGGAGGACGAGAGTCCAATGGCGTCACGCTTATGGACAGGACAACTGCACTCATGACCTGCTCGCGGCCATGCTGCAGACCTGGGACCGGAACGCCGCGTTCTCCATGCTCAAGTCCTGCTTTTCCCGAATCTCCTTCGGTAAGCAAAACTGTGTGGCCTTGGCTGTGACATTTCTGATTGGTTTCCTTTGAGCACATCCATAGTCTCTGTGGGGTTGGAACAGCGATCTTTTCAGCATGTTGGCGGGAACATGGCGCGGTGGTCAGGACCCTGCAGATCCGAACCCACATCCTGGCTTGACCGCGGCAAATGCCGTCACTTCTCTGAGTCTCCTACACACCAGGGGGGTAGTAAGAGCCACTTCAGGAACTCGGCTCCTTAAATCAGCCCTGGTTCCTGAATGGCAACTATCCCCAAATTCACTGGTGTGAAGTTAGTCGGGGAGCTGGTACCCCTCCATTTGCTGGTATTCTGCAGGGCTCAAGCCAGGCTTGGGGAACGCTCTCTCATAGGGCGTGGGGACCTGGTTCCCTGACTTCCTGGCGCCTGCCGGGCTGAGCTCAGCAGAGCTCCCTGAGAAGTAAATGGTACAGATGGAAAGACGAGAATATACCAGGCTTTCCAAAAGCAATCATCATGTGTGGTTATCAGAAAAATTTCATTCCATGTCCCAGCGGAGGGAAGCACAGATACAAATTAATCCCAAATTTATATTTGCCTGGGGATGAATCCTATGACATCAGAGGATGGGTAGCAGATTTTCCTTCTGGATTATTTGCTCCACAGGCGAGGATCAAGATTTACAGCTAGTCCCTGAGTGTGCATCCCCAGCTCACGGGCTGGAAAGCCAGCCCAGGGCCCCGAGGACTTCATGGTTTCAGGGGATAGTGCATGCTCATACAGAAACTGGAAAGTTGCCTTTTGATTTTCCTTTGCCAAATGTGTGTGTGAGAGGGCTTTGTCACTTTCTCCAAAACCCAAGGGCCTTTGTGACATCCTCTCCTCACTATCAAGGCCACCTGGGCAGGAAAGTACAGCAGGGGTCCCACGGTCAGCACTGTTTCTGAGCGGATGATGACAGCCCCCATTCCCATCTAGCCCCCTCGTCCTCCCCAATCTAGTCTAGGTCTGCAGCCAGCTCATTATTGGCTTTGTAGTAAAAACTCCGACCGTGCTCTGCCGGCAATCAAATCCGATGTCCCCTGTGCACTGGCAGAGTTCTGCAGCAAGGAGTATGGGGTCCGTTCCTTCATTCTGGAAAGCTGCATGGAGCAGGGGATTCATGTCTTCGGAGCTGGCCTCACGCCAGCCCTGGCTCTCGCCATGAGGCCGCGTGGCCAGGGGAAGGCGCACCCATGGCTTTTTCAGGCAGGGTTTGGAACTCTCACTCTACCCAGGGGCAGCTGTTGGACCTAGCACAGAGTGGGTCTCAACGACTCACCTGTAGGATGCAGATTACCCTAGCACCTGCTCCACGGGGTCTGCGGAGGATGAAACGAGAATATACAGAGGGTACCTGCCACGTCCCAGGTGTCCAGCAAACGGCAGCCCTGATGACCTCTGGGCACGAGGAGCATCTTAGTAACAAGTTCCTCCTTTCCAAGAAAACACTTTTTTTTTTAACCTTTCTAAACTCAGGCAAAGCAAAAAATTGTCAATCTCAATAGAAACCTGTGGAAACACTGGGGACATCCATTGCAATGCGTGCGAGCCCCAGGGTAGAGCCCCATGCTTCTCCATCTCAGCCTTGGTACTGACCACATTTATGGCCACATTCTACTCCAAGGGAAGAAAAACTGACTTAAAAGAAAATAATAAGCCCTATGTGAAAGCTTGAGGACAAGAGATTTGGGACATGTCGGGCCAGGTTGGATCCGGAGCCAGAGAGGAACAGGTTCAGGTCCTGATGCATGTGCTCGCTCAGCTGGGGAGCTCAGATGCCTGGTGCTGGTTTGTACCGCCCCCCTGAGGCTGAGCAGAACAGGTGGTGTGTAGTGGGTAGAACATGTGTCCTGTGTCCCTCCCACCTCTCTCCCTGATGTTTTCATTCTCGGGTTTAGCCCAGGGTCCTGGTGTCGGGATCTTGGATGGCCAGGACATTCATTACAGAACCATCAGGCACCTGGTGTGTGCCCCTGAGTACGGGCTTACAGAGAAAAGAGGTCATTGGTTTTCTTTTCTTTTCTTGGACAGCTTGCAGCCTGGCTGGAGAAAGATAAAATTACCAGTCCCTCTCAATATTTAATCTTTCTAAATCATAGAAGATTAGTCCAAAAGCCATTTCTGTTGAGAAGCAGAATCGAGGAGATTTTCAGTGTGGAGAAACACCTCGTGGAGATTCGAAATGTGTGGCCGCTCGTGGGCAGCCAGAACTACCTCCACCTCAGGGCACATTTCTGGAGGCAGAGCTTGGTTGGCATCCTCCTGTATCCTCACCTTCTCCCATGTCAGGCGGTCCCCCACTTATGGTCCTTGAAGGAGCATCTCAAGGACCAGGCTCCCCCCGCCCCCGCGCTCCCCAGCCAGCGCCACAGGCTGGCTGGCCTTCCACTTGGACTCCCCACCTGCCTTCCCCAGGGGGTCATGGCCTTTCCTACAGACCACGCACACTGAAGCCATGGCTACTGCCACATGGACGGCTGCCTTCGCAGAGTCACGAGGCAGCAGTGGTGTTGGGGCGTCAGAAGGCAGGTGGGGGCCCCCTCTTCCTGCACGCCTCTGGTGAGACCACTCACTGCGACCAGATGGGTTTTCGCTTCTGGATGAAGGCCTTGATTCCCTCCTGCCCGTCCTTCAGGGCCACGTTGTCCACCATGGTCTGGGAGGTGAGGTGGTAGGCCGTTCGAAGGTCCTGGGGCAGCTGCCTGTAGAAGGTGGCCTTGCCCAGAGCCACCACGGGACGGCTCAAGGAGGCAATCTTGCCTGCGATCCTCATGGTCTCCTCCTCCAGTCGCTCCGCTGGCACGACTTTGCTGAGCAGCCCGTGCCGCAAGGCCTCCTGGGCGGATATGGGCTCCCCGGTGAAAAGCATTTGTAAGGCAACCTGCGGGAGGAAACCTGGGTCACTAAGGCCCGCTCCCCATGACCCCCTGTTAGCCAAGCCCCACCCTCTCCCCTCCAGTCCGCTGACTTCCCGACAATCTCAGCCCAGTCACCTGCTTCCTCAAATAACATGTCATCCGTCAGGCCCGACGTCTGCGACACCCAGACTCCTGCCAGGCACAGGGTTGGAGCTCTCCGAGAGCAAGGAGCATGCAAGTGCCCGGGGAAGGGTCCCTTGCTCCTTCCCCAGGGCTGATCTCCCGGCACCCCCCGCCCCCAAGGCCAGGAGCTCCCCTCTGCCTCTTACGAGGGCCGGGCACGGGGCGTAGCCACATCTGATGGGAGGGAACGGCGCCGGAACCACCCCCCCCCCCCCCCCCCCCCCCCCCCCCCGCAAACCCGAGGAGGAGGGATTGAAAGGAAATGCCCTCCAGGGACCAGTCGCAGCATCAGGGCACGATGTAACTTACACAAGGGGCCGCCTCCGTGCGTGGACCCCTCTCCCCCCACACTTCTCAGGCCTGCAGAAGAGGGGTACGGGCTCCCTGCTCTCCGCGGTTGGCTCCGTTCCATAGCCTGCCGCGTCCTGCGCCTCGCTTCCCTAATTCTACAAAGCCTGGCCTCTTGAGATTCAAAGCCACGATTTCAAAGAGGGCTTCCTGCTGCACACGGAGCACACAGGTGGGGAGGCGCCTTTCTGCCCCCCCACCCCACCCCTGCCCTGCCGCCCCGCTGTTCCTTGAGCTGAGCACACCGGGCATGCTGTCACCTTGGGGTGCTTGTACTTGGTGTTCCCTCGGCCTGCGATGCTCCATCCTCAGGCGTCCTCACGACTGGTGCCCTCGTCCCCATCAGGTCTCGGCTTCGGCGTCCTCCTGTCCACACGGTCCTCCCTGACCACGCTAGTCAATCTGCAGATCACACCCCGGCGCTCTGCCCCTTCCCGGCTGTATCTGCATCCTTTGCGCTTCTGCCATTTAACACACTCTATAATGACGTGCTGATTTTGTGTATTGTATTATCTCCTTTGCTAGCAGGTAAACACCACCAGGTCAGGGATTTTTTTTTTTTTTTCAAACTGTTCTGTTGATTTCTGGGCCGCCAGCAGCAGAAGGGCACCTTGCAGCTTACTAGTTATTTATCGATGAGCGATTTGTGGGATGGATGGATGAAAGCAGGTGGTACAGCAGAGGGGAGGCTTCCGTTCTTTGGGGGCTTGGTCAGAGTGGTGGCTCAGCTTCCACCTGGCTCGTTTGCTTGGGCCGCCTGGTTGTGGAACCTGGTGCCATGGTGTGTGGGGAAGCCAAGACACAGGAGAGGCCGTGTGAAGTGTTCCAGTGACCGGCGCAGGTGGGGTCCCTGCCGAGAGGCTGCCCAGCAGCCGGACACGGGGGTCAGCAAGCGCTCAGATGACGCTCACCCCCCCGCCCCATCTTCAGTTCCTCCCAGCTGAGGCCACACACTGCAGAGCTGAGAGGACCTTCCTCAGGGAGCCCCGTCCAGATTGCAGATTCATGAACTCAACAAATTACTGTTGCTGCTTTCAGCCACTGAGTTATGGGTGGTTCACTCTGCAGTAATAGATAACGGGACTAGCTTGAGATACAAATTTGGGGGGCATTAGCATTTAGATCATGCTACTGACTAGGTTTCTCAACCTTGGTGCCGTTGTCTATTTTGGGCCAGGTGATATCTTGCTGTGTGGGACGGTCGTGTCTTTGCAGAGTCTTTATCAGCATCCCTGGTCTCTATCTGCCAGGTGCCAGGAGTTACATGTCCCAGCGCAATAGCTGTGACCATCACAGAGCTCTCCAGCCACTGTCAGACGTCCCCTGGAACCAGTATTGCTCCCAGTGTAGAACCACCGATTTAGATGGTTTTTAAAATCATGACACTAGATTGTCACAGCTAGGGAGGGAGCTTTGGTAAAGAAGGAGGGGTCAGAAGGCTGGGCTCAAGGACTCCTGCCCTGGTGGGGACAAGTGGAATACACACTGGACTGGCAGTTGGGGCAAGTGATGCTGGCCAGCTTCTCCTCTGCAAAGTTAGGGGATGGACGAAGTCCCAGCTTTGTCCAGTTCGGGGGAATGTAGTGACTGCATGTTGGAGGGAGCAGGTACGGGATGCCCGTGGGTCGCTCCAGAGGCCATGTGTTAGCTGACCAGGAAAGTATCATCACGCCAAAGCAGGTTGGAAGCCCCTGGTTGAACGTGGAGCTAAAAGCCAGGTCCTGCTGATTTAAGGGCTTATGCTAAGACCCCGCTGAAGACACCCAGTGAGTCACATGAAGGGGCCGGGACAATGTGTACTCTGTCACTGCCTGAGAAGCATGTGTCAGCGGGGACGTGGGTCAGAAGCCAGGGGAAAGCAGGTCCACTGCACCTTCCAGCCTTTCTTTTCCTCTGTTCATGCAGGCGGCTCTCAAGAAATTCATGGGGACCACAGAGCACACAGTGGCCAGCCCTGAAAATAACACTGAAAATCAAATCCAGCGAAGACAAGTCATCAATCCCTTTAAAACAATGACCAAGACCTCAAATAGCCTTCCAAGAGTAGTTAGTTACAGGGGGCGCCGGGGTGGCTCAGTCAGTTGAGCATCCAGCTCCTGGTTTCGGCTCAGGTCATGATCTCAGGGTTGTGAGATCAAGCCCCACGTCGGGCTCCATGGTGGGCGTGGAGCCTGCTTGGGATTCTCTCCCTTACTTTCCCTCTCTCTCTGCTCCTCTCCTCACATGCTCTCTCTCAGATAAATAAAAATATTTCTAAAAAGAGTAGCTATGAATGGTAGCAGAGTCGGAAGGAGGAAATCATTAAAATCAAAGTAGTATATGCTCCTTTGGCTGGCTCAGCGGAGAAGTCCATACTTGCTGGCTGGGCTCATGATCTGTCCATGGGACAATCCCCTTGTCAACGCCTTCCTCCAATAGATGCTTTCTTCAGCGTCTCTGTTTTTCCTATGTCTCTCTTTCTCTTCCTGAGCCTCCTCGGTTCCGTTCTCCTTCCCCTGCTTCCATGACCCGCCTACAGAGCACCTGTCTGGCTCAGAGACTGCAGCCACCCAGGGTCCAAGTGCTCCAAGTTTTCAGGGTGAGTCCTTTGGGGTCCAAGCTTCTGCAGGCCCAGGCACAGGCCAGAGTGCGGGCGGGGGCCTTGTCCCGCCTGCGGAGTGTGACTCCTCCAAAGGACCCCAGAGCACGTTGCTTCTCGTCTCCCCCTTCCCCAGCTGGAACGCATGCGTACAAATGAGTCTCTCAGAGATGCGGTAAAGAACAGCTAACGAAGGACCGCAGGCCTCCTGGTCACATCGAGTGCAACAGAAATGCTAGGGAAAACGGTCCATCTGAGCAAGACATGAACCGGGGGAAAGAACTGTGATGGTTCTGCTTGCTCACCGGGCCTGGCACGAGTCTGTGTTTGAGGCTGGGGGCCAGGTTCCGTGAGCAGGAACTCCAAGCAGAGCATAACTTTCTCTTGGACATTCATTCACCCAACAAAGATTGACATAGGAGAGCTACAAGTATGAAGAGCAGTGCTACACACTGAACTGTGTCTCCCCAAAATGCATGTGTGGAAGTCCTAAGGCCCAGTGCAACTGTTTTTGGAGATGAGGCCTTTAGGGTAGTAATTAAGGTTAACTGAGGTCATTGGGTAGAGCCCTGATTCAATAGGATTGGTGGCCTTCTGAGCAGAGTTAGAGATCTCTGTCTCCATCTGTGTCTCTCTCTCGCCGCCATATGAGAACAGAGTAGGACATAGTAGGAAGGTGGCCAGCTCTAAGCTGGGAAGAGAGCTCTTACCAGGCCTCACATCTGCTGGCATGGTGAGCTGAGACTCGCAGCCTCTGGAACTACGAGGAAGTAAATTTCTGTTGTTTCTGCCACCCAGTCCCTGGTATGTATTATGGCAGCCCAAGGTGACTAATACACACACAGGAAGACTATGGGTTTTTGAATGTCTTAATTCCGAAGCAGCTCCAAAAACTCATTTAAAAAAAAGAAAGAAAGAAAGAAAAAAGAAAGCATCCAAGTCCCTGAACTGAACCAGTCTGGGAGAATGTGGAGTCCTCACCCCTGGAGAGGTATGAATAGGGGCGTCCCCTGTGTGTCAGGCCAGGGGGGCTCTGCCCACAGGAACATACATGACCTCTTAAACTCCCTTCCAGACAAACGGTCCCTAATGTTATTTCAGGATCTCTAATATCCACAAAAAGGAAGTGACCTTGAGGTATAGCATGAGGGATTGTCATTGGACAGAAGATATTTTCCCTTTCAGTCAGTGAGTCAGTCAGTCAAGCGGAGAAAGACAGAGACAGACAGATGGTCAGAACGCGGCAGACGGTCAGAAATCAGTCAGACAGCTATCTGAAGGGTCCCCACGAAGTTCTGGGCTCTGTGCTCAGCATGCACCATCCCGGCCTCTCCTACTACCTGCTATCTAGTGGGTATGAGAACTGCTAATTTCAGAAATCACCTCACAGGGAAATATTTTCAAAGACACAAGACACTCATCCTTCTGGAATACTCTAAATGCAGCCTTGCCTGCAGGTAGGTGAAGGGACCCTATCATCTGGACCAGTCCCTTCGACTCCTGGATCACTTCTTTCGGGCACAAACTTCCTTTATTTACAGATTCACTTACAGTAAAAAATCCGAATTGTTCAATGGTAGTAGGTTCACTTATGTCCCCATCCTCTTTCCCACTTCATGGAAAGTGACAGACACTCCTGTGGAGAGCGATCATGAGGAGGGCCCAGTGCACCAGGTCTCGTCGGGCTTTAGAACCAGATCTGGGTGGCCTCGGCTTGGTCATGGGGCTTCGAGTCAGGCACATGGGCTCCGCTTCTCAATCTCTGCTCAAATCCAGGCAGCACCACAAACATGTCACCTCCCAGGAGGCGTCCCAGGAAAGCCAGTTTTCAAAAGCAAAGAAAAGAACAGGTGAAGAACCAGGACGAGGGAGAGGTGGTTGGCTGACGAATGACGGATGTGTCTGACTCGATGGGAATGGGGAGAAAGGGGCCCCCGTGGCTCTTACTGATGGAGGTACAGCCCGGAGACGGGCCAGGCAGGGCACGCTCTCCCACGTGCTTCCACTGCCGGGCTTCTCTTTCATTCCAGAAGACCGGGAAGGTCTTTGGGGGATTTATGCCACGCCTGAAGGAAGTCTTGATGGGAGTAAGGTCAAGAGCCCCGCCTGGCTCAGCCCCTTCTTTGGGCCTCGGTTTCCTTACCTGCCTACTGGGGTCCTAGTGTTAGCACATAATGACTTTGGGGATTTTACCCAGGCGGGCTAGATAACAGCGTGGTATTCTCTAAGGAAAAGAAAGCCTGCTTATTTTCTAGCTAATCAGCACAATCTTTGCTTATGATTGAAGCTTCTATGTCAAGTGTCCCCCGGAACTTCAGATGAGAGAGAAGGCACCTTCTCTCATCCTTCTCCTTCATCACTTCAAGCTGCCTTTTATGACGGCACTTCTTGGGTCCCCCTACCAAGCTGGGGTTTTAATGCTTCCTCTTTCTGGGGCACTTGAGGCCAAGGCAAACCCCGGAAGCAGCAGGATTTGGGTCTAGAGTTGGTCCCCCGAGTTCCAACCGCAGATGGGCCACTTACTAACCACAAGACCTTATGGATGCAACTTAAGCCCTCTGAGTCTGTTTCCTCATCTGAAAATGGGAATAAGCCTTCCATCCTCCTGCAGGATTGTGGAGATGAGAGACAGTAAGTGCAAAGCTGACGCTACCCTGCTGGGCACTCAGTCGGCATCTAATAAATGCCCTGATGATTATCAACATGCCTATTCCAACTGTACATTTGTATGAATCTCGGATTGGCTTTTAGGCACCACAGCCCTGAAAGGCGGTGAGTCTTTAAAGCAGAGAGGTCTTTGGGGCCCCTCGAGTCACATCTATGGTAAGAACTGGCTGGCCATGCAGTTAGGGCTCAGGGAGGAAGGAAGCCGACGGGAGGGCCGCGGGGCCAGATTACTTGCTGGGAGACATTGGGTAAGGCCCTGAATCGCCCCCAGGCCCTCTTGTAAATTGGGGGGTTGAACTACATGTTCTCGACGGCGCCGAGGCCATTGCAAATCTCTGTTAAAGTGCAGATTCTGACGTGGCCGGTCTGGGGGGGCTGTGACCCTGCATTTCTCAGGCGCTCTGGCGGTCTCCATAGCAGGCCCAGGAGCAAGACTTTCTAACACTAACACTCTTTCCAGCTTGGAAGTTGTACTCTGTTCTAACTAGGCTCTGAGGAAATCGGAGTCCACAGATACACAGCGTTACCACGGCAGAGAGGAGGAAGCCAGCGTTCCCACCACAGAGAAATGAGGCGCCGGGGAGGCGGGGCTTTGGATCTTTCACACGCTCTCCGCTCTCCCGCGATGCCAACTGCCTGCGGCACTGGCGCCACGTTGCTGGGCGAGGCCCGCCCCGGCTGGGGAGGACAGCACCGCACCAGGCAGGCTGTTTATAGGGCGCAGTGAAGATGCACTATTTAACTCACGCCAGAGGAGAGAAACGCTTTACAAATGTGGAAAATTATTCAGGCGCAGGCTCAGTCTGGCTTGAACGCAAGGGCTGCTCCCGGCGCACGGACGGCGGCCCTGCTGAGCCGGTTCCCATGGTGACCAGCAGAGGGCGCCGGTGGCCCACACCTGTGGCTCCAGCCGCGGCGGAAAGGGCGGAGCTCCCAGGCCAGGTGAGCCGCAAAAGCACCTGCTTGCTTCCCTGTGGCTATGCGCCGAGGGGACAGGGGCCCACCACCCACCGAAGCCCACGGGCCTGTGCATGGATGTGCTCATAGGGGCGCAACCAAGCAATGACCGCAGGGAGGGGTGTTTCTGGTTAGGTTTAGATTTTTATGAATCCCTACTTGCCTCCTCCAGGGGGTTGCACAGGTGAGACCTGCAGATCCAGCAACCCGGCAAAGGCCCTACGTTCTGACAGACTTTCCTTCCCACTGAATTCCCTTTATTGGTATTGTGATTTCAGATCATGAGTGCTGACCCCAAACTGTGTATCCGCTTCACGCCTCTGGGTAGTCATGAACCCAGAGGGCAACTCTGAACCACTTTCAGACTGCTCGCTGGGAAGAAACCCAGGGGATCAGATCACAAAGAGTTCAGATCAGGGAGCTGAGTGGGACAATACCGGAAACTCTGCCCTCATCTTCTTGGCAGGCCTGGCCCTTGCCAAAACTGCCCGAGGGAGATAGAAGCCGCTTTGGGTCTTGCCACGTCCTGTCCCTTCATCCGTCATGCTGGGCAGTTATGCAAGGCGGTTCTGAGCGCTGGGCTTCCTGAAAACTTAAGGCCTGTATGTGTCACATTTGTTTTTTTCTCTTCTCAAAAACTAATTTAAAACTTGACAAAATGTGATAACAATGTTTACATTTCTAGGACTCCCTTATAAGCCTCGATTTGAAAAGTTTGTGTTAAGAAAGAAATGGATTCTTATCCTGACAGCAGGGCTGTTACAAAGGTTTAAATGCCCTACTGTGGACCCTTCCAGAACATCAGGTGTTCAAGATGAACAGCGACAGATGGGGTAACCAGTCCAACTGCCTTTGACTATGCAAGATTTGATTTGCAACTTGATTTGCACAATTGTAAGTTAGTTTGTTAACGAGCTCTGACAATATATTTGAGATGTACTTCAATTTAATATACTTGGCACAGAGTAGGGACTTAAGAAGTATTTACTGAATTACCATATATGCATTTAAGGTGAACGTGTCTCCTGACAGGATGAAACCCCCTTAGGTGTGCAAACCTTTTAGCAAGCTGTTGTGTTTGACAGCTCACACTTTGCCCACTTTCAGCCGGCGTTCCTGCGTGTGTGTGCTCGCAGGATCTGTCTTCTGACCTTTGTCACGAATACACGGTTCTGTGAAAACTAGTGAGGAGGCACCATACAAGAAAGGAATGCATCCTGAAACTTCTTGGTCCTACAGCCTGATTTCCCTTGGGTCTTATCTCTTTGGTGCCTCAGGCATATGGGCAACTGCTAGTTTTTGTAGTTGGTGGTAAAATGGATAATATATTCTAGAAAGCAGTTTAGGTTCCCCAACGTTACACGACTTTGCCAAACTTTCCCTTTTTGAAAACACATTTCCGGTTGAGAATGAGGATGTATTTTTTTCTGGAGCGAGGAAACCCCTGGTTTACATGTAAGAGATGATTAGTAAATATTATTTTATGATGTGATAAGAAGGAAGAGAGTTTTGTGAAGAAAATGGACTTCCCTTTGGTCAGCCAATGACAAAACACCTTTTGTAATGTGGCTCCTTCTGGGGCAGAGCCAATCTACCAAGCACGGACTGTTCTTGCTCCTGACACGTCACCACTGTGAACCTGACACACTCAGGGAATCAGCTCTTTTCAGTCCCTTCTGGAACAAGACAGGTTGTGGGCAAACAATAAGCCAGTGACTCTAGCGTCCTAGCTCCAGATACTGACCTACCTCCCCAGGTGGCCCAACAAAACCGGGCTTCAAAGGCGGGGCCAGTAAGATGACAAGAACGTGTGCCTTTATGCAAACCAACAAATGGAGTAAGGAACCTAAGGAGCTGCCCCGAGGGGCAGGCAGCTGGCTGTGCAGGAGAAGGGACGCCGCGGCACACGGCGCCAACCACACTCCGGGCGAGTGCTGGAACCGACCACCCCGTGCCCTGAAGGATCATGTCTGCAGGGCCCAGCGAGTTCAGTTACCTTTCTCGGCACCGCTCTCCCCAAGGCCACCCCCGGCGTGGAGCAGAAGAGCCCGAGGTTCACCCCCGGAGTGGCGAAAGAGGACGTGTCGCTGGCCACGGCGATGTCGCAGCTGGCGACCAGCTGGCAGCCGGCCGCGGTGGCCAAGCCGTTCACCATGGCGATGACGGGGACTGGGTGGTTCTGGATCAGCATCATGACCTGGAGGAGCAAACACACCACTTCGTTTCCGCCCGGGAGCGAAATGCAACGTTCACATGTATCAGTGTATGTGACGTCACCCTTTGCAGAGCATTTTCCGTATGCATTAGCTCAGAGTCTCGGGGGGAAAGGGGGAAAGGAGGCATGAAGAGAACCAAGCGAGCACTAAATACCGACCGTGTGGTCTTCCTGAGACCCAGGGGAGGAGCGGACCCTCCATGACAACCGGGCCGTGAAGGCTCAGAGGGGAAGGCACTTGCCCAGGCGGCGGGATGCAGGGGCTGACGGCACAGCCCTGGTCTTCCCACGCCTGGCAGGACGTCGCTGTGAGGTCACGGTCCCCTCTGACTGGTCCCCAGCAGCCCCCCTGAAGCACAGAGCTGATTTTGATCTCTGGGGAACGCGGTGGCAAGTCCGAAACTGGTATTTGATACTTTCTTGAAAAATTAAGGCGGAAAAGGAACTGGAAGGCAATTTCCGTAGTAATTACTTCTCAAATTACCACAGGGAACATTCTCTCAATTCTATTACAATGGTGCAGGGACGCCCTGCTGTCATCAAAATAAACAAAACTCCCCAAACAGGGCCCCTGCACAGAGGAGCCAGAAAACTTGCTCATGTGACGCTTCCCCTCTCCCCACCGCATAAATCGCCAGAGCTTTTAACTTATTTTTGCAGCTTACCAAATAACTTGGTTTATTTCTCCATTTTTTTTCATGCCACTCTAAACAGATTGCGTTGCTATGGTAACTTGGATGTATAAATAGTTGCACCTTGAACCCTGGCAGGGAAGGAGGGCAGGTGGGAAGGAGCCACTACATCTGGGCTTGTTTCCCACAGTGGCAACTCCAAAAAAATGACCTTTCATTGATGTGAAGATTTTGCCCAAGGAACTCAGCCTTTTGCATTCACAAACGTGTTATATTTGTTCAGCTTTATTATAAAATAATCCTTATATATTTAGGGATATGATATCATATTCTATAGTAGTGGTTTGGACTTTTTTTAGGGGGTCACCTTTTGAGAATCTGACAAATGCTAATGACCCTCTCCTCGGAAGAAGGCACACATATATATCTGCACCCCAAACTGTTCATGGATTTAGGGGGCTTGAGAACTCTAGGTGAGGATGAGGATGGTCAGTGATAGAGCTCATTCTCAGTGAACTGCAATAGCAAGGAGAAGAACGCTTAAGAACTTCTAATGTCTTGCTGCAAAGAAAGATTTTTTTTTTTTTGCTGAGCGTCGTCTGTCACCTAATGAACTGGTTACTTATGAAAAGTCACTTGGCCGTGATTAGCGTTGAAGGTCTGTGTCTCCTGTGTGCCCTCTAGGAAGCACTAGGATTCTATACAACCTGGTGGGAAAATACTTAGAGTAGATTCCAACAATATTAAAAATATTCCTACCTTTCATCTAGGGAACACTTCTAAGGAAAAATCCTAAAATAGGTAAAAAGCTGTTTGGCCAAAGATGTTCAAAAAATTATTTTGTATTAGTGAAAAATTAATAAGTAACATAAATATATAAAAATAGAAGGGGCACCTGGGTGGCTCAGTTGGTTAAGCATCTGCCTTTGGCTCAGGTCATGATTCCAGGGTCCTGGGATTGAGCCCCGAGTTGGGCTCCCTGCTCAGCAGGGAGTCTGCTTCTCCCTCTGCCTCCTGCTAGGGCTCTCTCTCTCTTTCAAATAAATAATTAAAAATAAATAAATAAATAAGAAAATGGCTATGTAAACTAATTGTCCCTTTAATGGAATGCTGTGTTCTCATTATGAGATTTTCCACCAGACACAGCAGCATGGTGGTGGTCTGGGTCTTGCATAGTAGGCTGGAGCCAGACTCCTGGGGTTTGATGCCCAGTCTGCCACTTACCCACTGGCTATCGCTTGGTCTTCACACCCGGGTATAATAATGGGCATAAGAATAGTACAAACCTTCTAGAACATGAGAATTATATATATATCTAAAGTATTCAAAACCTTATGTGGCACATGGTAAGCATTCAATGTTATAATCACATTTTACAATTATACAGTATAATTGCTCTTATGTATGATTATTCAGACAAATAGCTTCACATGAGAAAAGGTTTGAAAGAAATATATTAAATATTAGCATTCTATCTGGGTGGTATGATCGTGGTCCAGTATCAGCAGTTTATTTTCCTTCCTTCTATTTTTCTGGATTTTCAAAATTTTCCACGATGTTAATTATTTGTATAATTAAAACATATTTTAAGTAACTTTTTTTTTTAAGTAGGCTCCACGCCCAATATGGGGCTTGAACCCATGACCCTGAGATCAAGAGTCACATGCTCTACTGACTGAGCCAGCCAGGCACCCCCCAAAATATTTTATTTTAAAATTTTTTTTATTTTTTAAAGATTTATTTATTTGAGAGCGAGCGAGAGCACGCACGCATGTGCACACGCATTGGGGGGAGAGGGGCAGAAGAGAGAGAGAATCTCCAGCACTGAGTGAGGAGCCCTACTGGGATCACGACCCCAGCAGAAATCAAGAGTCAGACACCCAACCGACTGAGCCACCCAGGTGCCCCCCAGAGTGTATTTTAAATAAAGTTAGAGAGCAATTCAGGAAAGACAAAGACAAGCTAGATAATAAATCAGCTGGGGCAATCAATCCCTTGGTAGTCACTAAATGATTATCCCTCCTAGTTTACCTTCCTGAACTAAATATTTTTCCTGGTCTCTGCCTGCTCCAAAATGTGACATAAACCTAAGTATAGCTTAGCCTCACTCAGTAGCGTTACTGAGGGCTCCGTCAGAGGCCTTGCGCTGTTGCCATTTCACTGGTGGGGGTGAGGGGAAAGAGAAGAATCTCTTCCTGGATGAGGGATTCCACCCTCGAACTTCAACAGGACAAAAGAAGACACACGAGGGGGGGCGCCGGGGTGGCTCAGTCGGTTGGGCGTCTGCCTTCGGCTCGGGTCATGATCCTGGGGTCCTGGGATCAAGCCCCGCATCAGGCTCCCTGCTCAGTGGGGAATCTGCTTCTCCTTCTGCCCCTCCTCCCTGCTCATGCTCGCTCTCTCTCTCTTTCAAATAAATAAATAAAAATTAAAAAAAAAAAGAGAGACACGAGGGGTAGGTCTCCAGGGAAATCTGTCACATCAGCTCCACAGAGGGTTACTTTTGCTCTCCCACGGCCACGTGTTTCTTCTCCTTCTCAATTTACCCTATTCGTGCTTTGTAAATAATTAATGATCAGGAGGCACTTGTGGTCTGCAAGGAATCTGCTACAGTTTAAATGCTGAGCCAAGCCAGGAAGCTCCGTCTTCCTCTCTAAATCCAACTTTTCTCATGCATGAACGGAACAGTGAAATATCTAGCTCGTTCTGTCCCAATCTGTCTGTTGATTACATTTTGAAATTGAAATCTTGCACAAGTTCATGATGCCCATATTTATCCAGGACAATGTGATTTTCTTAGAAAAAGTATTCAAGAAATCAATGCACTTTCACTCCTATCTCCCTGTGTTAGGACAAGGTCCTGTTCCTGCACTGTGTCTTTTTCAGTGAGCCTGAAAAAGGCTCACTGGGGGTTGCCAGCTTCCACGAAACCCGGCCTTTCTCCTCTGAAGCAGCTCCAGGCTCCCCTGTGGCCCTCTTGCTGACCCGTTTAGACCTCAGGTCCTGAAGACACAGCAGAGTGGTAAAAGCAGGCCCTTTAGGGAGGATGTGGTTCTCCCTTTAGGGCTCTAGTGGTTCTCTCTGATGCTTTTCTGTTTTAGCCAAATACACTGGATATTAGCAGAGAAATAACTTCTAGAGCGCTGTGCCTTGGCAAACCCAAGAGCAGAATGTTACATAAACACCATTAATGTGAAACAGAAGACCGAAGCCTTAGCTCCAGGTTGCTTCTGCCTTTCCCTGAAGCGTCAAGTCAGTTGGTTTTCTGGCTGGTCCTGCCATGAAATGAGAACACTCTAACTGGCTCTCCTTGCTGCATTCTGGAAGGGCGAGGAAAAGAAATGGTGGTCGAGACGGCATCTTAATCACCTTCCTGTCAGCCTCCCTGCTGCTCACCTCTGTCTCGTCTATCTAGAAGTTATCATGAAATATTTGTTGAGTCATTAACGACCAAATAAATGAGCAAGTCAATGAACGAAGGAAAAATTAGGTGAAGTAATCTTCGGATCAGGTTATGAAACTGTTTTAGGTCTTTTTTTTTTAAGATTTATTAATTTGAGAGAGTTTTTAAATATTTATTTATAAAATAAATAGAGCACGAATGGGAGAGGGAGGGGGAGAGAAAATATCTCAAGCAGGCTCCATGCTCGGCGTGGAGCCCAACACGGGGCTTGATCTCATGACCCTGAGATCATGACCTGAGCCGAGACCAAGAGTCAGTTGCTAAATGGACTGCGCCACCCAGGCGCTCCTGAAACTGTTTTATGTCTTGCTTCTCACCTACATATCCAGTTTCAGTTTGGCAGGAACCTTGTTTTTTCCTTCTTTTTCCTTCAGAGCCTTGCAAGTATTGTGCATACAGTACTGCTCAATGAGTAGTTATGAAATGAGCAATGCATTACCTAAAGTTGTATTCTACATTCAGGTTTTTATTATCCAGGGGTTGACTTAATATATTTATAATCATCTCAAACCTTTGTTCCTCTTCCTCTCTGCGGGCAATTTCTCTCCTTCGTATGGTTAAAGAGATAGACAGGAGAAGTAAACGTGAAGAGGTTAATTTTCCCACTTGGAGGTGGTGATTACAAAGGTTGGTTGGAAGAAGGGTTTGAAAATAATCTTTAAGGGGCGCCTGGGTGGCTCAGTTGTTAAGCGTCTGCCTTCAGCTCAGGTCACAATACCAGGGTCCTGGGATAGAGCCCCGCATCGGGCTCCTTGCTTGGTGGGGAGCCTGCTTCTCCCTCTCCCACTCCCCCTGCTTGTGTTCCCTCTCTCACTGTCTCTCTCTCTCTCTGTCAAATAAATAAAATCTTAAAAAAAAAAAGGAAACAATCTTTAAAATCATTATTATTCCATTCACAAATATTCTCTCTCCCATTAACAGAGATGTTTTAGTTTAAAATTAAAAAAAAAATTATACTAATCTTAGGTTCTTCCCCTCTAAAGATGTACACCCCCACCCTTCACCTCTTCCTTAAGACACATCTACCAAGACACACCCCCATGATCCTGGAGGCAGCAACTATCAGCACTAGCCTATAGTTTACTTTCTTTGGCTTGTAACAAGATCAATCACAAACCATGGTCACTTCTTAAAAATCGAAACCAAATAGTGGCCTGAAGGATGCACCAGTGACCAGTCTGCAGTGACTAGGTCTCATAGATAAAGCCTTATCTGTAAAGTGGAAGCCTAATTCAGTATTTCATGTAACTATCATTTTCGGGTGTTCGATGTCGACCCTCATCCTGGCTTACCTCAGAACAGGTCTGAAATACTTCGGCATGATAATCTGGGCTTCGCTCATCTGTCAGTTCCTTTAAATCATGCCCAGAAGAAAATACGGGCCCCTCAGCTGCAAATGTTTCCAGTGGAGAAAAGAAAAGAATAGAAAGAGATGTGAACAGCCAAGCTTAAATGTTCACTTACTTACCTACAGGATAACTAGCAATCGCGTTGAGGCCATAGACACTTAGAGAAAGTTAATGGCTCGATTTTGATAAGAATAATTCCATTTCGCTTGAAAAGTGACAGCCAGTATTTTGTGGTGACAACGTAAGGTGAGGCATCGGTTCTCAAAGGTCTGTGGTGGAACCAGCGAAAACATGTTATGCCAACAAGGAGAAAGCTCAGTAACCACGGCAAATGTACTCTCTCCAGAATTATCCCTCCAGTTTCACACTTTTGTTTCTGGACTTGGTCTGGCCCGAGTGTATTGACTCACTTGGGCCCATCAAGCCCACCCTGCCTCCCGCAGTGTCCCTGTCCTCTGGACCACAGATAACGGCCACCCACACAGGTTGGAATCAGGAAGGTTGGAGTGTGAAGAGAGCCCCTTTATTTTTACGAGGGATCTGAGGATGTGGTTTTACTGTTACTGTTGCCGTTAGCAACGATGACGCAATGTAATTCCATCGATCAACTGGTAACACTTTCTCCTATTTCCCTTTCCCTGTGGCTGCTGGGACAGACAATACTGTTCCCTGCACACAGGTGAGAAAACTGTACCGTTCAGAGTTGGCTGCCTCACTGCATCTGGGTTACACCCCCACGGTGGCTGGACAGTTTTTGCTCTATCTCTTTTCCCTTCGCCATGTAAAAAGTTGAAAATTTGGGGGCGCCTGGGTGGCTCAGTTGGTTAAGCGTCTGACTCTTGATTTCAGCTCAGGTCATGATCTCAGGGTCACGAGATCAAGCCCTGTGTCAGGCTCCATGATGGGTGTGGAGTCTGCTTGAGATTCTGTCTGCCCCTCTCTCCCCAGCCCCCGCACTCGCGCATGCTCTCTCTCTCACACACACAAAAATAAATTTAAAATTTTTTTTTAAAAGTTGAAAATTCATATCCAACCCCAGACAAAAAGGTAACATTCTGAGTACCTGCCTCCAGAAACACCAATTCTTAATTTTTAAAAAATAGTGCATTATAGGGCAGCATCTGTTTTATTTTTCTGCAGTTGCTTTAAAATGCTGGCACTGCTATTATTTATACCCCTGTCATCAGCACCAGATGATTTGGTAAAAAGTCTTACTGGAAAAAGAGCACGGGAAGAAATGAGCAAAATCTAGCATGCTTTCTGGCACCATTGAAGACCACAGATCTCGGTGGAAAGCTTAGTTAAGAGCAGAAAAGACAAACCAATCAATTGCCCAGCAGCCTGTCCTAGCCAACTAGGTAGTCTACCAAAAGCATTAGTGATTATAAACCCATCTTATCAGATCCACGAAGAAATCAGTTCTCTGATTTTGATGGGAAGACCAGCATGGCCAAGGGTGGCAATGTTTCGTATCTGACACATCTGACAAAAAGGAAAAGACATATTTTCACCACGCAGTAATCCTTCCTATCATTTCCCCAGTTAACTACACAGGAGTTTTTTCATAATGTTCTTGTAAAGGAGCTTCAAAAACAATTCTCCCGTAAGCGAAGGAATGCCCCAGTTGACCAAAGAATTTTGAGAAACCGCTTCCAGGTCCTGCAAGAACACGGAGGATGGGTATCAGATAAATACCTGAAATGATGATGACTTTCAGATCTTTGCTTTCCGCTTCGTGAAGAATGTCACTTTGCAGAGATTTCAGCATGGCTAATGACAGCGCATTCCTCTTCTTCGGATCACTCAGGACAATGTTCCTGGGAAGAACGTTTTATAATTACTGGGTCGTGCACGAAATCAAAACAAGTGAGGACCCCCGCAATTCCTTTCTCTCCCCGGGGGCTATTTTTTAAAACACCAGAAAAGAGAGCCATGGGTGCTTAGAGGCAACTGAGAGGGTCTGCCAACTATCTGGAATTATAGCTAAGGCAAAACGAGGAGACTACCTGAAAAGTGGGCTGGGTTTCCTCCCTCGTTCCCTGGGTTTGTTTCTCTTTGTCTCCATGATTGCTGTCAGAAACAGGACTGCCACCTCCACCCAAAGGGCAGGTTACAGCAGTTCCAAAAATCACCACTGCCCGTTCCGAGAGGCGCTGAGGCTTATAAGTCCACAGCGGGAGCCAGAGAAAGCTGTCACACCGTGGCTACCTTCAGCTCCGTTCTCTCTGCTGTTCAAGAGAGTAAGGTTAGGGAAGGAGCCGAGAATGAAAAGACGCCCCCCGAGTCTTCCCCATGCACCCCACCGAGGAGGCAGCGCAGTTGCAGTGGCCGATGTGCATGGATGACAGCATCTTTCTGGGTTTTTATAGCGGCATCCTGAAATTCTGCCAAATAACTCATGCTGAGGACGGCCAATGTGGGAAGAACAGAAGGACAGGGGCGAAGAGCAAGAGGGCTCTTCTGGACACGTCCTCCAACAAGGAGCTGGCATGCCAAGGTCTCGCTGTTTTAAGGTATCCCACGTGCTAATTAAAAGAACCGGTATTGTCATCTGTCTGCCTGTACACAGAAAGGTCTGATTTGTGCGGTGAAACGGAATGGGCAGGGAGCCAGACTCCAGGCTATTGTTCTATATGTTGCATCTGTTTCCCCTTGGCCCCCTGCTACATGTTTTCTGCCTTTCTCTTTCTTTGGCTCTGCTATTCCTCCTGCTATTCCTCCTCCTCCTGTGTCAGCCTGGCTCCTCCTTAAATAGCCCTCTGGGCCACTGGCTTCTGGAAAACCACTTCGGTGACTGACTTTATTTCAGTGCTCCACGAATACCCATTTTCTTTGGAACACCGTTCCGGCTTTGCTGCCATCTTCAGATGACTGTGACAGTCATCGTTTTGTTTCTCGTCAACACCTTTCCTCCTGAGTGCCAAGGATGACTTGCAGCTGATAGGCCGATAGGCGATGAAACCCGCATTTTGGGGTGTGGTAAGAGAAGTGCCGACGGAACCTTCCAGTAAGATAAAGAGTGTGCTTTTCTGTAGCAAACCTAGGAGCTGCCATCCCATCAGTGACATATGCTTAAATTAAATTCTAAGGCCTTGGGCAAAAGACGCCGGTGCCCGGATGGCCTTGCTGCACGTTGGCGTCTGTTTGTATGTGGCCCATTAACCCTTTGGCTGCTGCATTCCACACCCTGTCCAAGTGCTCTGAATTGCTGAGTTCACTTCTCAACCCATCACAGCCAGGCTTCTCTTCCTGCCACTCTACTCAGTCTGCCCTCACCGAGAATCTCCTCATTGCCAGAACCAAATCCAATGGCCATTTGGATCATGCTCTCCTTCTGTCTCCTGTTTTTTGGTGCTTCTCTAGCTTGTCCTCCTCTACTTCTTCAAAGGGCTCCTTGCCTTCTGCTCGCCCCTAAATGATCCTGATTTCTTCCCTCTTCAACTGGCCATCAGAGCTGGCTGGTAATACCTCCTAAAAATCTTAGCAGTCTGAATTCTCCTGAATTTCTTCTGAAATCTTGGGTCAAAATGTGTGATGCCTTGCACCTATAGCTTCACCACCACCACCACTGGAAAGAGGTTATCACCAAGAATGAGGTCACCGCCAGAGCATGTGATAAAAAGTGTAATATTTCTGTCTGCAGCGCAGGAGATGGGCCCTGGGGAGGCCCCGATGAGCTGTCCGGAGCCCATCACATCATTGTAAACCCCCAGAAGGTCCGTGAGATGAGGCACCTGTCATGTTCACACACAGGGGAGACACTCGGCAGACACCTGCTGACTGAATTAATGACCCCAAATAGCATTTTGATTTCTCACATCCAACTCCACTAATTCCTGCAAATTTTCATCTCACCTAGTGTTTTGCCACCTCTTTTAAACCTCAGTGGTGAGGACACTGAGCTATACAGTGGAGTGGAAACAGCTTTGGAGGCAGATGGACCTTTTCCTGCCTCCTGGCTCTCTTTCCTCCCAGCTGTGTGGCCTTGAGGAGGCTGCCACCTCTCTGAACTTGTTTACTCACTGTAGGATAGGGATGACATAACCTAGCTCGCAGACCGCCAGAAGGATTAGGGGTGGCGACTGTACGGTGCCTAGCACGGTACCCCAATTTCCGGCCGCCTTTCACTCCATGACAGTATCTATCACTGCTGAGAGGAACAGCTTTGAAAAGGGATGCTTGAAGTGTGACTGAGTTGTTCAAGCTCACCAACTTGGTGCCTAACATACTACTGCTTTAGTGATGGATTTGGAGGTTCCTGCTTACTGATTCTGAGCACTTACATTAGCTTGATGCTTCCCATCGCCTCTCTTTCTGACTCATGTTTAGCTCTGGAGAACTCAACCAGACCTTCTTTGGTCACCTGGCTGCCATGCCAGATGTCAGGGTTCTGACCAGGTGGAACCAGATTTGCAGAAGCAGAACCACCCTTGAAAATGAGCAAGGAGGACCCCTGCCTGGGTGCTGCACTTTCGAGTACCCCGCTCTGGGCACCCTGCTCCAGCTATGCCCTGTCAGGGGAGCCAGGGGTCCACCTGAAGAGTATGACGTGCCCACCTGGAAATCACCACCCTCTTCCAAACCCTGCCATGGTTACTGCGACTCTGACATTCTCTGGCTTTGCGGGGGGGCATCCTCAAGCCCATGGGGTGGCCAAGAGCAATTATTTCTAGGAGGGGAGGGGAGAGAGAGTATGGAGGCATGCTGGATGGGCTGTCTGCAGACCTGTGTGCCAAGCTCCTGGCAGAGCAGCAGGAAGGATGGGTGGAAAGGTGACAGGGGGTGAGCATAGGGTGGGAAGAAAAGAAAAAAGTTGCAGGCCAGCAGCAGGGCCTTCACTGCTTTTGGGGAACTCCTAGGAGCCTCAGGATTATAAATTCATACATGGTCTTCCAGGTCTTATGAAGATACACTTGTCAGGGTAGGCGAAGAAAACATATTCAGCTGTTAGTTTGATGTGTAACTTTCAAATACTTAGCACGCTGGGTAGGCCTCTCTTTGTACCCTTGCCCTGGCCAGGCAAACAACAGGGTGAGGCTTGCGTGGGGCTAGGAGTCCTTCAACCTTTACTACTCCAATTCCAGTTTGTGCACCGGTTTGTTTGTTTTGTTTTGTTTTGTTTTTTTAAGGGTTTTAGGCTTGTTGAGCCAAAGGGCAGAGCTCAGTACAGTGTGCCCTTCGTCCTACATATTCACCTGCTCCCCCCCCCCCCCCCCCCCCCCCCCCGTACTTCTGGGGTAAGGCCAAGGAGCAGCTCGGCTAAGCCTAACCGGGCCTTGGAACCAGGTCAAGGTTGTGAGAAGCACAGAACCCTCTTTCTCAAAGGCCACATCAGCGGTGGGGCCACCTGCCGAGCTCTCCGCACCCCGCCCGAGCCTAAAGTCCGATGAAGACTCGGCTCGGTTGCCCTGGGGGTTTAGGGGCAGTGCGGGGCCTTCTGAGGCTGTCCCATTTGAAATTCTCCTGTGTGTCCTGCAGGATCCGAAATGTTACAGTGCCCAGGCAAGGGACTTCAGGAAACACCGTGTCCGCGGGTTGCCTTCGCGGCCTCCGGCCGGATTCGCACAAATTGGGGTTCCCAGCGGATGGAGCTGACCCCTGGCCGAGTCCTCGTCGGCCTCCGCGTGGGGTGACTGTCCATCTCTCTGCCCGGGTCCCTGCCGCCCACCCCGACCTGGGAGCTGCCCCGCTAGGCCCGCGGGCCGCCGGTCCGGGAGGGCCAGGGCGCTCTCACGGCCCAGCCGCTGACCTGATGCCGTCCCGCTGCCGCGCGCTGGTGAGTCGCGGCCCGAGCTCCGGCCGCCCGGCCCCGGCCGCACCCCTGCTGCAGAAGCCGGCGGAGAGCGGAGCCCAGGGCCTTCGCTGGAGCCAGCCGGGCCCCTTTGTCCCGAAGGCCCGCAAGCCGGTGGCGGCCATGGCAGCCAGAAATTCACCCCACAGGGCCGGGCGCCCCGAGGGCCGCTGCTGCGAGCTGGGCCGCAGCGCCTCAACAGCTCCGGGTCGCGGGCAAAACTGGAGAACCCGGGGCCAGAACTCCCACGCCACGGTCTAGGTCTGTCTCTTCTGGCAGGCCGGCCCCGCCCCTCCGCGCCATGGCCCCGCCCCTCCTCCCCGCCCCTCCGCGCCATGGCCCCGCCCCTCCGCGCCATGGCCCCGCCCCTCCGCGCCGCCCCTCCTCCGGGCCCCGCCCCTCCGCGCCGCGCCACCACCTGCGCCACGCCCACCCGCCCCGTCCCCGCCGCGCCCGCCCCGCCTCGCCCCCGCCCCCGCCTCGCCCCCGCCCCCGCCTCGCCCCCGCCCCCTCCGCCCCGCCTCGCCCCCGTGAGGCTGAGGGGTGGAGTCTGGGCTGTGATGCGCAGACACTAAACCGGCCGGCGGGATTGTTTGCCTTAGTAAGGCCAGATAAAGAGTTCAGGGGAGGCGAGGGAAGGGTTGGCTTGTTCCCTTCTGCACCAACACCGAGAGTGTGGTGGTTTGCCTAGATTAGGAAAATGAGTGTCAACAGGTGGCGACTGGTATGAGCTATGGTCGCCACCCTGTTACTTCACCCCAGCCCTTGCAAACCCGCTCAGGCCTTGCAAGGTGATCACAGGTCACAACGTGAGGTGTATTCCACACAGGCGTTGCCTTTTGAAGGACTTTGTGTCCTCTCCTCGAAAACCCTACATTTATCTCTTGGGTTTTTCAAATGCACCCGGGAGGGAAAGGGAGATCCTTCTCAGGATCTAAATGGCTGGCACTGGAGGAGACAGAGAATTTCCTGTGGCTGAAATCTTAAGTATAATGAGAATATCCTCATTGTCCTGTGTTAGCTCAATTCTCAAAGTCTGCGGGTTTTAAAAAATTTCCTTAAATATTTTATTTTTATTGACTACATGCTCATTTTCAGTAGTAGATACCCTCTGCAGGAGTTGCTCTGGTCTCAGGACACAACTTTATATCTTCCACTGTTGTCCTGTTCCAAGTATTTTAGTCAACATCATCTTTTCAAAATATGTCTGATTGGGATGCCTGGGGGGCTCAGTTGGGGAAGCATCTGTCTTCAGCTTGGGTCCTAATCCCAGGGTCCTGGGATGGAGTCCCACATCCGACTCCCTGCTCAGTGGGGAGCCTGCTTCTCTCTCCCCCTCTGCCCCTGCTTGTGCTCTTTCTCTCTCTGACAAATAAACTCTTTATAAAAACAAAACAAAAAAACTCCGGAATATGTCTGATCATGCCACTTCTCTGCATCCTGCTGCAACGTCTGCCCCTGCTCCTTCAGCCTGTCTTATGCTATTGTCCATGCTCTAGGCGCACAACAGATCAAAGTCTGGAAATTTGCAGAACACATGGAAGGAATGGTCTCAGCCCTCAAGGATCTTACAGTCTCTAGGGGAGACACCATGCCAAGGACCCTCCACGCCCTTCACACTGAGAAGCTTTGCAAGGATCACAGTTACACAAAGGAACATTCAAATGGGGTCGTTGGGGTCGCACGATGGCTTCAAATAGTCACACACTTGGGTTTAATTCTCAGCCTCATCATTGGACAGAACACTTATGTACAGAACAGTATTCTGAAATACCAACTGAGACCTCCTCCACCACCACCACCACCACCACTCCATTTCCTTGGTCCTTGCTCCATGAAGGCAGCTGGGGTATTCCTCATTCATTGTCGCAAAGGAAGAGGGGGTCTGGCAGAACCTCTGGCAGAGACAAACACGGGGCAAGTTTTGGCTTGCGAATTGTGAGCACTTGGGGGTTGGAAAGAACACCACACAGGCAGGATAGATTTGGGAAGGTGGCACGGGTGAGTAAGAATGAAGCCTCCAGCCTGAGGCCAGATTTAAGGCCCCTGGGTTTAGGGGCAAGGATAAGGCAAGTGGGGCTTGTGGGAAAAGCCAGAAGAGGCAACTGTTACGGGATTTGGGGAAAGCGTTGCGCCAAAGCCTCCTGGAGAACAAGTGGGAACGGTGAGAAGCCCCAGCTAGGGCAGAGGCACGCTTGCTCTTTTTCCTTGGTAGAGCCCCACGGGAGTCATGAGACTCCAGGTGGCATGGAATGTCTGAGCACCTCACACAGAATTTCCCATGGCCCAGTGTGATGCCGTGACAACATGGGGGTTCCTGTTTCTGAGGGGCTCAGAAACAGCTGACAAAGGTCTGGATACCAGGAGGCCCTGAGTGGGGAATGGAGGATGGTTCAGGAAGTGTGGATCGCCAAGTTGAAGACAAGGTGGGAATGAGGACATCTCAGATGGACGCCATCACCTGTACCCTTCAGGTAGGCTCAAATATGCCCAGGTTAACGAAAATAACAAAAACAAGTCTCAGTGGCTCAAACAACAAGACTCATTTCTCACTTACACTACAGGTTGATTGGAGATAGGGGAAAGCTCTGTGCTGGGTCGGCACTGTCCTCGGCCCCAGGACCTGCTGGAGCAGCATTTATCTAGAAAGTTGCTAGTCTCTGTGGCAGAGGGGGAAAAAAGGATAGGGAAAGTGTGAACTGGTATTTAAAGCTTCCTTCTGGAAATGACACTTGCTCTTATGTTCCATTTGCCAAAGCACATCACACAGCCACGCTTAGCTTCTAGGGAAGTACAATCCTCCCATGAGTTTGGAAGCATGGAACCAGAAGCTTTTCCAGCAATGACTGCCTAATAAATACCATGATCTCCCAAGCACAGAGCCTTGGTTCAGTGTGATAAACTAACTTACGCTTGTTATTCAGGGATTGGTGATAGAATTCTAAACTGGAGCTTAGGCAGAATGGGGATTTGAAGTAGAAATTAAGCTGACATACAAAATGAAGTTAGAATTCTAGAACACTGAGTTTGTGCACTGGGATTTGTATCTATCCCCTTAGTCATGCTAAGTCCTGCAGAGCAGGCAGAACATGCTACCTGACGCGGCAGGTCATGCAGGATCAAAAAGCAAGATCAGAATGATCGCCACCATGAGCCAAAGCCCACCCCCGGAAGACCTCTCCCACCTTCTTACCAAGATTAGTTTTGCTGGCAGGATGGGAGGTTTGGTTGGGAGATGAGGAGACTGTTGTATCCCAACACAGGGGTTGGAGTAGAGGAGAAATCTGGAGTTTAAGGTTTTTGAGAAAAAGAAGGAACTAGGAGAGCCCTCAGAACCTGCAAGTCACAGATGAAGATGGAAGTTTCCAGAGACAGCATCCAGTCCTTCTGAATTTTGTTTAATAATAATAATAGTGGCTCTTCAAGAGGCCCCCCACTTGGAGCCAGTGCTTGCCCTTGTTGCCCACGTCTGCCATCTGAGGGTCACTGGGGAGGCAGCTCTCACGATCCGGGTTCAGAGAGGTCTAGCCAGTGACGCTTGCACTCAGCATAGTAGTTACAAAGTTGGGGCTGGACGCTGGAGGTCACCTGAAGGACGGGGCTGCGGTGGAGGTTTCTGCGCCCATCTAAAATTCCTACGCCGGCTCTCCCCTCCCTTGCCTGCCTCCTTCCTCCCCTCATTTCTTTCAGAGCCTGTCGCTCTGGTTTGAGGGTGGCGAAGCAACCCCGGGACAGTTGGAGATGCACGGCCATCGCCCTGTCCACCCTGTACCATTGCTGAACCACGTCCGTCCGGCCTTACGCCGTGCAGGAGTCTTTTCCTTCCGGCTGTTTCTCCGGGCCTCCTCTGCCTCTCATTAATTTCGGCAGGGGCTGCCTGTCTTTCTTCTCTCTTGTTCAGTGCCCTTCTAATCTATTTTCCACACGGGCCTTCTCCTTGACACAATTTGATTTCCAGGTTGCTAGCAGGCTTCTCCCCAGCTTTGATTAATGCGCGCCTTCTCGGCGCCCCATGCCCTTGCCGTACAGATGTGTCTTCGCTACCTTTGCACATTTCCTTTAAAGACCCACAGATGCTTGGCAGAAACTTTGCGGAAATAGTGCAGAATAAAAGACAGTCCTCGGGAGCCTGGTGTCTCAGGCTTGATGTGGGAAGGAAGGAGGATCTAGAACTCCTCCGGGTGCAGAGAAAGAAAAGTTAAGGGCAGATTTTCCACTGCTCATGGAGTGGTTTTTGAACTTCTTTTCATGGATTTCAGGCCCTTCTAAGGCAGGCAATGTAATGACACAGTTCAGAAGTACAATGAGAAAGTGGGGCTGAGTTTCAGTGGAGGTCCTTCGGGCACCGGGCTTATTCCCCAGGTCTATCTGCCTTCCCCAGCCCCCGATTCTCCCCATATCTGTCCCTCCCCCAAAAGCTATTAGGGGGGTCCGTCCCCCCAAGCCAGAAATATTTCAGACTTTCCTTGTTTCACAGCTTCAGATGCTTTTCAATGCCTCGATTTTATTGCTTTATATTTTATTTAAAATCCACCGGTCATTATCCTAATGCCTTTTGCAAACCTGAAACTTCTTTGCGGAAAAAGCCATAACCTCCAGTTGGGTGATAATTAACTTAGAAACTAAATGCAGCAGGGAGGAGTGCATGGATGAAATTAAGTTCCTTTTATCCCCACTTGGCACAAATTCTTGAGTTTGCTCCCAGGCCTTAAACCAAAGGAGCTCGGTAACTCCCGATGAGGGATAGAGAAGGGAGGTGCAGACTGCTGGAGAGGCGTGTGTCTCACTGTGTCCATAGGGGCTGGAGGTAATGGTTTGAATGAGCTCGCTCAGTGAAAGGATCCTCATGGCACATTGATAGCCCCTTGCTGGAGGACGCGAGGGCATTTGGGAGAGGAGTGGTCAACATCGGATCCATTAAATGATGCTAGAGAAAGGTAGCTATGTGGAGGCTGGAGGCTGCAGAGCGGGGGCAGCTCATCCCCATTCATGGCCCCCCTGCTGAGGAAGGGCCAAGAGGCCCCAGAGCAAAGCCAGCCTCCAGAGCGCAAGTCCCAGAGCCACTGCAGGGCGGGGAGCCCAGGGATTCCTGTCTGTTGAGCCTCCTGCCTTTCACCACACCTCACAAAAATTCTAATCCTGCCACACAGAGAGAATATTATATTTCAGTATTTTGAGAGGAAAGGAAAAGTGGTGGACATCCTGGCATCGGACAGGTGAACCTCCAGCCAAAGGGCACATGGCACTGTGTGGAGTGATCTATTGCTTGAATATTCCAGATAGCCCCAGCAGGGAGTTAAGGTGGTGGTGGAGGGGAGTGGGGAGGAGGGGGCGTTTGCTTGTCTGGAAGAAGAGGAATGATTTCCCACTTGGTTGCTGGAACGGAGGGAGGGGGCAGGTTTCGTTTTTTGGTAGTTCCTCCATCACTAGTTCGATAGCTTTGAGCAATTCACCACGGAGCCTGCTTCCTCATCTGTAAAATGGGGAAACAATATTTTCATCCCTTCAAAAAATAGTTGTTGAGCATATTGTGTGCTAGGTATTGATCTAGGCACCAGGGAGACAGCAGCGAACACATCTAAGTCCTTACTCCCAGAGGGCTTGAATTCTAGTGCAGGGGACAGAACATAAACAGATTCGTGGGTACCATGATGAATGCCACGAGGAAGGATACAACAGGGCAAGGGCAGGGGGAGGGGGTGCTATTTTATTATAAGAGGGTTGGGGGGAGTCAGGCGACGTTTGAGAAGATGATGCTGGGTGGAGACCAGAAGGGAGTGAGGGAGTGAGTCATGCAAGTGTCAGACTGGGGGACACGCATCGAGGTTGGGGGGCACAGGGCTTGTGGGGCAGTAGAGGCAGAAGCAGAGGGGACAGGGCCGGGTCATACTGGCCTTCGATTTAGGTGGCAGTGAACCCTTGGCTTTTTCATGCCGAGCAAGGTGGGGAGGCACGGGCTCGAAGGAAATGGCACCAATCCGCACGAGAGGGGATGACCTTGCACAGGGTACCAGTGGTGGGGAAATGCCACGTCTTCCTTTTATTTCTGCACAGTCTCAAAGCTTTCATGTCTCCTTGAATGCCTTTTTTACCTTGTTTTCCCCCTAGGCTGGGGGTTCCCCACCCTGGGAGTTTGGGCAAGGTTTTTCCAAACTACACGCTGAACCAGCCTCCCCTCACATGTTTCACTCCCATCCCCCATGAAGACAATTACAGTGGCCTCCCGGCCTCCCTGTCTGTAGCCTTTCCCCTCGAAATCCGTACTGGGTCAAGGTCAGCCTTCTGTGAGCCTTCTCTCTGCACTGGCTACTGCAGAAGTCTTACCACTGCTGCCCATACCCCCTGCTGGTGCGTTCTTCACACTGCACCAGAGTGATGTTCATACCTGCACATGTGATCAAGTTCTCCTTGGCTTTCCAAGGCACCTAAAACCCAGGCTCGGAACACCTGGGTGGCTCAGTCGTTAAGCATCTGCCTTCAGTTCAGGTCGTGGTCCCAGGGTCCTGGGATCAAGCCCCACATCGGGCTCCCTGCTCTGCGGGAAGCCTGCTTCTCCTTCTCCCACTCCCCCTGCTTGTGTTCCCTCTCTCGCTGTGTCTCTCTCTGTCAAATAAATAAATAAAATCTTAAAAAACAAAACCAAACCCAGGGTCATTGCCATGACTAATAAGGTCAGCACAGGCTAATGCCCATTTCCCTCCACTACCTTCTGCCACCCTCCTCCTTTGCTGTGACCCTCCACTCACACCAGCCTTTTCCCAGTCTCCTGAGCTCAACAAACTCCTTACTTCTTCAGGGCCTTTACGCGAGTATGGAAGGTTCATTTCCTGAAGCCTCCCCTGGCTGAAACCCCATGTCCTTCAGATCTCAGTTCTAATGTCATCGTCCCAAAGAGAGCGCTTCTGACACCTGGTCTCAGTTAAGTCCCCAGCTCCTCATTATTCTCTCATGAGGTCCTGTTCTTCTTCTTTCTCTGCCTTATCATGATCTTGAATAAGGTATTTCTTGCATGAATACTTCTTTATCCCCTCTCTGCTATAAGGTCTGTGAGAGCAGAGCCCATGTGTGCTTTTATTACCTCTGTGTACCGGACGCCTTGTGCCTGGCACAGATAGGCACACTAATATTTGCTGAATGAGACCTTGGGCAAATCAAAGAATAGATAAGCATCTCTCCTCTGTTCAAAAACCTTCTCTGGCTCCCACTCCATCATCCAGAGAAGCCCAAGTTTGCTTGATCTTAATTCACGTCATTATCCTTTACAAATCCACACTCCAGTAGCTTAAAACTCCTGACTGTTCTTTCCACAGGTTTCTGCCTTGAGGGCTTTATTTTACCACTACCTACAATATTTCACAGGTGAATTAATGACTGTCCCTAAATCATACCCAGTCTTTAGCGGTATCAAATGTCATATCTGCCATGAAGCCTTTCAGACACCCCCAGCTGGAATGAATTTTTCCTTCTTCTGGGCTTCCATAGCACTTTCTCTGTGGCTGTTAAAGAAATTTGTCACGTTCTGCCTCTCCTTTCTCGAGTTTCTTTCTGCGTGTCTGATTTTCTACTACACCGTGAGTTTCTCAAGGGCAAGGTCCATGTTCTAATCACCTTTGTATCTGCCACCATGATGCTTCCGCTGGAGCAGGTGCTCATTTGTAAGCAAAGACCAAAAAATTGTCATGGAGTATCGATTCAAGGTGATGATGATTTTTCTAAGATAGTTTTTCTAAGGTAGATTTTTCTGTAGGTAGTTCCCTCTAGAAACACGTGGGGGTGCCCTAACCCAGCAAAACTATGTGGGCTGCTCTAGATGGATTCATTTCTAAATTATTTTAAAGATGATGGGGCTTCTTTTGAATTTTGTCTCACTGGTCGTATTGATCAGCTGTAGATGACAGGAAGGAAAGGTAAAGGACAGTTTAGTGGGCAAAGTAAGAGTTAGTAAATCAAATCCAAAGATCACATGTGGTCAGAGAGAGAAGGCAAGGTGCACCTGCTTTCTCTGAACGAAGGGTCCTATGATCACAAACTCTGGATATAACATTGGTGTCGTGGTCCTCCAAATGAAGGGTTTGGGGTTGTGCTATGGACTGAATTGTGTCCCCTCAAAATTGATATGTTGAAGCTGCAATCCCCCAGTGTGGTGTTATTTGGAGAGAGGACTTTGGGAGATACTAGGTTTAGATGAGGTCGTGGGGGTGGGCCCCAAGGTGGAATCAGTGTCCTGACAAGAAGAAGAGAGACCAGAACTTGGTCTGTGCTGAGTGCAGTGCAGTGGGAAGGTGGCTGTCAGCAAATCAGAGAGAGGGCCCTCCTCACCAAGAACCCAGTCCTGCTGCCTCCCTGATCTCCAGCTTCCAGCTTCCAGATCACATGAAATAAATCTCTGTGGTTGAAGCCAGCCAGACTGAGGTGTGTGGTTATGGCAATCCAAGCAGATTACCACAGGCCATGTGCAGAAAGGGGCCGCCTTCCATACTCTTTGCCTTTCTCCTGAGAGATTGACATTTAGATAAGAAAATGCTGAAACATTTGTCAGAAACAGACAAGGGGCTTTCAATCCCTTATGAGCCTCTGATTTTTTTTTTTTTTTAATTTTGTTTTCTTATTGCATATGTGGTCCTTTGAAACTTCTCTTACATGTAATAAAAAGCTGTTCTCCTCTTTTATAACAGTATGTCAGTGGCAGATCTCTTTTGTTAGTTTGGACCAGAATTTTACTTCTATTTTTGAATGTAACCTTTTCCTTTTTTTTTTTTTTAAAGTAGGCTCCGTACCCAGCATGGAGCCCAGTGCAAGGCTCAAACTCACGACCAAGATCAAGATGAGCTCAATAGTTGGACACCTAACCAACTGAGTCACCCAAGCACTCCTCTTTTCCATTCTTAATGTCAGGACATTATGTTGGAAATGGGTGGTGTGAACTTGTCACCTGGGCTGAACTGAATTTCCACCCCCACCCCACTGTTGGTCTAAATGCACAAAGCATTAGTTATGCAGTTGACCCTTGAACACTGTGAATTTGAATTGTGTGGGCCCACTTAAGTGTAGATTTTTTACAGCACAGTATTGTAATGTACATTCTCTTCCTTATGATTTTCTCACTATCATTTTCTTTTCTCTAGCTTGCTTTATTATGAGAATGCAGGATGTAATACACATAGCATACAAAATATGTTCATCAATCATTCATGCTATTGGTAGTGAAGTTTTTGGGGGAGTCAAAAGTTATATGTGGATTTTTGACTGCATGGTGGGTTAGTGCCCCCAACACTCATACTGTTGGAGGGTCGACTGTAATTAATCCAAGGATGGCAGTACAACCTGGGGCACTTTGTCACGCCTGGGTTTACAGGGGTCAAACCATTGTTTTCCTGATCTCTCATCACTATCCTCTACCGTAAGACCTTTACATTTTTGCCTTCACATGTTTATTTATTTGGATAAACTGAATTTGAATAAGCTGAATACATTGGCAGAATTCAGAGGTATGTAGTGAACAAAAGTATCAGGTGTGGTTTAAGTGGTTTATAAGCTGAAACAGAAACCCCTCCTTTCCTGTCCTTCATCTCCCCCTCCCCCACCCAGGTGCTTGAAGCTATTGTGTGTGTTTTCATCATGTGTGGGGATGTATGTGTGGAATCGTATGTGTATATAAATTAAAGACAGGATTGAGTTTCACATCTGGGTCAACATGACGTAGCCATGAAAACATGTGTCTTCTCCCTCACCTCCTACTTGGATATGGCAGGAATCTCGGGGAAGGCTTTGAACTTTCACAATCCATGGAATTCACGAGGCAGAACCAAACCAATTATAACTACATATTGAGAAGTAGAGAAGTCCCAGTTTATGTCTAAGGTACACATATTTTCTAAATGTGTATATTCTATAACATAAAACATAAACTTGGAATAATACAGTGTGATGTTTCACCACTTACTTCTTTCTTTAATAATTTATATATACCTCCATGACACAGTATTCTCCTACAAATGGCTTAAATAACATCATGCTACTTTATCATACAGCTTTACCATAATTTATTTAACCAATCTATCTTGACCTACATTTAAATTGTTCCTAATTTTTTTAGAGATTTTATTTTTAAGTAATCTCTATACCCAACATGGGGCTCGAACTCATGACCCCGAGATCAAGAGTCACACAGTCTACCATCTGAGCCAGCCAGGGCTCCCTGTTCCTAATTTTTAATATTATTAGTAATACCACAGTGAACAACCTTTTGCATATTCTCTGTGCACATCTCTGCTATTTCTCTAGGTTGAATTCTTAGAAGCATATTTGTTGGATCAAAGGATATGAACTTATTTGAAGGCCTCTGGTATTTGTTGCCAAATTGTCCTTCAGAAACATTGTTCCTCTTCTCTCTGATTTTTTTTTTTTTTTAAGATTTATTTATTGGGGCGCCTGGGTAGCTCAGTTGGTTAAGTGTCTGCCTTCTGCTCAGGTCATGATCTCAGGGTCCTGGGATCGACCTCCACATCAGTCTTCCTGCTTAGCGGGGAGCCTGCTTCTCCCTCTCCTCTGCCCCTCTTCCCCCACTCATACGCTCTCTCTCTCTCAAATAAATAAATAAATAGTAAATAAATAAATAAAATCAAAGCCAACTGTGCCACCCAGGCACGCCCTTCTCAGGTGTTTTTAAAGGAAAGAATGTGACCTTGTGTTAGGCTTAGAAATCACCTATTGATGTAGTTGAATTGGCTCCACAAAGATTAAAATACCCACTGGATGCCTTTACACTGACATGTACATACAGCTTTGTAGAATGAGTAGTTTTCCAGGTATTTCAAAGACTTCCTCTGCATCTGTAACAACTAAGAAAATTGTGGCTTCGTGGGCACACATGATGGGATGGGCAGAGGGTGAACAGGGAAGTCAAGAATCACTACAACTTTGCTGCATTGTTTAACCATTCCAGAGAATTCACAGACTGATTAGCAAAAATTCCAGAGAGAGACCCAAATGTTGTAATTTTGAGGTTAGATTATCACTGATTTAAGAAAAAGTGTTTTGCGGGGTTGGTTGGTTGGTTAAGTGTCCAAGTCTCGATTTTGGCTCAGGTCATGATCGCAGGGTCATGGGACTGGGCGTGGAGCCCGCTTCAGATTCTTTCTCTCCTCCATCTGCCCCTCCCCCTGCTTGTGCTGTCTCTCTCACTCTCAAAAAAGAAAAAAGAGAAAAAAAGAAACAGAGTTTTGAAAAATGCCTATTTCAGTAACTGGCAGTCTCAGTAATCTGTGCCCCTATGGAAACACAAAAGATATGGTCTTCTTGCCCAAGGGACAGAAGTAGCACAGCGTCATCTCCCCTCTCCCCAACTCATCGGAAAAGGGTCTCTTCTTTTTTGCATTGTCTTTTATGTATGAAGAAACTGCCTCTGACCTCCTTCAGTCAGATATGCCCTCTTGATTTTTGTGGTTCGTGCAGAAATGTTGCTCATATCCATCTTTTGCATTCTGTCTCTCTTCCCCCTGCCTCTCTGCTATGACACCAGCCATCACCACTTCCCATTACACCATTTTCAGTGGTGTCCGCCATGCTCAGCGTCACATAAAGGAACATGAACTGGGCCTGGAATCAAGACATTCAGGTTCTAGGAATCTAACCTCTATTGACTTGTCTACTCATCTGTCAAATGGGCGAGGTAAGTTAATTGAGGTTGTTCGAGAAAAACCAGAACTGGCTAGTAGTTAAAGCAGTAAGAACACAGTTTATTTGGGACTATTGCGATAGGGGAAGAGAGACCTTACTATAGGGCCAGGCTCAATCTGAATACAGTGTGGGCAAGAAGGGGTTTATAGCCAAGGAGCAGGGGGCGGGTCAGTGGGTGAAGAATTACTAGGAAGAAACATCAGGTGTGGTGAACTGATCTAACAGGAATCTTGCTGAAGGCAGGCCTGGGGTGATCAAACATCACGTGGGGCATGCTGGAAGATGAAGGACCTGATCTGATACTGAGGGGAAAAAGGGATGAAGGATGGGGATTCTAGCTAAACCAAATTGGCAGCATTCTTGCAAAAACTGGACCATGCAGAGACAAACATGGGAGCCCGGAAGTTGAAGCCAGGTGGGAAAGTTAGGTTGCAGAGAGAATTGTTGTCAAGATGTTTCCACATTGTGTTATGAGAAGCCCTGGGGGTTCTGAGGAGGGACCTTAGGTATACGGATTGCCTGGGGGGCGGTGTTCAGAGGCCCCAATCTCACCTTCAGCCTAACAGTTCCACTCTTATTTGTCTGATATATTGGTTTCGACCCCAAATTTGTTGGTTTGTTTTAAAGCACCAGAACCCTGTCTTCAACCTTTGAAGACCATTTAAACCAGAAGATGTGTGAAGACACATCTAGACACACCATTTTAGGATTTCGAGTTAGCCTCCAGCAAGCTAAGGGCTTAATTTTCCTCCTGACAGATGTCCCAGGGAACTCTGCATGAGGGAGAGAGGCTTTTTATGAATTACAGAAACTTGCTAATGCTCAGTCTGCCTTTGGTGAGAAGCGTTCCTTTCAAGGACAGACCCTTCCTTTAGGTGTATTTCTGCAGCCAAGGCTGAAATTTGGAATTTGAGCGCGTCTCTCCCACTTGATAAGTATTCATCCCCACTCCTGACTTTGCATTTTAGGGCATTCATCCTCTGTGGGAGGCCCTGATTATTCATCCATTTCCACAACACATGCCGTAGTATGATTAGTGTCTTTCTGCAGAAGAGAAAACTGGGACACACAAAGGATAAGCAACTGACCTCAAATAGCTCGCACTATGTATCCGAGGGAGTGAATAAGGACCAGAACTTCCTAAAAACAGTTCCCTTCTTGCTAAACGCTACCCTGCTGTGAGGAGACTCATTTCTCTTTTCTGATCTCTTGATGGCACCCAGAGCGCTTCTCTCTTGTTATCTTTTTCTGGGAAGCCAGCCAGCACAGATCCGCAGCAGTGCCCAACCAGGCAGCCTCTGGGCTTGGAAAGGCGGAGCCACGGTCAAAAAACACACCTTTTCGGGATGGGGGAGGGTGAGGACGCCTTCCCAGGGAGCCGGTCAGCGAGGGCCGCCCTTACTGACCCCCTCCCCCGAGCCTATAGTCTTTCATTCAAAAGGGACCTCACAGAATAACCCAGAGACAACCAAGCAGTCACCTGAGTCTCAGATAACATTTAAGATTTATTTGTTTATTTTAGGGAGAGAGAGAGCATAAGCGAGCAGGGGGAGGGTCAGATGAGGAGGGAGAGGGAGAGAATCTCAAGCAGACTGTGCACTAAGCGCAGAGCCTGATGCGGGGCTTGATCTCATAACCCTGAGATCATGACCTGAGCTGAAACCAAGAGTCGGAAGCTTAACCCACTGAGCCACCCAGGCGCCTCAGAGAATGCTTAAACTCACGGTCCTAGTTCATGACTTAAAGCCCAGGCTCACTTCATCTACAAGAACTGTGATTTTGGGGCGCCTGGGTGGCTCAGTCGGTTAAGCGACTGCTTTCGGCTCAGGTCATGATCCCAGGGTCCTGGGATCGAGCCCCACATCGGGCTCCCTGCTCCGCGGGAAGCCTGCTTCTGCCTCTCCCACTCCCCCTGCTTGTGTTCCCTCTCTCGCTGTGTCTCTCTGTCAAATAAATAATAAAAATAAAATTAAAAAAAAAAAAAAGAACTGATTTTTTTTTGAAAGGGGAAGGATTTTAGAGTTCCAAAAGTCTAACGCTGAGTGCTAGGAGGCAAAGCGCAAAGCACAACAAAGATTATACCACAAGGCAGAGCTCCCCAAGCCCCGCCATTTGGTGGCACTCAGAGAAAGTGGCAATACTGTGTTTGTGGTGTAAACCTGCAATACCACTGCCACCAACCCAGGGTGACTGTCCACCTCAGGCCCCCCCCGGCCACCTAAGGGGTGAAGAGATCGATGTCTTACCCCGCTCATTCTGGTTGCTGCCCAACACCAGGCAGCTCTGCCAAATGAACTAGCTTGGAGGGATCCCAGGGACGCCAGAGCGCCATTTCCCATAAAAAAGAGACAAAAATAATGTCTAGACTGCAGAGAATAGAGTGGGATGCTGGTGCACATACCCTGAACAGGGCTTTCCCTGGTGGAGTCTGGAGTGGATTGGAAGTGCTTATTTATTTATTTATTTATTTTATTTATTTTTTTAAAAGATTTTATGTATTTATTTGAGAGAGAGAGAATGAGAGACAGCACGAGAGGGAAGAGGGCAGAGGGGGAAGCAGACCCCCCGCTGAGCGGGGAGCCCGATGTGGGACTCGATCCCGGGACTCCAGGATCATGACCTGAGCCGAAGGCAGTCGCTTAACCAACTGAGCCACCCAGGCGCCCGGAAGTGCTTTTTTAAAAAATTCAAAATAATACCATGATGAAACACCACGGCACACCCACTGGGATGGCTACTATCAAAAACCCAGAAAATAACAAGCGCTGGAGAGGACCGGATATATTGGAAACCCTGTGCCCTGTCCGTGGGACTGTAAACATAGGAGCGGCACATACAGAAAACAACATGGCAGCTCTTCGGCAGATCACACACAGAATTGAACGGGTCATCCAGCAGGTGCTCTTCTGGGTGTGCATCCAAAAGAATCGCAAGCAGGGACCTGAAGAGGTATTTGTGCATCCCTGTCCACAGCAGCATGATGTACACCAGCCAAAAGGTGGTAATAAACCAAGTGTCCATTGACAAATGAATGGGTAAATGAAACACGGTCTATGCATACAGTGGAATATTGTTCAGCCTTAAAAAGGAAGCAAACTCTTGACACTTGTTACAACATGGGTGAATTTTGAGGACACTGTGTTCAGTGGAATAAGCCAGTCACAAGAAGACAAATACCACATGATTCCATTTATATGAGGTCATCAACAGTAGTTACATTTATAGATCCAGAAAGTAGAATGGCAGGTGCCTGGGGGTGGGGTGGTGGTGGTGGTGGGGAGAGAAGAACGGAGAATTATTGTTTCATGGCAAGAGAGTTTCATTTTTGCAAGATGAAAGGAGTTCTGCTGGTGGATGGTGGTGATGGTTTCACAACCCCGTGAATGTACTTCATGCCACCGAGCTGTACATTTAAAAAATGGTCAAGATGGTATTTTTTATGCTATGTGTATTTCATGACAATTAAAAAAACTCAGCACATAGGATAAAGCAAAATTTAGGGTAGGTTTGGAAGGTTCTCAGGCAGAAATGACTTCTGCCTTGGTTTTCTAGAAAAGCCCAAGGAGGCAGCAAGCCTTGGGGAGAAGTCACCTCGGCCGGAGAAGAGACATCATTGTAAGGCCTGCAGGAGAGAAGGAGGCCCCCTCTTTCTCCCTCCCATCGTTCTCGGCCAAAGGACCTCCCCTCTTGGAGAGACGCAGGGGAAGGAAAAGCCCATCCGACTGACTCAGAATGGGAAGTCAATGAATGGACATGGGTTGCCTGGAAGTGACTCAATTAATGTCTGCTACCGAGACAGAAATGATGTTACAGGAAAATAGAGCAAACACACGCCTGCACATTGAAGCTTGTGGCCATATGGCTCACACTGCAGAAGAAAACAGCAGAACACAGGCCAGAACAAAATAGGACGGCTGCCCGGTCGCCCCCGGGTGTTTGGCCATCCAGCCGGAGCTGCCATGGTGCTGTCACTTCCCCTTTCTCAGTGGTCCGTCCCAGACTCACTTCCTCAGCGGAGGGGACTGGTAGAAGGCAGCCCGATGCAAAGTAGGATCAGTGTCCCCCACGTGTAAAGAACCCTTTTCCATTTTATGGGGTTCAAGCGTTGCAGACATGTCTGCGATCGGTCCTGATAGGAGGTTTTAGATTTTGGGAACTAGACTGTGTGTGTGTGTGTGTGTGTGTGTGTTTGGACATACTGTTCTCTTTTTTTTTTTTTTTTAAGATTTTATTTATTTATTTGAGACAGAGAGAATGAGAGAGATAGAGAGCACATGAGAGGGGGGAGGGGCAGAGGGAGAAGCAGGCTCCCCGCCGAGCAGGGAACCCGATGCGGGACTCGATCCTGGGACTCCAGGATCATGACCTGAGCCGAAGGCAGTCGCTTAACCAACTGAGCCACCCAGGTGCCCCATACTGTTCTCTTTTTATATTCCTTCTGAAACACACTCTCCTTTTCCCTGTTGTAGCTGGTACGCCCCAAACATCACCAACTGGTAAGGTCTCCCACATATGTTCATACCTCCCCTGTGATATGGCTGCATTTTTGTCTTGCTTTCCTAGAACAGCTTCCTTTCTAGGGGCTCCTCCTGAGCTTTCCAAGGATCCCAGGGTGTTCCAGAAACGCATGCTGGCTGTTGCTCACCCTGCCCCTGGGCCTTGGCCAGGACTCTGAGGTGAGTCCTGGCCACTGCCCCTCGCGTCTCCCTCCCCTTTCTGTGGGAGTACCTCCCGTCGTTTCTGGAACTTCTGCCCAAAGTGGGCACAGACCCTTCCCTTGCTCCCCTCCCCCAACGTGACAGCTCAGGTCAGGTTGTGAATTCAGCAAGACTTTCTTTTTAGGGGAGTATAACGCAGAGAATAACACCAGAACAAGGAACAAGGCACAGAACGCGACAACAGCAACAGAAGCCCCCACGCTCAAATCAAAAGAATAAGCAAGAATTCCTGCAAAGTGTCCTCTAAACCCAGGCAGGAAAAGGAGTATATCTCTCAAAAAAAAGTGCCACATCTTCAGGGTGTTGAAGGCATCCCCTGAAGTGTACACATATTTCTCAAAAAAAAAAAAAAATCACTTTCTTGAGGCATGATTGACATAGAAAAAGCTGTATTTGTACATACAGATGTAAGCCTTTTCGATGTTGAGACCTTGCTGAGCTTGGAGCTGAGTGTACACCCATGACCGATCACCATAGTCAGTGCATGAACATGTCTCCAAAAGTTCTCTCTCTCTCTTTTTTTTTTTTTTGATGATAAAAACACTTAACATAAGATCTACCCTTGTAGCAAAATTTTAAGTATGCAATAGGTCTTGCCAGCTTCAGGGCTCTGCTGAAGAGCAGGTCTCCAGGACCCAGCCACCCCGCAAGTACTGAAGCTCCCGGCTGTTCTGGCCTCATCCCCCACCCCCTCCCCCCTCCACTTCTGCTTCGGAGCCCGACTATTTCAGATTCCTCCTGTAAGTGGCATCATGTAGGATTTGTCCCTCCGTGTCTGGCTGATTTCACTGAGCGTGTTATTCAGCCTTAGAAGAAGGAAATCCTGCCATGGGCCACGTCGAGACCGACCCCGTGTACACACTTTCTACCACCGAACTGAAAAGTCAGCTTCTCGGTGGACAACATCCCATTGAGGTGATTTCACTGCATGGCCGAGAACAAGGAGACACATATTAGCACTGCTCACTCTGGGGGGGGGCTGGGGTGGCTTTCCCAAAACAGGAAAACCTGCCTGGTAGGTGAATTCCAGGGTCTGGTGCAGGCTGCTCAGTGGAAGCTGAGCTCCACCCCTCCGCGGCCCCCCCACCCCCCTCCGCTGGTTCCCCCCATCCCTCCCTCCCTGCCCAACCCCAGAGGCGCTTTCCTTGTTTTTGTGGGGTGGGCCACGGGCCACTGCTGAGAGAAGCCCAGCCCCACCCTGGATCCTGCTGTTTGTTCTTGGTCGGCGGCCTCCTCCCCCCAGTCCCCTGCTGGGCCCCGGGGTCAGGTCCTCTGGGCTGGCCACCCTGACGGGTCTGGACCTTGACCCCCCACCCCTCCACCTGGCTCCTCCTGGCCTGTTCGCCACTCCGATGGGACCTACAGACTGTGTCCCCTGCAGGGATACCCACCTTGGTCTCAGGGGGTGGGTCCTCTCGGGGCTTTTAGCTGGATGACATCCGTTAGTATTACCCGCCCCCCCCAGTCATTGTTGGTGCCAAGCACGCCCTTTCTAAACCAGTTGGAGAAAAAAAGCTACTCTCAGTCTATTCTCCCTCCTCTGTCCCTGCGTTCCTGCCTCCTTTCTCCCTGAGATTGGACGCGCCGTGTCAGGCCGAGGACTCGATTCATCTTTGTGTCCAAACAGAGAGAGGGCACTTCTGTCATGAGGTTGGTTGGGTCGAGGTCCCGAAGGCTCTTTGCACTTTGGCTCCTCGGGGGTCTGGCTCTCGGTCCACCCCGCTCCGCCTGGGGCTTGGCAGGGGGGGGGGCCCCGTGGGCAGGCCGGACCCAAGGGCCGTCCCCCAGGCTCCTGGCGGGCGGTGCGTGGGGCACAGTCATTCCCTGCTTGCTCGCCAGTGCCAGCTGGGCGCTCGTGCTCTCGCTGCCCGCCACGCCAGCTCTGTTGGGAAAGTTCTCTCTGTGGGGCCAGTGCGGCTTCCCCTCCACCTGTCCTCAGAGGTGCTTCTTGGTCCCGGGCCTGTCTGGGCGCCAAGGAATCACCCCTGTGGTTTGGGATGAATTTTAAGGCAAATTTGCGCGGGAGGAGACGGAGGGATGGAGCCCGGGTCTCTACTTGGGTTGGCCTTTGGGCTAACATTCCTCCTGGGGGCCTGGAGCTCCCAGTGGAACAGGGCGGTGGTGTGGGCGGGGGGGGGGTTTGGGGGGGCGGCCAAGAGGGCTTCGCAGACTTCCCAGGCTGTCGGGTAATGTCAGAGGAAAATGGCGCTACATACCAGTCAGACGCTGGGACGCAGGCCACGCATTGTAGCTACACTTCTGTCTCTTCACTTCTCAAGCCCCTCCTCCCAAGCTGCCCCTCTTCAGCCCTCACGCGACTGTTTTGCAACCAAGATCTTAGTCTTTCAAAGATGGTCATAAATTGTTTCTCCATCACCTCCCATGGTAGATGTGCAGTGCATTCTGTGACTCTCAGAAAAGTTCCAGATGAGGGAGGAGCGCCTGGCTGGCTCCATAGGGCATGCAACTTTTGGTCTCGGGGCTATGAGTTCAAGCCCCACCATGGGTGTAGAGGTTACTGAAAAAAAAAAAAAAAAAAAAAAGAATTAAAAAAAAAGTTCCAGCTGAGGGTACAGGAGGTCTGGAAGGGTGAGGGGCAGGTGTGGGTGCCTGAACCTTAGTCCCACACAACCTTGGAGGGATGCCAAGTGTGCAAGAAAGCGAGGGGCTGCCAGCAGGGGTGGGGGGAACAGAGGAGAGCCTAGTGAGCTGGTTATTCTGCTTGGGCTGTGCTGGTGTTCGGGTTCCCATTAGCTGCTGGCTACGAGAAGACAGTGCATTCTGGATTCTAGTTGTATGTGCAGAGATCTCCTGAAGATGCTCCTGAGGGTCTCTCCAGCCACGGTGCAAACAGGTGTGAGGTTACACGGGCAGCCCCTCCCACCCAGCACCTGCCTTTCTTTCTTGGGGTCTCAGAATCCCCCCAACTTACCACCTCTTGCCCCTGCAGAAAAGGAGGGGGGAGTTGATGGCAGAACTCCAAGAGTCTCCGTTAGGAATTGGCTATGCTTCCAAGATTGACTTCACAGTGAACATCTCTTCCATTTCTAAAAATCCTTTATTCGTTCACCAGAGTAAGGTGCTGCTTTTACTTTCCCCGTTGTGAATAATAAGCATGATTATAAAGATTATTCACTCAGTGAAGATTTATTGAGCACCTACTATATACTAGTCAGTGTTCTATGACTGGGAATATGCCTGTCATAAAGCCCTTGCATATATGTAGTGCTTTACTGTTTGTAAAGAGCTTTTTGGTTCAATCACATGATCTTTCTGTTTTCTTTGTGCACTTTTTTTATTGTGCTAAAAGACACATAAAATGTACCATCTTAGCTATTCTTTTTTTTTTTTTTAAAGATTTATTTATTTATTTTAGAGAGAGAGAACATGAGAAGGGAAAAGGGCTGAGGGAGAGGGAGAGACTCTCCAGCAGACTCCCTGGTGAGCACAGAGCCTGAAGCGTGGCTCAGTCTCCCGACCCTGAGATCAGGACCTGAGCCAAAACCAGGAGTCGGACGCTGAACCTACTGAGCCACCCAGGTGCCCCATCTTAGCTATTTGTAAGTGAACAGTTTGGAGGTGTTTGGTATCCTCACATTGTTGTGAAACCCACCCCCAGATCTTTTTCATCTTGCAAAACTGAAATTCATTCCCTGTAAACAGTGAGTCCCCTTTCCCCTTCCCCCAGCCCTTGGCAACCCCCGTTCCACTTCAGTCTCTATGAACCTAGTATCAGTGGAATCACGCAGTATTTGTCCTTTGGTGACTTGCCTTTTAGTTCACTTGGCATAATGTCCTCCGGTTCCGTCCACATTGTAGCATGTGACCCTATTCTTTTGTAAACTTCTACAACAACACTTTACGTTGGGGTTCTATGTGAGAAATTTGAGGCTCAGAAGGATTACGCAATTGCTTGGGGCCACACAGCTAGTGGGTTGAATTGTGACCCCAAAAAGATATATCCAAGTTCTAACTCCTGGTACCTGTAAATGTGACCTTATTTGGAAACAGGGTCCTTGCAGATGTGATCCAGCCATGGGTCTTGAGATGAGATCATTCTCTCTGTCTTTTGGGTAAGCCCTAAGTCTACCCACTGATGTCCCCGTAAGAGAAAGGACAGGGACTCTTGAGATACAGAGAAGCACGGGGAAGGAGGCCATGTGAACTGAGAGGCAAGGCGCCAAAGCCGCACGATGCCGTGAGCCACCTGACGCTAGAACAGGCAAGGAAGACTCCTCCCCGAGAGCCTTTGGAGGAACACGTGGGCAGCTTGATTTCAGGCTTCTGGCCTCCAGAACTGGGAGGAATAAATTTCTTTTTTTTTTTTTTTTAGATTTTATTTATTTTTTAGAGAGTGAGCGAGAGAGAAACAGCATGAGAGGGGAGAGGGTCAGAGGGAGAAGCAGGCTCCCCGCTGAGCCGGGAGCCTGATGTGGGACTCGATCCCAGGACCCTGGGATCATGACCTGAGCCGAAGGCAGACGCTTAACCATCTGAGCCACCCAGGCGCCCAGGAATACATTTCTGTTGCTTTGAGCCACCCAGTGTGTGGGGATTTGCTGTGCCAGCCTTAGCAGAGGAATACGGCCAGGAAGCTGAAAGAGGCAAGATCCAGACACTGGGACATCTAGCCCTGTGTTCTTCCCATGAGAATGGGTCAGGAGAGAAGTCCTCAGTGAGGGTAGGTGGCTTTCTGTGTGATTGAGTTTGTCCAGGAGAGAAAAGGGCTATTTGGTGAGAATGCCCTGCTCAGCCCCTTCCCTACATAGTGAGCCTCCTCCCTTCCCCCCTGCTTCCTAAACTTGCAGAGGTCCCAGAATTTAAGCTGTACAGAAGATGCACTGAAATAACCCCGCACGGCCGGCCTTCTGTCTGCCCCAGCAGATCACTCCTTTGCCTTCTCCACCTGCTGTCTGCGCAGGTTGCTGACCGGTAGGAACGGTTGATGGGCTCTCTTGTCCTTCGCTTCCAGGTGAGCGAGGGCAAGGAGGGTGAGGTCAGGGGGCTGGTTCACTGCAGCGAGGCTGGCCCCTCAGCCAGAGGTCCCTGGCCCTCTGTCTCCTCCTGGAGTGGGGGCTGCAGCCCCTCCCGTCTCCCTTCTGGTCACCGCTGTGGCTCTTCTCCCGGGTCTTCACCCAAACCTTCACTCCTAGTCCTCTAGTGAACAAACCCACCTTGAAGCACCTTCTGGGCCACATGAGAGCTGTTTCCTCCTGGAGCCCTTTAGTAACACAAACCACTAGAACGTGAGCTTCATGGGGGCACCTATTTTTGTACTGTATCCCAGGTGCTTAGCCTAGTTCCTGGTAAATATTTGGACTGGAAGTGTTTGTTGCCTGAACGGAATATGGAGTACTCAGGGGGGCTGTAGGCTTATCTGCATTATCAATTCCTAGCGTTTATTTCCCCCTTTATAGAGAGAACACTGTCAGGCAACCTCAGATTTAAAATATTATGAAAAGAATATGATGTAAGTATTATGACTAATAAACCTTACGGTTACTTTTTAGGCTTCCCTCCCCATCCCATTTGGTTAGGGTAGCAGGACCCACAAGAAACCTGATAGGTCCACGGTCGTTTGGGTGGAGATTATTGAACTTGTCCCCCTATTACAACAATCTGACTCCGAACCTCTGCCTCTCTGGCTTCCACACTTCTTTTCTCTGGAAGCTTTTCCCGGTAGATGGAGTGGTTGACGTCAGCCATGTTTGTCTCCTCTCTGTCCTTCCCTTCTGCTGCCTCCCGTGTCCCTCCTGTCTCTGCTCGGCAGCAAGGCTTCTCTTTCCAAAGGTCACTGACAACATCTTTAAGGAGCCAAAGTCTTTCTCCATGTCCCTCCCCCTGAGCTTTGGGTCACCCTTGACCTACTGACCACTCCTGCTTGGATGGCTCTCCTTCGTGAGCTTCCTCCTGTATCTGTTGTGGTCCTTTGGTTTCCTTCATTGTCTGCTCCTTCTCCAGCAGCTGCTGCTGGACATGAAGTCATTGTCTCCTGGACCAAGATGCAGGCCACCGAGGGCCGAGAGCAGCTGGGGTTACCTTGCATGCCCATGGCCCTCTAGCCGGCTCTGACCTCAGAGGAGATGCCCAGGAGATGGCCGCTCGATCTGGCTCTGCTCCTTTCCCCTGATCTCTGCCCTTGTTCCTCCTGGTTTCATGTTGCTGTGGGCTGAACCCAACACTGATGCCTGCTCCCTCTGCTTTGTTCCAGATCCAGTTCCCTTGCAAGAGGGACTGGTAACCCTGATCTTTCCCTTAACAGGCACTTGGATTCCTCATGCAATAGCTATCACTTGGTATGTTAGGGTTCTCCAGAGAAACAGAACGAATAGGATCTATCTATCTATCTATCTATCTATCTATCTATCTATCTATCTATCTATTATCTATCTATCCATCCATCTATCCATTCATCCATATATCTATAAGAGACTTATTATGAAGAATTGGCTCATACAATTATGGAGGCTGAGAAAGTCCCATGATCTTCTCTCTGCCAGCAGGAGGCCTGGGAAAGCCAGTGGTGTAATTCCTGTTCAAGTGTGAAGACTCAGAGAACCGGGAGCACTGATGTCCAAGAGGAGAAGACGACCCATACTCCAGCTCAGACCATCAGGCAGAGTGTGAATGTGCCTTTCTTCCGACTTTTTGTTCTATTCTGACTCTCAACGGACTAGATGAGGCCCATCCATGTTGGTGAAGACAACATCTTCTTTACGTAGTCTACCAATCCAAATGTTAACCTCTTCCAGAAACACCCTCACAGACACCTAGAGATACCTGAGCATCCCTTGGCCCCATCAAGCTAATATATAAACTTAATCATCACACTTGGAATATCAGCCTTTCTCCTCCATGGTGATTGGGGGTCAGGCCCTGCCCTGGCCTAGAACTCACAGTTGAGGCTAATTTCACTGGCTTCTGAAGAAAATTTCAACTTCTGTGGAAGAGCTATAGCTGAAGAGGCACTTAAGATCTCTTTCTTCACTACTGTCAGAACCAAATGATGGCACTTCCAACTTTGAAGAGTCCTAGATTCTGAAGATCTATATGACCTGAGAATGAAATTTGGGCATGATGGCCATACATTTATTTTTCTCTGATGGTGGTGGGGACTGTGGTTCAAACTTGCTTCTATCTCTAATAAAGAAGCTGTGCTTGGTTCTCTCTGGGACAGGGGTGCAGGGAGCATCAGAACCTTTTTATTTGGTGGTGGTGGGGGGTGTCCATGTGTAGCACATATAGTATTTCCCCAAGTGTGACGTGATACGGGTAAGTTAGTTCCTCAGATTCCTGTTTCTCAAGAGAAGCATTCCATGGTCCAACAGGGCTGGGAAATGCTGAATGAAAGCAAGGTTATACAGGCTGCTTTCTTGCAGGACTTTTCAGAGTCCTTAACCTGCTAATTCGGCCATCACATCAGCACCTATCTGTAGACTGCGCACTGTGTGCATTTATCCTGTGAGGTGCAGAGAAAGTAGGGATGAGGAAGACGTGTCCCTGTGAAGTTTACATGGCAGGAGCTGACAGGCACAAAATCACCAACTACCCACTAAGAATGCAATTATACTAATAATTACCAAAGAGGAAGAGCAGGGGATGAGGGTGCCTTTATCATTAGGACACAAATGAGTCTGGGGAATTGGGAATGGCTCGTCTGGGGAAATGCTGCTCAAGTTAAGATCTGAAGAAGAAAAAGAATGTGTCCTGAGTAGAAGGGGTTTGGCTGTGGAGCAGTTTATGCAGGAGGCCAGTTTATGGAAAGGTCCCAAGTGGGAAAGGGCTGGGCGTCTCTGCAGGGTTTTGAAAACAAATCTGATCAGGGAACTCCTCCTCCGCACTGCTTCCCACCCTCCATTGTGTTGTGGGACTAGAATTTGGCTTTGCTGGTGTAGAAAGACCCCTGGCCAGGATCTGGGAGACTCAGGCTGTGGTTGTCACACTGCCATTAATTGTCCGAGAGACACGCCCCTAACTTCTTTGACCTCGTATTTCTTACCAATAAAGTTAGGGGCAGACATCATGGTTCTTAAGATATCGATGTGCTCTCTTCTTTCTTTCTTTTTTTTTGGGGGGGAGGGGCAGAGGGAGACAGAGAAAACATATATTTTTAAAGATTGATTTATTTATTTTTAGAGAGAGAGCAGGGAGGAGGAGCAGAGGGAGAGAATCTCAAGCAGACTCCCCGCTAAGCTCAGAGCCTGAGGCGGGGCTCGAACTCATGACCCTGAGATCATGACCTGAGCGAAAAGCAGGAGTCAGCCGTTTAATGACTGAGCCACCCAGGCGCTCCTCTCTTCTTTCAAGGGCGAGATTTCCAGGGAGGCATGAAGCCTGAAGAACTCTGTTGGGGACCAGGGACTCTGATGGATACTGGGGAGGCCAGAGGGCCACTAGCCTGCCCCCCAGTGCGGAGACCCTGGAGCGGAACGGTGGCCAGGATCCTGGAGAACTCTGTGGGTGCTCCCTCCCACCCAGGAGACTTTCAGGGGAGTATTTATTTCATAGAGTAGCAAGCTTGCTCAGGAGGCCAACAGAGGCCTATTGTTGAAACTCCTGCAGGTCAAGGAAAGAAGGTCCCCTACAGCTTCAGCCTAGAAGGTAAGAATAAATAACAAGCAAAAACTATTCTTTCTCAGGATCCCTATTTCTCGCTTTTTCAACTCTTAATCTTACTCTCTCCTGTCCACTTTTTTTTGGCTCCGGATCCTTTGGTTCCATCTCTCCCTGCCTGCCCCAGAAAACGGACACTGGTTTTTCTGCTGCTCTCGGGTTACTTCACTCCAAGAACTTTGTGTGAGAAGCTCCTCTTTGCTTGGAGGAAATGCACTCCCTGTCTCCGCGCTGTGGCTCAGAACATTGTGTGCGCCCCGGCTCCCACCCCGCGGTGAACGTATGATGATGTGAAGATCCCTCTTTCGGGGGAGCAATTTTGTTCGTTTGCTGGGGCTGCCGAACAAAGTACCACAAACCCAGCGGCTTAAACGGCAGACATTTATTGTCTCACGGTTCTGGAGGCGGCGAGTCCAAGGTCAAGGCGTGGGCACGGTCGGTTCCCTCTGAACCTGAACCTCTCGGATCTGTCTCCCTTTGGCTTGTAGATGGCTCTCTTCTCTCTGGGTCTTCGTGCGGTCTTCCCTCTGGGCACATCTTTGTGTCCAAATCTCCCCTTCTTAGAAGGACACAAGTCATATTGCATAAGAGCCCACCCTAATGACCTCATTTGAACTTGATTGCGTCTTTAAAGACCCTATCTCCGAAGAAGGAACCATTCTGAGGTCCTGGGAGTTAGGACCCCAACACAGGAATTTTGGGGAGATGCAGTTCAACCTATAACAGCCAGTAAGTATTAAGCTTCGGTGTACCTACAGCTTACCTGGGGGTTTGTTAAAAACGGAGGTACTGGGCGCCTGGGTGGCTCAGTTGGTTAAGCGACTGCCTTCGGCTCAGGTCGCGATCCTGGAGTTCCGGGATCGAGTCCCACATCGGGCTCCCTGCTCGGCAGGGAGTCTGCTTCTCCCTCTGACCCTCCTCCCTCTCATGCTCTCTGTCTCTCATTCTCTCTCTCTCAAATAAATAAATAAAATCTTAAAAAAAAAAAAAAAAGAAAGAAAGAAACAGAGGTACCAGGGGCGCCTGGGTGGCGCAGTTGGTTGGGTGTCCAGCTCTTGGTTTTGGCTCGGGTCTGATTTCAGGGTCGTGGGATCGAGCCCTGTGTGGAGCCCTGTGTCAGGCTCCAGGCTCAGCGGGGAGTCTGCTTGAGTTTCTCTCTCCCTCTTCCTCTGCCCCTCCCCTCTGCGCTCTCTCTCTCTTCTCACTGAAATAAATAAATAAATCTTTTTTAAAAATGGAAGTACCAGTGACACTCCACAGATTCTAATTCGATAGATCTGGGGTGGAGCCCTGGACTCTGTGTTTTTTCAAGCACCCTGGCAGAAGTGTGGTGTGTCCCCCGGAAGCTCCTCCCCAGATTTCCTACCGTGGATTTAGCGCTTGGCTTACTGAAGCCCTGTGACAGTGTATTCTAGCACCAACCATCTTGCGCTTCAAAGAAAAGATGTTCATTTGTGTGTAGCTTTTCCTCGGTCCCCACTGCAGAGCCAGGCCCTGCTCAGAAGTTACCACATACCCTTTAATTTTCCGTCAGGACCCTGTTCCATCTGGAGGCCGCCAGGCCCACCTCGGATGAAGTGATGGGCTCAGGCTCTGGGGTTTGGGGCTCAGCTCACTGCCCACTGGCTGGTTGACCTTGGACAGGTGACCAGGACAGGAGGCTGAGGTTATGCAGCCCTGCCCGTAGAAGCTTCCCTGTCCACCTCAGAAGCTACCATGTGAGGACTGGACGAGATGATGTAAGGCGCATGGCCCAGCGCCTGGCGCGTGGAGAGCAGGGTAGGAATGAGTTATACTGTTCCCCTGCCCTGATGTCAGAGGGCAAAACCAGATTGCATTCCTTTCTGCAACCGAAACGTGCAGAAGGGCAACAAGGGGAAATGGTCACAAAGGCCTCAGAGGCTGCTTTGAAAATGAGGAAAGAGACTCACCCCTGAAGGCAGCATCCTCTGTTGCTAAGTGAGGTCCACAGGCTCACTGTGCAAACCTGGGCTGCATGTCCTCTGCCCTGGTGACTTCTCCCCTCATGGGAGCCTGCCCACTCTACCTGCAAAGTTGAGAAATAAGTGTCCTGCTGAAGGCGTGTGTCTCCCTCCCTCAGGATTAGTGTAATGGTGACAGCACAGGGCCTGGAGCTGCGCAGCCACCTTCTGGCTGTGCCACCTTTTGCAAGTCACTTAACTTCTCTGTGCCTTGGTTTCTTCATTTGTAAAACAAGAAAGTAATAGTGCTGTGATGGTTAATTTTATGTGTCAACCTGACTGGGGCTGAGGGATGCCCAGATGGCTGATAAAACATTACTTCTGGGTGTGTCTGGGAGGGTGTTTCTAGAAGAGAGTAACAACTGAGTCAGTAGATTCAGTAAAGATGGCCCCCACCAATGTGGGTGGGCCTCATCCAGTCCATGGAGGGTCTGAACACGACAAACAGGCACAGGAAGTGCAAATTTACTCTTTGTTGAGTTAACACATCCATCTTTTCCTGTCCTCAGATGTTGGTGCTCCTGGTCTTTGGGCCTTTGGACTCGGACCAGGACTTTCATCATCGGCCCCCTGGTGCTCAGGCCTTTAGGTACGACGCACTGGCCTTCCTGGACCCCCAGGCTGCAGACACTAGCCGGGGGACTTCTCAGCCTCCATAATCATGTGAGCTAATTCCTCATAATAAATCTCTTTCCATGTATCTATATACAGTTGACTCTTTTTTTTTAAAATTTTTATTGTTATGTTAATCACCATACGTTACATCTTTAGTTTTTGATGTAGTGTTCCATGATTCATTGTTTGTGCATAACACCCAGTGCTGCATGTGGAATGTGCCCTCTTTAATACCCATCACCAGGCTAACCCACCCTCCCACCCCCATCCCCTCTAGAACCCTCAGTTTGTTTTTCAGAGTCCATCATCTCTCATGGTTCGTCTCTCCCTCCGATTTCTCCCCTTCATTCTTCCCCTCCTGCTATCTTCCTTTTTTTTTTTTCTTAACATATATTGCATTATTTGTTTCAGAGGTACGGATCTGAGATTCAACAGTCTTGCACAATTCACAGCGCTTACCAGAGCACATACCCTCCACAGTGTCTTTCACTCAGTCACCCCATCCCTCCCACCCACCCCCCACTCCAGCAACCCTCAGTTTGTTTCCTGAGATTAAGAATTCCTCATATCAGTGAGGTCATATGATACATGTCTTTCTCTGTTTGACTTATTTCGCTCAGCATAACACCCTCCAGTTCCATCCACATCATTGCAAATGGCAAGATCTCATTCCTTTTGATGGCTGCATAATATTCCGTTGTATATATATACCACATCTTCTTTATCCATTCATCTGTCGATGGACATCTTGGCTCTTTACACAGCTTGGCTATTGTGGACATTGCTGCTATAAACATCAGGGTGCACGTACCCCTTCGGATCCCTACATTTGTATCTTTGGGGTAAATACCCAGTAGTGCAATTGCTGGATCATATGGTAGCTCTATTTTCAACTTTTTGAGGAACCTCCACACTGTTTTGAGAGTTGCTGCACCAGCTTGCATTCCCACCAACAGTGTAGGAGGGTTCCCCTTTCTCCGCATCCCCGCCAACATCTGTCGTTTCCTGACTTGTTAATTTTAGCCATTCTGACTGGTGTGAGGTGGTATCTCATTGAGGTTTTTGGATTTGGATTTGGATTTCCCTGGTGCCGAGCGATATTGAGCACTTTTTCATGTGTCTGTTGGCCATTTGGATGTCTTCTTTGGAAAAATGTCTGTTTATGTCTTCTGCCCATTTCTTGATTGGATTCTTTGTTCTTTGGGTGTTGAGTTTGATCAGTTCTTTATAGATTTTGGATACTAGCCCTTTATCTGATATGTCATTTGCAAATATCTTCTCCCATTCTTATACAGTTGACTCTTGAACAACATGGGGGTTAGGGCCTCTGACCCTCCCACCCCCCCACCTGTGTAGTCAAAAATCCAAGTTTAACTGTTGACTTCCCAAAACTTTACTAATGGCCTACTGTTGACCAAAAGGCTTACAGAAAACATAATTTATCATTAATACATATTTTATATGTTATCTATATTATGTACTGAATTCTTAGAATAACGTAAGCTAGAGAAAATAAAATGTTATTAAGAAAATCATAAGGAAGAGGGGGAAGAGGGCACCTGGGTGGCTTAGTCGGTTAAGCATCTGCCTTTGGCTCAGGTCATGATCTCAGGGTCCTAGGATTGAGCCCCACATTGGGCTCCCTGCTCAGTGGGGAGTCTGCTTCTCCCTCTGCCACTCTCCCTGCTGTGCTCGCTCTCTGTCAAATAAATAAATAAAATCTTAAAAAAAATAAAAAGGAAATCCTAAGGAAGAAAAAATACATGTGCAGTACTGTGCTATAAAAAAATTCACATGTAAGTAGACTTGTACAGTTCAATCCCTTGTTGTTTAAAAGCCACTGTAAATCTCTTGGTTTTGTTTCTTTGGGGAACCTCAACTAGTACAATTACCTTCTTCATGGTATAATAACAAATACATTTTTGGTCCCCCTCATCATTTCTGACACAGAGCTTCTAAAACCCCTGCAATTTCCCAAGAGTTGAGAGCGACAAAGGTGTCTTTTGTTATGTTAATGGACTTTCTGGACCACACCTAAGATTGGGGGCAGTTGCCAGGAGAACCGACCATGTGACTAGACAGTAGGAATGTCTAATCCCTACCCGCTGTCCTCCAAGGAGAAGAGAAGGACTGGAGGTGAAATCAATCATCAATGGCCAATGATTTAATCAACTGTGCCTACGTTGTAAAGCCTCCATGAAAAACCCAAAAGATGGGGTTCAGAGAGCTTCCAGGTCGGTGAACATGCAGGGATTCGGGGAGAGATCATGACCTGAGCCAGAACCTAGAGTCAGATGCTCAACCAGCTGAACCACCCAGGCGCCCAGAGAAGGGAATAGTTTATACTGGAAACTGTAAGAGGGGAGAACCACTGCATGGACCAAGTAGGGCTTTATTCTTTCAGTGACCAAGAGGAAGGAAAAGAAAAGGACTGTCTCACCTTGGGTGGTGCAAGCTCTTGGCACTGAGAAGAAGGGGCAGTTACCCCAGAAATGAAAGGGGAATAAATGTGGTGGTGGGGGGCCTGAAAGGGCTTGCTTCTGGGCTAGACATTGCATGAGTCACAGGGGCTGGATGGGAGCAGGGTGGTCCTTGGCCTTGTCTATGGCGTCCCCCTGCCTGCAGCCCCCTGAGACCCGGGCACCCCGTGCCTGCCGGACCCCGTAGCTGGCCGAGGCTGGTGCCCCGGGGGGCACTTTGGAGCACTAGCCTGTGTCTGCAGTCAACAGGAAAGGAGGGGCCCCTGGGTGGCTCAGTCGTTAAGCAGCTGCCTTCGGCTCAGGTCATGATCCCAGGGTCCTGGGATCGAGCCCCGCACTGAGCCCCACATCAGGCTCCCTGCTCTGTGGGGGGCCTGCTTCTCCCTCTCCCACTCCCCCTACTTGTGTTCCCTCTCTCGCTGTCTCTCTCTGTCAAATAAATAAATAATATCTTTAAAAAAAAAAACAGGAAAGGAGACAGAGCCCCCGATGCAGGGCCTCAGTCCTGGCAAGAGGATATCTGCCTTTGTCTCCTGGTGGTCACGGCAGCAGAAAAAGCTGTTCTCAGGAAGCAGCACCTGATGTCTCCGTTCCCTCCTGACTAAGCCCCACAGCCTGGCCCCTCACAGCCGTGGGCCTGCCCACGCCTCACGCCGCCCTAGCTGAAGACGCGGGCTCAGGTGCTGCCCCTCGGCCTGTCCTTGTCAGCTCAGGCGGCCCTAACGTGCTGCCGGGCTGCAACAAGGAACATTGATTGCCCACAGTTCAGGGGGCTGGGCGTCTGAGATCAAGGTGTGGGCAGGTTCCCTTTCTCCTGAGGCCGATCTCCTTGGCCTGCAGATGTCCTGTGTCCTCACATTCTTCTCTGTATGCATGCATCCTGTTGTTTGGGTGTTCAGATTTCCTCTTCTTATAAGCACACCCATCAGACTGCATTAGGGCTCACCCTAATGGCCTCAATTTTAACTTAGTCACCCTTTAAAGGCCCTGTCTACAAATATAGTCACATTCTGAGGCACTGGGGTGGGGGGAGGGATTCAGCACATGAGTCTGGGGGCACACTGTTCAGCCACAGCTGCCCCTCACCCTTTGATCCTGTCCCTCCCCTCCTGTGGCTTCTGGCCACTTTGGGTAATGGCTTCTTGCAGCTTAGATTTGCAGATGAAATGCTGCATGCCCCGCTTGGCTCTGTGTGCTCGCTGGGGCAGGGAGACCTGTCTGCAAGCACGGAGTTTTAGGATGTAAGCGATGGTACAAAACAGAAGTCAACCAAGTTAATTTGAGGATCTCACTGGCTTTATATAACAACTCGGGTATCTCCGAACACCGATCTCGCGGGCAGAGGGGAGCTCTAAAGAACTGTACAAAATGGAAGTTTTTTATAGGGAGGAAGGTGGGGCAAGGATATTATTAGCAAAAGAAAAGGATTGTTGGAGGCCAGGTTGCTTGCCCTTGGTGGGAGGAGCTGGGGTCTTATCAAGCAGATCATCTCATCTCATCTTCCTTTGCAGGAGGAGAAGGCCCACGTGGCAGATTACTTCACTGGTGCCGATCCGAAAATTCCTGGCTGACCGGTTAAGACTACATTTCTGGGGGAGGCTGGAAACTGCAACTAGATTAGGTATCACGCTGCGGTTTGGGGACTCAACCTAAGTGGTGCCATTTTGGGCCCGAGGTGCTTTTCTTTTAAAACAGGAATTAAACTGATTTAGCCGTATAGTTCATCCTGCTTCCGGCCACAGGGAACATTTACCGGCTCAGCCTTGGCTCCTGGGAACTCAGCCCCACGTCATCTGCTGTCGGATGTCCTGGGGGATATCCGAGCCTAGGGCGAGAGAGTGAGCAAATAGCAAGGTCTGGAACTCCCCAGGCTGAGTTAGCACCCCCCACTCCCAGCACTGCCTAGTAGCCATATGCCCTGGCTCAATTTCCCTCTCCTAGCTTCTGCTCCCTTGGGCACACTGGGATGCTAGCACCTACCTTGCAGAGTTGTTGTAAGGGTTGAATTAAGTCATGGAAGAATGAAATTCCCTTCCTGCAAGTCCCCTTATAGACAGAGGCCTGGGTGGAAGAGGGTCATTGACTCACCGGTTCATCTGAACTTTACAAAGAAGTACTTTTAAGGCTTTAACAGAACATCCCAATCTTGCTGACAGTTAGCCCAGTAACCACGAGGCCTCTTCTTTATCTTTGGCAGGCTACTAGGAGCCTGACTGAATGGAGCTGGGGAGGAGGGGAATTTTTTGGCTCTGGAAGGTAATAGCCTGAAGTCTTACCACGTTGTGAAAGAGGCAGTATTGCCAATTGGGAGGACAATAGGAAAATGTCGCTCAGGTGGTGTCTCTCCAGTGGATGGGGGGGGCCCACTCAGGTGGGGGGGCTGGTAGCGTGGGCAGCGAAAGGATTCACCTGAGGCTGAACAAAGGAGCTAGAACTTTATTGCATGCACCCCAAGGGAGCATCGGGCAGGACAGCAGTGGGTGGGGGCTGTATTTAAAGGGGGAAGGTGAGGAGGTAGGGGGACATAGGGAATTCTCCCTTTTTTGGTCACTGGTTGTCAGTAGCCCATTGGTCAGTTGGGGCTGTGGATATTCTGAGGTGGGCCACCTGATGGGCCTGCCTGTATTCAGCCCGGGGGTCACTGTGGCCCTTGTGCCTTGGTCAAGTTTCCATTGCTCAAGCCTGTTGCCTGAAAGCGGCCTCACAACTTTTCCTCACTGTGTGTTTATGCTATACTCTTTCTGAGAATTACTGTTTGTCCTTGGGGGATGCATTTGTGTGAAACTCTGGTTTTCAACCTCGGCTGCTGTAAAATCACCTCAGAAGCTTAAAGGCAAAATCCTGCTGCCCGAGCCTCACCCCTGGATATTTGATTTGAGGTAGTTTTGGAATAGTGGTGAGGTTTGGTGGGGTGAGGTCTGGAGCCCATGGCCAAGGAAGAATTCTTGAGACGTCTTTGGTACAAAGTGGCGGTTGTTTTTTTTTTTTTTTTTAAAGATTTTATTTATTTATTTGAGAGAGAGAGAGTGAGAGACAGAGAGCATGAGAGGGAGGCGGGTCAGAGGGAGAAGCAGGCTCCCCGCCGAGCAGGGAGCCCGATGCAGGACTCAATCCCGAGACTCCAGGATCATGACCTGAGCCGGAGGCAGTCGCTTAACCAACTGAGCCACCCAGGCGCCCCAAAATGGCGGTTTTATTAATGCACAGGGACAGGACCCGAGGGCGGAAAGAGCTGTTGCCCCGGGGTTGTGAGGGGTGGCTGAGAGAGCCTTTAGACCTAGGGGTGCACCACCAGCTCCTTGCACGGACGCGCGGTGGGAACGAGAGCGTTGCACTCAATGCTTCGTCTCAGCGTCTTGGCCTGCAGAGCGAATGGATGTGAGACGCTCAGCCTGGCACATGACGAACTCGACATAAATGTTTGCTATTTTTATGTTAAGTAATACATATGCAATGTGTGCATGTGGATGTAATGTGAGCTCGGGAAGCTCAGGAAAGGGTTAGCTGCGGTTATTTTTATATACTACAATGTCATCCAATTTCAAAATAGGTGAGAGTTATTTTCGGTAACTTCCATGTGCGTTTCTGTGTTTCTTTCTCCGTCAGAGCTGCCTCTAAATTGTGTTTCTTTTCTCAAGCCCCTGACCTGCCCTGGTTTGGCTGGGGTGGCTATTCTGCCACCACCCTCCAGTTCCGGGAATGGGTCCTGGTTTTTCTAAACGGTTCAGGGCAGTCCCACCCGACCCCCCAGGCATGCCTTTTGGTTCAGAGATGGGCCCGTGACTAAAGATGGTGTATATCAGAGGGATGCTCAGGATTTCTTTCTTTTTTTTTTTTTTAATTCATGAGAGACAGAGAGAGAGAGAGAGAGAGAGAGAGAGGCAGAGGGAGAAGCAGGCTCCCAAGGAGCAGGAAGCCCGATGCGGGACTCGATCCCAGGACCCTGAGATCATGACCTGAGCCGAAGGCAGACGCTTAACCATCTGAGCCACCCAGGCGCCCCGATGCTCAGGATTTCTGATCCAGTTGGGGGAAGGATATTTTCTTCCTACTCTACGGGGCCGAGGCAGCTTATCCTGGGAGCTGCTAGTGGCCATCTTGTAACTAAAGAGGAGAGGGCCCTTGGATGAAGCCAATCCCAGGACAACAAACAGGGACAAGAGACGGAAAGCAAGATGGGTTTTTGGTGGCATTGAACTGCTGGATCAAGCCTTGCCTACAGCTTGATCCACCTTTGGGCTTTTCACTGATGTAAACCAAGAAGTTCCCCTTATTGTTGAAGCCATTTTGAGTTGGGTTCGCTCTTACTTGCCATTGAAAGCATCCCAGCAGACAGAGCTTGTTTGAGAATACGATGATTTTACAGCGTGGGGCAGTGGATGGGGCCACAAAGAGAGGTATGATACCACCCCCTCCGCAAAGGCTTCTAGGAAAGCAGCCATATTGCACCGAGGACTGCAGCCCACGGGGTCGTCCCAGCTGTGGTCAACAGTGGAGTGAGGAGTGGCCCCTGGCAGAGCAGGGGCGGCACCCTGCTGGAGGAGTAGTGGTCAGACAGGGGGCTCTGGGCCAGGTGGGGGACAGCCCTTCTCCTTCTGTCGTCACACCTTCCCAAATACCACAGACAGGTGACACTTGGAGGGAGGGAGAGTCTGAGCCTGAGTCACACGTGTGAGGCGGTGGGCCGTGCCTAGCGTGTTTGCCCTAGTGGAGAGCTGCGTGCTCTGCGTCCTCTGAGGTGGACTGGGCACTAGAGGTGGGGATAATTCACCAGAAGACAGATTTGTGTTTTCCCTTCTTCAGCAAAGTCTGTGCCTAAAAATTACCTCATTGTAAGGGCTGAATTGTGTCCCCTCAGAACTCATGTGTTGCAGTCCCTACTCCCAGGACCTCAGAAGGTGGTGCATTTAGACATAGCTTCTTTTCAGAGGTAATTAAGGTTAAATGAATTAAGGATACATGAAATAGGGTGGGTCTTAGTCCAATCTGTCTTGTGTCCTTGTTTTTTTTTTTTTTTTAAAGATTTTATTTATTTATTTATTTGAGAGAGAGAGAGAAACAGCATGAGAGGGGATAGGGTCAGAGGGAGAAGCAGGCTCCCTGCCGAGCCGGGAGCCCGACGTGGGACTCGATCCCAGGACTCCGGGATCATGACCTGAGCTGAAGGCAGTCGCTTAACCAACTGAGCCACCCAGGCGCCCATGTCTTGTGTCCTTGTAAGAAGGGGCCGTAGGACACAGACACACACAGGGCTGACAGAAGCTGTGAAGACTCAGGGAGGAGTCAGCATCTAAAGCCAAGAAACCAACCCTGCTGATGCCTTGGTCTTGGACCTTTAGCCTCCAGAATTGTGAGAAGATAAATTTCTGTTAAGCTCCTCGGTCTGTGGTATTCTTTTTTTTTTTTTTAGCAGCCCTCCAAACTAATCCACTTATTTAAACATTCAGCAAATATTTACTGAGCACTTTCTACATATCAAGTACAAGTTCATGCTCTCATTTGGAAAAAGGGAGTTGATGAAGTGAATTTAGAACATGAATAAGAGAGAAGTCGGGGAGTGTGATGCCCTATGACGATAAGAGGATGATGTGATGGGAAATTAAGGGAGCTACTTTGGGCTGAGTGAGCTGCTCAGGCGCTCAGCACAGAGCTCAGTGGGAGCGACCCCCTTAGAAGCAAGGGCGGGCGTGTCGGCATCAGTGAAGGTGCCCTAAGAAGGGCAGATATGGGCACCTTTGAGTCCCTAAAGACGGCTCCCTCTGGAGGAGGCAAGGCAGCATTTCTCAGCTGAGTTTGTACAGGAAAAGGGGTATGATTAGACGCTTTGTTTCAGAGGATTTGAAAGGAAAAGCTGTCTCACTCCTGGGCTCCGTTCCAGGTTCCGGAGTGGATAGGAACCTGACCCAAGTGGCTCCGGCCTCCTGAGCTGGCTAAGCTCTGTGGCTGAGGGCTGAATGGGATCTGAAGGATGCTTCCCTGGTGTTAAGGCCTGATTTGCGTCCTTTCATTATTCATAGGTTGAAACTCTAACCCCTGGTACCTCAGAGTGGGAGTGAATTTGGAGATAGGGTCTCTAAAGGGGTGGTTAAATTAAAATGAGGCTATTAGAGTGGGACCTAATCTAACCTGACTGGTGTCCCCCCCCTTTTTAAAAGATTTTATTTATTTATTTATTAGAGAGAGAGAGAGAGAGTACACAAGCAGGGTGGGGTGGGGCAGAGGGAGAAGCAGACTCCCTGCCGAGCAGGGAGCCTGACTTGGGCCCAATCCCAAAGCCAAATGCAGATGCGTAACTGACTGAGCCACCCAGACACCCCTAAACTGGCTGGTGTTGTTTTAAGTAGAGGAAATTTGGACACACAGAGAGACACCAGGGATGCACAGACAGGGAAAGGCCATATGAGGACATATGGAGAAGGCTGCCATCTGCCTTGTCTCAGAAGAAACCAAACCTGCCAACACCTTGATCTTGGGCTTCCAGAACTGTGAGAAATAAATGTCTGTCTTTTCAGCCCCCAGTCTGTGGTACCTCCTTATGGCCTCCTGAGCATAGACACGTGGGTCCAATGCTAGTCCCCTAAAGATATGTCCACCAAACCTGAGAATATTACCTTCTTTGGGAAAAGTGTCTTTGCAGACATCATTAGGTTAAGGATCTCAAGATGAGAACATTCTGGAACAAGCAGGTGGGCCCGAAATCCAACGACACGTGTCCTTAGCAGACAGAGAAGAGAAGGAGAAACACAGAAGGCTGTGTGAAGAGGGAGGGAGAGATTGGAATGGTACAGCTACAAGCCCCGGGAACAGCAAGGATTCCTGGCAGCCAGCACCAGCTAAGGAGAGAGGCCTGGACCGATTTTCCCTCCGAGCGCCCACAAAGACCAGCTCTGCCCAACCCTGCTGGCACACTCCTGCCTTCGCAAACTGTGAGAGAATACATTTCTGCTGTTTTCAGGCACCAGTTTGTGGCCACTTATAATGACAGCCCTACGCCACAGTACCCCTTGAGAACACATGTTTGGGGCACTCTGGGCTAGACTGAGTCCCTGGGGAGTGGCTCACCCCACCTCTGGGAACCCAAGCGACTCGTGCACAGCTCTGGCTGGGTGGTGGGACTGAGTAGGATCCATCTCGAGCAGTGATGCTGGGTGGCAGTCAGAAGCAAAGACTTTTTTTTTTTTTAAGATTTTATTTATTTACTTGACAGAGAGAGCAGGAGAGAGAGCGAGCAGGGCGGAGGAACAGAGGGAGAGGGAGAAGCAGATTCCCCTCTGAGCAGGGAGCCCGACGCAGGACTCGATCTCAGGACCCCGGGATCATGACCTGAGCCCAAGGCAGACGCTTAACCATCTAAGCCACCCAGGTGCCCCCAGAAGCAAAGACTTTTTAGACCTCAGGGTTTTCTCTGCTCAGATGGTGTGGACTTCTTGGGGTGAGAAGGGAAAGGGAGAGCCCCATGAAGGAGGTAAGTGGAATTATCTGTGAATTAGACAGGGTCTGAGTCTTCACGGTCTAAAATAGGTTGGTGGTGGGGGATGGGACCATATGTACACACTGACTGGAGCACTTTCTACTGGTCATGCGGGGCTGGACCTGCTCTGGTAAGTCTGTTCTGGGAGCTGCTTTTGAAAGTGGAGACTGCGTGTCTCTAGGCCTGTGACCACTTCTTGAAACGAACATTCTTACAAAACAGGCATTCGGATGCTTACCATAAAACTTATTTAAGCCAGAGATGGGACAGTGGAGTACAATGGGGTGCCCTGCACCTCGCGCAAGCCGACACCCAGCCCCTGCTCCCTCTGTGCCAAAACTGGGGCCCGGCATACCACACGTGCAGAGCCACACGCCTCCTGGCCCTGCCAGGTGGAGGAAGTCCTGTCGTTACAGGAGCATCTGTGCCCAGGGATCAGGTGAGGAATTCCTAACATCCCTGGCAGACGTGGGCATGGGTCTGCCAAATATGGCTCTGATTCTTGCCGTATTCCTTCTCCTGCTCCAAGATTACAGCAGCACTTGGCTCTGGGTGCCCTGATTTCTTGCTCTGTTTGGCAGATTCTTCCTTGGGTTTCCCTGCGCCCATGGCCACACCATACACTGTGTGAGGGAGGGAATATTCGATCATGCCCCACGATGGGGAATCTGGTGTCAGGAGAGTCTGGAACGGACCCAAGGGCACACTGTCCATCAGGAGCCCTTCTTGGATGATGTGAAGCCCAGATCAGGACAGGGAGGTTGTGCTTTGCTACAGAAACCAAATTGTAGATGGTATGGTTGTTTGAAATAATGGGTTTTTGTTTTTGTTTAAGAGAGAGCATGCATGCATGTATGTTTAGGAGCAGGGGAGGTGGGGGAGAGGCAGAGGGAGAGGGAGAGAGAGAGTCCCAAGCAGACTCCATGCCCAGCGTGAAGCCTGTTGCAGGGCTGGATCTCATGACCCTGAGATCACAACCTAAGCTAAAATCAAGTCCAACGCTTAACCAACTGAGCCACCCAGGTGCCCCAAAATAATGGTTTTAGAAGACTGTAGAAAGTTATAAACTGATAATTCCTGAGGAAATGCTCAACCATGCTTCTCCCCTCTCCTATCCCCACCCCGAGGGCAGCTCTCTGGCTGGGTGCCAAGGTGACCCCAGGGTCTGTGTCAGCTACCGCGGACATCAGGGTGCACAGAGGGGGCTTTGCAAACTACATGGGGAGTACTCTCCCCTCACTTTTCACTTTCCTAGCCCCAAATGCCAAAATTGCTAGTTACTGCCTTGGGAAGATTCTTTTGTGAGGGAAGATAGAGTCCCGCATACCTGTTGAAGGAATAGCCAGAGGAATCAGAGAATGTGGGACCTTTACAAGGTCTTGCTGAGGTGACAGCCAGTGAAGTCATCTTTGTGGGTTGAGTGTGAGTAGACAGATGAGTTTTGAGGGTGGAGGCTTCTAATAGAAATGAAAGGATTTCTTTTTCTCGGATGTAAGTGGAATTGAAAGCAGGTCTCTGTTTCCTTGGCTGTGGTTGAGGCCAAGAGGAAGTTCATTTCCAAGACCAAAGCCTGACAGAGGTGTTGTCTGGATGACGCCGGGGCCACTGGTCAGAACCACAAGGTGACCCCGCAGCCTCGTATCCTAGTCTTTTCTTTGCTGCCCACGCCCTGCCTGGTGGAACTCTGGCTTCTAATTCCATGGACCTGCATTTTCCCAAGAATAAATAAAGTCAGACTACAACTCTCCTTCTCTCCCCAAAGCCTAATGAAATCAAGAGAACATGGTCATGCCAGCAAAAGCAAAACAAAACAAAGACAAAAACCCACTGTTGATGATCAAATACAGGAACGAATACAATCCCACGAGGTAAGCTTTGAAAAGTGGGCACCGAGGAAAGAAACACGATACCTGGAATGGCTCCTAACTCCACCTTCATCTCCCCGCTGCCCTGCCCCTCCCCCACAACCCTAAAATGAGATGTGAAAGGGAAGGTTAATCAATAAGATCCCAAGAATTCTCAGGAACACTCTCTAGTAAAGGAAGCAGCCTAAACAACGCTGATGGGGAAATCGCATGAGGGTAAAAGCTCTTACTCACCCCCAAGGCTCTCAGGAGGTTAGCCGTCTTCCAGAGCACCACAGAATTTGGAGGAATGACCAAAGGACCCAAGGGATCCATACAGTAGTTAGAAATACTCTTTTTTTTTTTTTTTAAGATTTTATTTATTTATTTGAGAGAGAGAGCGTGAGCGCACTAGCAGGGGGAGGGGCAGAGGGAGAGGGAGAAGCAGACTCCCCGCTGAGCAGGGAGCCCGATGCAGGGCTCGATCCCAGGACCCTGGGATCATGACCTGAGCCGAAGGTAGATGCTTAACCGACTAAGCCATGCAGGTGCCCCTAGAAATTTTCTTAATGAAGTAGAATGAAAACTGGAGCAGGATATTTCCCACAATCTCAAAAGAGGAGGCAGGATGCAGCTTTGCCAACAAAGTCTGTGCAGAACCCCACAGAAACTTTCTCCTGTGTTGTCCCTGCCAAGTTACCAGGCACTGAAAAGTGGCCGTGGCTGCAAACCATCCCCCCACCCCCCACCCCGGCCCCGCCATGCCAAACTGGCTCAGAAAGGGAGACATAAAAGCAATCAGATAAGGAGGGAAGTATGTCCTGGAGAATTCAACCACACTCTGAGACTCTAAGAGAGAGAAACAGAAGGTTGGAACAGCAAACAGGCAAAAATAAGGAAAGGAACAAAGGAACATGGAAACATCCATACCAATGATGGATGAAGAAACCTGTCTGGAAAAAAAAACAACAGAAACTGAATCAAAGGAACAGTCTGAAGATTACATTCAGATTCCCTAAATGTTTCATGCTGTGATAGGCACAGGTGGTTTCCCCAGCCCCCCTCTGACAGGCCGTGTTGGCTGCTGACAGTATCTGGCTGCCTCTTTGGCAGGACGGTACGCAGCCTCCCCCATGGACAGGGCAGCTGGAAGCCAACGACTGTCGGGCGACAAAGGACTGTCATAAGGTGGGACTGCCCTTGTGGTGTGGCTCAGGTTCCAGGGTGCTAACTTGTGGGGCACACAACTTTACCAACGACTTTGTTGGGCAATGCTAGAGGAACATATGAAAGAGACTGTTCATGCCAGCTGGGAGTCATGGGTCATCTATTTTTTGATGAACACAGAAAGCTTTATTCTTTCCCCATTATTTCTCCACCCAAGAGGAAATATTTCTAAGCCCTTGACGCAGCTGGGGAGGAAAGCATTTCTGCCCAGGCGTTGGGTCTTGTGGAGGCTTTTCCTGGGCCTGGCATCTGAGCCCAGCGTCAGCAGGCTGTGGGTGGTGAACAGGTGTAACTGGTTCTCTGGGCAACAACAGTAATGAGGTCACCAGCAAGCTGTCCTTCCTGTGTGTTTAAACGGCACAAGCCCAGAATACCTGCATGCATTTCTCCTGGGGAGATGAGTAGGGAACACACCTGGGGCCGGTCTGACTCTTGGCAATGCCATTTTCTGTTTCCAGGTACTTCCCTCAACCCTGTGTGTGAAGCCCCTTTGTAGGGAAGATCTTCTCTTCTGGGAGTCAGAGCCCCCATCCCCCATCATAGAGCACTACTGAGGCCATCCCAGACACAGCCAGAGGCAGCTGGGTTACCCTTGTTCCCTGGCTAAGGAGATAATCAAAGGTGGGTAAGGAGAAAGGTCTGCAACACTGTGTAGTGGTTTCTCCTGGACAACTGGTCTACCTCACGGTACCTGGCCTGCCCTCGGGTGTGGCTCACGTAGGTGACACCTCCTCAGTGAACGTTAGGGGTTTCTCTGCAGCGCTTCTCCCTATGCCTCATTTTGTACCTCCTCTTCCTCCTGACATCCGAAATTCCAGTTAGATCATATTCCTTTTTGTTTTGGACTTCTCCAGAGAAACAGAATCAATAGGAGATAGATAGGTAGGTAGACAGACAGACAGACAGACAGACACAAGGAGATTTGTTAGCAATTATGGAGGCTAAGAAGTCTTACAAGCTGCTGGCTTTGAGCTGGAGGCTCAAACCCAAAGGCCTGAGAACTAGGAGGGCCAATGGTGAAAGGCTCAGTCCAAGCCGAGAGGCCCAAGAACCAGAGCGTGCAGGATGTATGTCCAGTCCAAGGCTAAGGAACTGAGAATCAGGAGTGTCAGTGTCCAAGGGCAGAAGAAGATGAACATCCCAGCTCAAGCACTGAGCAAATCACCTTTCCTCTGCCTTTTTATTCTCCTTAAGTCCTCAGAGGAGGGCATGACACCCACCCGCACTGGGGAGGGCAGTCTTCTTTCCTCAGTCTACCGATTCAAATGCTAATCTCTTCTGGAAACACCCTCCCAGACGACCCAGAAATAATATTTTCCAGCTATCTGGGCATCCCTTGGCCCAGTTGATATACAAAGTTAGCCATCACCTTTTTCCTGAGGGTTTTCTCAAGAATACAGATGCTGCTCAGAGAGTCACAGCTGCCAAAGATCAGCCACTTAATGTTTTGGTGAATGGCCATGGTATTTGGCTGAAGCTTTAGGAGAACATGGGCCCGGGCTGAGGATTGCCTGGAGAAGGAAAGAAATGAGAGACACTCAGGTGGTCAGGCTGAGGAAACTAAAGATTCATTTTACCTACTTTGCAGTTTGGCTCTGGGCAGGTCCAGCTTTGGGCTGGTTGGGGGAAAGAGGGCCAGCAGGAAGAGGAGCCCATGAGAAGCCTACCCATGAACCTCTTCCTGGGCCCACGCCATACCTAAGCATTTAGCTTTACAAATAGGATTGCTGCCGTGGGGAGCCCTGGTGAGTTCTGGGGGCTGTCAGGAAGCCAACCCCACCTCTCCAACCCATCCAGTTACAAAGGAGGAAGCTCCAGGAGCACGGCCACATGGCTCCCTGCCCCACGGACCCTGCCTCGCCTCTGAAGACCCATCCTATGAGTTGGGTTTGTTATCACATTTGGCTCCTGGATTGTATTTTTAAGACACTTGAAGTCCTTTGATGAGCTGTTGTTTATATTTCATGTTCTTTCATGCCAAGTGAGTACTTATTATTATCTAGAATTACAAAAGCATTTGGTGTTTTCCAAGCGTAGGCAGCTAGCTTCAGAATCCAGGAATATCTTGCTTTACACCATAGAGGCGTCCGAAAAAGTATGTATATGAATCGGATTTCTGACAGTTTAGTAATATTTGAAAGTCACTAGAGAAGCGACCAAAGGGAAACTTGGGTGCATTTTTTTGTTGTTGGTAAAATGAAATAATCACATTCTGTAATAGCATAATTGCCTCTATACTAGACAACCAAAGTGTCGTAAATTGAGATTTGGGTTGGCGTTTTTACAGTTGGGCCACTAACGTAAATGCTTCCTTGCCTTGTCCTCCCTATGTAGTTCTGGCTTTTCTCTCCATCCTTTTGCCTCAGCCACTTTTATTTTAATTGGACTGTGACTCATATAACAAGTCAAGTGCATTAGAAGCCAGAACAAGACATCCAGGGACAGTCCCGAGAACCCCGGCTGGCAGTCCCCACAGCCCTAGGGGAAGTCATCCATTTCCTGGACCGGTCCAACTGGCAAAAGGTAATTATAGTCTGAGGTGCTTGTTAAAGCCACTGGTGTGGTGAGAACAGGTCGGGTTGCCCCTTTGTTTCCAGTCCACGACAAATGAGACAACTCCTGTCCCCAGCGCCATCCCACAGTGCTGGTGCAAACTACATCCCAGCACATCTTTGCAACTTGGCCTTGAAAGGGAGGCCGTATGGGGCAGGGTCTTCCACTTGGCTCCGGGTTCTTCCCAAGACTGGGGTTTTCGGGATTCTAGATCCTATCAGGACCTGAGGGCCGCGGGAGCCAGGGTCCTGAATGACTTGACGAGGGAAGGAGCGGGTGACTCACAGGATTAGGGATGGTTTTAAGGTGTGGGGAAGCTGGCTCATTTAAATGAAATGTAGTCATCTTCTGTCCTCTCCAAGAGGGAGCAGTCAGAGCCCTGGTTTAACAGGGGCCCCAGGTGCCAGAAAGAACAAAGGACACTCGGCCTGCAGATCTGGTTTAGAGGCTGTTTGTGTAAGCTGCCATGGCAGGGCCGCCCCCGCAACTCGGCCCAGCCCTCCTGCAGCCCCGCAGTCCCCAGTGGCATGTGTTCTGTGTGAGGCCGGTGGCCGGCAAGGGGGTGCTTATCTCCATGATCTAGTAGGCCTGGAATCTAAAAGGTGGATTTTCCTCTTTGTTCCAACTGTGAGCGCACACGCACACGCACACGCACGCACGCACATGCACAGGAACAAGAAGGGTTGGGGTCTGCAGGGGAAAGAACGGGTCTCCCCCACGCCTTCTCCAGAATCTTCCTAAACTGAAACTCCGTTCCTGTTCCGCAATAATCCACCCTCCCTTGTCCCCCAGCCCCCTGTGTTTCACTCCAGTGCAAGAGGCTTAGGTCAATGGTACCCCACCAGCAAAGAAAGAAGCTTAGGTCAGACCCTGACGCAGACTCGTGTAGGCCTCTGTGACGGGAGGCAGAGATTCTGAAAGCAACGGCATATGAAAGTCACTCTGTTCTATTTGGCTTAGTGTTGCTGCACAGAGAGGAAGAGGAGATGCACACCGGGGAGCAGGCTCCAGAGAGCGGGATGGGCCGAGTTCATCTTGTAGCTTTGTGCCTTCTTAGGACGCAGAGGTATATTTGCTCAGTGCCCTCCCTGGGAAGCTGGCTGGGTGTAGCGTCTCAGTTGCCTGGATAGGGCATGGGATGGGAGAAGCTAACACAAAAGCCAAGGGATGGCCGAGTGCTGTCGCCATGTGTATCATTTGACCAATCACGGTCCCAGGATGCTGTGTCGAGAAGGCTTCTGAGTCTTTATCTTAACTATCAGGTTTCACCAAGGCTGTCAGGAGGCCCAGAAGGTCCTCAGACAGTGGGCTGCCCAGCTCATGAGGAGGCCGTGTTCATCTCTCCTCATCCCCGCCACGCAGGTGACCACGGTCACAAGAGCTCTGATTCCGGGGCCCTCAGGACCCCTTTCTCTAAGAGCACAGTGACATCTGGGCTGGGAGGCAGGGGAGGGCAGAGACTGGCTGGCTGAGCCGGCAGCCAGATGTGGAGCCTCCTCTCATGAAGTGCCGGCAGGTTGGGGCGGTGGATTTGATCCTTGCCTGGGGACAGGAGCTTAGATAATGCTGTGTTCGCTCTTCCCAGAGAGAGCCAGGCCTGAAGTCCAGCATTGGGGGGGGGGGGGGGGGTCCTCTGGACATGTGCCCAGGTGTGGCTGCCGGCCACCCTGCGTAGGATTTTGTTTGGGATGAAATAAACTGAAGTCTTTACAGTATTAGGGCAGTGCTGATATATATTAGGTGCTCAGTGAATGTTAAATCACTTTTGCTTTCTCTCTTTTTTATTATATATTTTTTATTTATCTTTTAGAGATTTTATTTATTTGAGAGAGAGAGTGAGCAAGAAAGAGCATGAGTGGGGGGGAGGGAGAGGGAGAAGCTGACTCCCCGCCGAGCAGGGGGCCCGATGCGGGGCTCGATCCCAGGACCCTGGGATCATGACCTGAGCCAAAGGCAGATGCTTAACTGACTGAGCCACCCAGGCGCCTCGCTTTCTCTCTTTTTCAAAAAAAAAAAAAAAAATGTGGCAAGATGTATATAACATGAAACTTACCATTTTCACCGTTTTTAAGAATATAGTTCACCGGCCTTAAGTACATTCACACTGATGTACAGTCATCACCACCATCCTTCTGCAGAATCTTCCTAAACTGAAACTCTGTACCCATTAAGCCGTAACTCCCCATTTCCCATTCCCCAGCCCTGGCAGCCTTCACTCTACTTTCTGTCCCTATGCTTTTGGCTACTCTAGATTTCTCATGTGAGTGGAATCATACAGTAGCTGCCCTTTTGTGACTCGCTTATTTCACTTCCTACAATGTACTCAATGTACTCGAGGCTCATCCATGTTCTAGCATGTGTCAGAATTTCCTTCCCTCATAAGGCTGTAATATTCCATTTTAGGTATAGATCACATTGGGTTTAGCCATGCCTCCATCAATGGACAACTGAGTTGTTTCCACATTTTGGCTGTTGTGGATACTGCTGCTATGAACCTGGGTGCACAAAGAGCTCTCTGTTCCAATCCCTGTTTTCAATGCTTTTGTGTACATACCCAGAAGGGGTCCTTTCTCTTTTGAAATTCACCTTCAGCACATTTGACTTTCAAGAACGTTAACGGACGCAATGGAAGTAGCTGTCTAGACGCCCAGTGGGCTCCCGTTCCTGAGTGGGTCCTCACTCACCCCCAAAGAGACTTTTCATCTCCCTAGGCCCCTGGGACATTTATGGATCAGCCTAAACCCCTCACTTGACAAGGCTTCCCTGGTGCATGGTCTGTAGTGACAGCCTTCCTTCCAACCTGCGTCCGGGCCACCTGTCCCGGTTCCTGCAAATCCATCTTTCTCATCGGCCCCAGACTCATCTGGCTGTGATGCAGGTGTGACCCCGTCACTTCCCACTCCCTGCGGGGTACAAGCTGAGCTCTGGAGCGGGGCCCCACCGGGCCTCCCCGCGCCTTGCCATTTACACTATGGTTACTCACAGATTCACCCTGTCCCCCTATGGCTTCTCTGCTGTCCCCTCTGAACGCCCTCCACCTGCCACCCCCAAAACCCATGCCTCTAATGTTCACCTGATCCGATCTCTCCTGTAAGACTCAGCTCGAGGATTTGCTCCTCCAGAAAGGGAGCACTCAGATGAATTAGCAAGAGAAAAGCACCGCCAGTGTTCTCTTTCCAGGCGAAATGAACACACCATTTGAATACTGTTTTACAGGCAGTCATGCCTGTGAAGGGCGTGGGCTCAGGTAAGTCCCGCTGGGCATCCATCCTTCCTCAGTGGGACAGTTCTGTATCCTTGGAAAAGGTTAACAGAAACACCAAGGCTTCTTCGGAAGGAAGAAACCACTAAAGGACGCTGCATGACTGGAAGTTGGGTGTGGAGTCTAGTGGGCTGGTGGTGGCCCTGTAAGGATTCATTCTACGAAACTACATGCATAGATCTGTGTGCATATCTCTGTGCGGAGACCTGGCTCCATAGGAGTCTTGGGGCTTTCTCGGGAGCAATGAACAGCACCGCCTCCCTGACGAGTCCCCTGGCCCCCAGGGTCGCCTTGAGTGGGAGCCGGAGCAGGGCTGTGCTTGGTTCTGTCCTGGGAACACCGCTCGCTCCATCTGGGTTGTGACTTACGTATTAATAACTCCATTTCTCGCTGTCCTCAATCTGGTAGGTTGGACCTCCCCTGTGGGCCGCTTGCCCTACATGCGAGCGCATTCTTCCTTGTTCTCTGCAATATTTCAGGCTTCAATACTACCCTTTGCAAGGAATGGAATCACTAGGGTGACAGAGTGCAGACTCAAACAGACTGTTGATTATCAGCGGTGACTTGGCCATCAGCCCCATGGATGTGTTGGACCCCGTATCTGGGGGCCGCTTTAATCTCCTCAGAGGAGAGATGCTTCGAGTGCAGCTGCATCGCTTTTAAACCAAGCTCAATTTAACGTCTGGGGGTCTGGTCTGTCGGCGGGGAAGCCAAAGCCATTGTGACATGGATTGAACCATTTAACCTCAGGATCATGGGCAGTCTGTGTCTGACGGATAATTTTTTTGTCTTCAGAATGTTAAATAAAAATAGTCTCACAAAGCCCTGTGTGAGGAGGACAGAATTTCCTTTCCTTTTTTACCTGCTAGCTGAGGCCGGGAGAGAGATGGACAGAGCTCTCTGGAAATGGGCCTCCCTGCACCGTCCAGCCTGCTGTGGTCCTCCGCGTGGGCTCTCGTTTCGTCCAAAGTCCCGTCCTAACGGGGATTCCATCCCCAGCACGCGTCATCCCTTAACCTGTGGAATATGGCAGGGAAAACACCTCCCAGTCATACACAGCCCCATTTCTCCCCTCTGTTCTTTCTTCTGCCTGATCTCTAGGGAGAAGGTCACTAGGGAAGGTCACAGACGAATGGGCATGGTTGGCATGTAAATAGATTGTTACAGGGCGAAAGGGCAGGTGAATGCAGGGAAGATGAGGACACCAGGAGAGCCAGGGGAAGGCCCCTTGCCCAGCCCAAAGGAGGGGAGTTCGGGCATTTTAGAGGGGGAGAATTTAGGGGGTGGGGGGATGGGCATGGTGGGGGAACATTTCTTAACTCTTGGTGTTTCCTTCCACGTAGAGGGAGCTTCGCTAGCATAATACTTCAGGTCTCCTGCTGTATCTGTTCCTAGAGGAAGCGGGATTACTTATGTTTGGAAAGAGAAACTAGATTTGCAGAGTCCAAATGTCCTCTTCTCTTCTTGGAGAGCCAGCCTGCCTGCAGACGGTGCAGTCTGCCCCTCCTGTCCCCGCTGTGAGTGTTCCTGGCCCGGACCCCCACGGGGGAGGTCTGCCCTGACACAGCATGGCCTGTGACTGGGTGGGCAGTATACTTGAACCCAGGGTTGGTATGAGGAAGCCACTTGTTTGCAGATATTGTAAGCCATGTTCTCCAAGACCGATTTTGTCAGTAATACATGTGGTATTTTGCTCTCCATCTGCCTGGCTTCTTCATCTGATTTCTCAAGGGCTCAGAACTTGAGCAGAAAGGAAGGGTGCTATTTTGGGGCCATGTTGAACTCCAGTAGTGACAGTCAGCTCAGCCCCAAGCCCTGATAATTAAAAGGAAAAAGGAGATTGGGAGTAGGTTCTCTATCCAAAGTGATAGTCTCTGAGGTGTGTGGGGTGAAGTGCACAGGCAAGAGAAAACACAGAAGCTCAGAGTGGGAAGAAGCAAAAGTGTTCAAAGACTGAAAAACACAGAAATTGCTGGAACATTGTGACCGAGGAAGGAATGGTGGAGAAAAGGCTCGAGAAATTGCCAGATCAGATCACGCAGGCTTTGTAGGCTAAGGAACAGAGTTTGAATTTTATTCTAAGTACAATGGGAAGTCAGTGAAGGATCTAAGCAGGGCAATGATATGGTCTTCATTATGCCTCACGATGTCATCCTTTTGAATTCTTTCAAGAAGGGTCTGGGGGCCGGGCAATGAGAACAGAAGATGTGGGGACAAATCCTAAATTCTGGCTGGGTGAGTAATGGATGTGGGTGCCCTTCACAGAGTAGTGAAGGCTGACAGGAGAAGGGGAAGGTAATTACATTTCAGATGTTCCCAGACTTCTCAGGCAACATCAGGTAAGCAGTTGGATGTGGCCTCTGGTGCTCAGAGGGTCTTATGGAATCCCAACATTTAGAGATGCATGTGGGAGGACACCCATGTAAAGCGGACGAGTGAACGGACCTCCGGCTCATCCATATCATCCTACCTGGATAGTCATTGACTAGAGAACAAGAGCAAAGCACCTTATTATTATTATTATTTAGCAGGGTTTGGGGCTGAATGATACAGACAACCTCCTTTGGAAAATTCTATATTGAGAGCCTCACATTATAAAGAATTATTGCATGATTTTGTTTGGAGGAGATTTCCAGGATATTTTTTCTTCTTTATACAATAACCAGTTGTCAATCATTTTCCTGTGGAGGGCAAAGAATGCAGAAGACTTTTTATTCATTACAATTGATGTCTTTTGAAAAGGACCCCATAATTTATGTTTATACAGGGCACATGGCTTTTTCAAAGACACCCATCCCTTCCTGAGACATGCAGCTGTGTTTTACAGCCTGATTTTTCACCTAGCCAAAGGACCCCGCAGGGATCCACTATTCATCTCAGCCTCTGCCTCTCCACATTCTTCATAATGGAGCCACTTCCCTGCAACGCTCCTGCTGGCTGGATCCCATTCATCCCCCTGAAAGGGGCTGCTGATATTTAAAGTTCAGTGCAGGAAGGTTTCATAATAAGAACTGGGGAAAATAACATAATCTCCTTTAAAACATTTCCTTCCTCTGTTCTGCTGATAGAATCAAACAATTCAGAGTTCCATCTGCCCTGTAACAGGTCCAGATTGCTTGATGTGGTTTTGAAGTTGTTTCCTTTGTTTCAGGGTACCTCTGGTAGGATTCCCTCCCCTCCTTGATGTGTTCAGACCGCGCCATTTGAGCCTGGCATTTGCCATTCCAGAAACAAAATAATGAGCCCGCATTGGAGGAAAATGTCACTCTGCCCCAGCAATCAGTACCTGGGCCTGGGGAGGGAAGTCAAGCTCTAAAAGCAGATGAGTCCATTTTCACTTAAAGGAACAATTTTCAATATATTTTTTTTAAGATTTTATTTATTTATTTGAGAGAGAGAGAATGAGAGACAGAGAGCACGAGAGGGAAGAGGGCAGAGGGAGAAGCAGACCCCCTGCTGAGCAGGGAGCCCGATGTGGGACTCGATCCCGGGACTCCAGGATCATGACCTGAGCCGAAGGCAGTCGCTTAACCAACTGAGCCACCCAGGCGCCCAGCAATTTTCAATATTAATATAAAAACACACAAGGTTAAAAGAGAACAACAAGAATCTAAATGCGGATCTGTTTGGAACGGGCTGACATGTGTCCCTTAGTCTTCGTCCTTCCGAGGGCCTCTGACTCCTACAGCTCTGCCCGCTTGTCCCTTTCCCAGGTTCCCACTTTGCCCATCCCATTCCCTCTAGCTTCCGGTTCAAGAGCTGGCAAATTCTTTTCTGTAAAGTGCTATGTCTTACCTGTTCAGGCTGTTATAACAAAATACCACAGACTGAGTGGCTTATAAACAACAGATCTATCTTTCTTTCTTTCTTTCATTTATTTATTTATTTTTAGGGAGAGAGAGAGAGAGAGAGTAAGCAGGGGGAGGGGCAGAGGGAGAGGAGAGAGTGAAAATCTCAAGCAGACTCTGCATTCAGCGCAGAGCCTGATATGGGGCTCAAGCCTACAACCCAGGAGATCACGACCTGAGCTGAAATCAAGAGTCGGACAATTAACTGACCGAGCCACCCAGGTGCCCCATGACATTTATTTCTTACAGGTGACTGGGAAGTCCAAGATCAAGGTATGGCAGATTTAGTGTTTGGTGGGGACCCAATTCCCAGACAGATCCTTCTAGATAAAACCTCACATGGCAGAAGCGAGGAAGGGAGCTCTGTGGGGCCTCTTTTATAAGGACAGGGACCCCATTCATGAAGGCTCCACCCTCATGACCTCATCACCTCCCAAAGACCCTATTTCCTCATATCATCTCATTGGACATTAGGTTTCAAGATATGAATTTTGGAGGCACAGAAACATTCAGACCATTGCAGGCAGGATGGTGAATATGTTAGGCCCTGTGGAGTACACAATCTCTTTTGCAACTATTCAGCTCCGTCACATCACATGAAAGCTGTCACAGGCAACATGTAAAGGACTAAGGGTGACTGTAATCCAACAAAACTACTACTTATGGACATTGAAATGTGAATTTCAAGTAGTTTTCACATGTCATAAAATAGTAGACTTCTTTTTTTTAAACATTTAAAAATGTAAAAAAAAAAGAAAATGTAAGAGGCCTACGTTGGTGAGCAGGACAGATTTGGCCCATGGCCATAGTTTGCTGACCTGGCTCTGATTTGTGGCTTTCATGCTAATCTTCCTCCTTCCACACTGATAAAAATCCCTTCTCTATAAACGCAGGGATGAGAGTAAGAGTTGCTATCTGACCGCAGCGGAAAGGTGGAAGGATCATTCTTCTATTTTTTTTCTTTTAAGATTTGTTTATTTATTTTATTTTAGAGGGGAGGGGCAGAAGGAGAAGGGAGAGAGAGTCTCCATGCTGAGCAAGGAGGGCTGACGCAGGGCTCCATCCCACAACCCTGAGTTCATGACCTCAGCCACTTAATGGCCTGAGCCACCAAGGCACCCCTCCTCTGTTTTTTTATTCTCACTTTCTACTGTTTTTTTTTTTTTCCTACTGCTCTGCCACTCTGCCCACCTCAACTAAGGTTTCATCCTCTCCCGTTTTACCTTCTCTGGTATGCGTTCCAAATCCTCTCCCAAGGCATTCTCATTACATTTCATGGTTTTGGCTTCCCTCATGTCTTAGGTTTGCCGCCAAATGGGAAAAAGAGGGTGCTTGGGGAAGGTTTTCATAAGCCTAAATCTATTCAACTTAAAGGAGCCTCCTTTATTCTGAGAGAATGGCTTTTATGTTTTGTGGAATTACAATGTCTGGCCTTTTGTGAAGTGCTGGTAACTGTAGACAGTTATGTTGTTGTTGTTGTTTAAAGATTTTATTTATTTGTTTATTTATTTGACAGACAGAGACACAGCGAGAGAGGGAACACAAGCAGGGACAGAGGGAGAGGGAGAAGCTAACTTCCCACGGAGCAGGGAGCCCAATGTGGGGCTCGATTCCAGGACCCTGGGATCATGATCCGAGCTGAAGGCAGGCGCTTAACGACTGAGCCACCCAGGCGCCCCTAAAGTTCATTTATTCTTTTTTTTTTTTTAAAGATTTTATTTATTTATTTGACAGAGAGAGACACAGCGAGAGAGGGAACACAAGCAGGGGGAGTGGGAGAGGGAGAAGCAGGCTTCCTGCGGAGCAGGGAGCCCGATGCGGGTCTCGATCCCATGACCTGAGCCGAAGGCTGACGCTTAACGACTGAGCCACCCAGGCGCCCCGACAGTTATGTTTAACAAAGATCAAACTCTTGGCATTGTTGACAAGGCTCCTGTACATCTGCTCTACATCTAACATTGCAACCTCGCTTCTCACCATCCCTGGGATGCTTAGTTTTATGTGTCAACTTGACTGGGCCACCGGGTGCCCAGATATTTGGTCAAACATTATTCTGGGTGTTTCTGTGAGGGTGTTTTTGGATGAGATTAACACTTGAATTTGTAGACTCAGTGAGGCAGAGCCCTCCTTAGTATGGTGGGCTTCGTCTAATCAGTTCACGGCTTGAATAGAACAAGAGGCTGACCTCCCCAGAGCAGGGAGACTTCCTCCTGCCTGATAGCCTTTAGGCTGGGACACTGGCTTTTCTCCTGCCTTTGGACTCAAACTACAACACTGATTCTTCCCGAGTCTCGAGTCTGCTAGAGGTGAGACTGGATACACCATCGGCTCCCCTGGGTCTCCAGCTTGCCAACTCACCCACAGATCCTGGGACTTGCCTGCCTTTTTAAACACATGAACCTATTTCTTATAAGAAATCTCTCTCTATAGGGGCACCTGGGTGGCTCAGTCGTTAAGCGTCTGCCTTCGGCTCAGGTCATGATCCCAGGGTCCTGGGATGAGCCCCGCATCAGGCTCCCTGCTCAGCAGGAAATCTGCTTCTCCCTTTCCCACTCCGCCTGTTTGTGTTCCCTCTCTCGCTGTGTCTCTCCCTGTCAAAAAATAAAAAATCTTAAAAAAAAAAAAAAGAAATCTCTATATATACATCCTATTGGTTCTGTTTCTGGAGAACCGTGACTAAGGCAATCCCTTCACATTCTATTTTTTTTTTTAAGATTTTATTTATTTATTTAATTGACAGAGAGAGAGACACACACAGCGAGAGAGGGAACACAAACAGGGGGAGTGGGAGAGAGAGAAGCAGGCTTCCCGCTGAGCAAGGAGCCCAATGAGGGGCTCGATCCCAGGACCCTAGGATCATGACCCAAGCCGAAGGCAGTCGCTTAACCAACTGAGCCACCCAGGTGCCCCATCCCTTCACATTCTAAGTATCTGCAGCAATCCACACCTTTCAGTTCCTTGAAAGTACTAAGTCCTTTCCCCCCTCAGGACCCTCTACCCCTCCTTCATGTCCTGGCTAAAGCCTGCTCCACCTCAAGTCTCAGCTCAAGCATCACTTCCTTAAGAAAGCCTGACCCCACTGTACCCCCCTACTTGTGCTATCTGGACTAAGTCCCTCTAAACTTCTTTCTGAATACTTACCGTAACTGTAATTTAAATGCTTATTGGTGAATTGCCTTATTTACTTATTTAATACTCGTGTCCCTCACTTCCTGAGGGCAAGGACTGCAGCTGTCCCTTCACCCCTGTAGTCCCAGCACGTGGCACAGAGCCACGCAGGGGTGGACGAATGATCATGTGGACCCCTGTGCCTCTGGCTGGTGTTATACCAGAAGTGATTATGTTCTGCAGAAGACAACAGAAATGTCAGGCCAAGGTGAAGAAATAAATAGCCTGTCTGCCTTAATCTGTGTCAGGAGGTGTCAATCCTGAAGAGAAAGGTGTTTCTTTTTTCTGCTAGTTAGGAAAAATCACGATTTCTCTGTCACAGTTAAGACAAAACTCGATCGAATTAAGGCAACAAAGTGTTTTCCAGTTGGGTAATTTTTCTTGTTGTAGTTTTTTTTTTTAAGTGTGTGTCTAGCTGGGGGCGCCTGGGTGGCTCAGTCGGTTAAGTGTGTGTCTAGCTGATGATAATAAATGACTAGGAGTTGGGATGGATGAAATCCTAATTTTCATGTCTTCACTTTAATCCATATCCCACTTTCCATAATGACTTCCATGTGGGGATACACCTGGTTCATAACTTGTGCTTTTAAGTGCAAATGTGTAGGTTGTAGCTCCCTGGTATGCCTCAGTCCTTTCTCTTAGCAGAGACTTCTTGTTAAGCCAGGTTGTCCCTGAGTGCTGAGGCCTCCTGGACGCCGGGCAGAGTGAGGCCGAGCTCACTGGTGCTGGGTTCCCGGTTCCTACGGGCGGGCTGGCCACACCACTGCTCTGAAAGGTCCTGCATTTTCCCTCCTTCTTCCATCTCTTCTGCCTCCTGCCTCCCTCCTTCCTCTCACACACTGACCATTGCAGGTTTGGAGCGGGCTCTTTCTTTTATTCCTTTATCGTGTACTGCGTTCTAGTTACAGTTCTCCAAAGGAAACAACATGAAATCAACCGAAGACGAGGGTTTCGAAATAGTAGCGAAGACGTTGGTGATGGAGGAGGCCATCAACTCATGATCGGTTAACAGACGTGTTTTGAGAGTCTACTTTGAGATCTGTGCTGTCGTAACCGATTGGGATTTGGAGAGTTTAGGATGATCTATTTGTTCCCTACTTCATATGCACTGGAGATTTGTCACATGCTGTGCAGAAGGTAGTGTTGGAGCTGGGCAGCCAGCACTAAAGGGAAAAGAAAGGAGAGAAGGAAGTCGGTTAGGGAACTTGGTGTTGTCCGGTGTGGGGTGATGAGTGCTCACGCTGAGAGATGAAACTCACGAGACTCACTCCTGTGTGGGTTCCTTCTGCAACCTGCCTGGAATGCTGTTCGCCCAGATACCTCCAGGGCTAGCTGCCTCGCCTTCTTCAAGTCTTTCTGCAAATGTCATTTTGTCAACAAAGCCTCCTTGTCTGCGACATTCTGCATTTTGTGTCGCCTCTGTGGGGGTGGGGCCTCTGGGAGGTGATTAGGTCGGCTGCCAGTGACGTGATCCTGGACTTCCCAGCCTCCAGACCCGTGAGAAATAAATTTCTGTTATGCAGAAGCCACGTAGTCTGTGACATTCTGTTACAGCAGCTTGAACAGACTAAGACACTCTCCATGCTATTAATGCTATTTCAAATTGCAACACCTTGCCCCCTCTAGAACGTTCCCTGCCTCGCACTCTCAAATCCCCTTTAACCTTTCCAGTGTTTTCTTTTTATAGCATTTGTCATCTCCCAGTATACTATTTAACACACTTATTTATTTTGTACATTAGTTATGTTTGCTCCCTGAACATATGCTCTATGAGGGCTCATCTGTTTTATTCGTTGGCGTATTCTAAGTGCCCAGAATAGTTCCTGCATAGGGTAGATGCTCACCGAATCTGTGCTGAACACACACATGGTCACATAATTTTAGCGAATTTACTTTTGTTTACTTTAAAAAAAAATATGTTTATTTAAAAGAAAGAGTGGGGGGAGGGGCAGACGGAGAGAGAGAATCTCAAGCAGGCTTTGCACTGAGCGTGGAGCCCTACTAGGGGCTCAATGTGGGGCTTGAGGTGGGACTCGATCTCACGACCCTGGGGTCATGAAGAGAGTCAGAGGCTTAACCGACTGAGCCTCCCAGGCACCCCTACTTTTGTTTACCTTTAGAAGCATCATTTCATTGAAATTGATAAATAATTTACCTACCAACATCTGTTAGTCGGTGCTTGTTCCTTTTGTCTCTTGGTTTTTAAGTGGCTGAGAGGCAGTCACTGAGGTGGTAATTTTATTGCTAATGGAAATGCTAAATGTGCCTCCAAGTGGCAGGTGTGTACTCTTTCTGGATGTTTACAGTTTCAGACCTCAAGTGCTAAAGACAGGAGAGGAGTGAGGGGGAGGACCGCGGATGGGACTTGTCTAGCTCAAGCTGAGCTGGAGGAGGGTCACGGGAGCGTGACCCCGGGTGGGCAGAGGTACAGAGGGGAAAACACAGAGCTGGCGAGAAGAGCAGCCCATCTGGGATGGGGCAGGGATGAGGTGGGTGGTGCTGAGAACCGGGAAAGCCGAGCAGAGGAGTTTGGCACTTTGTGGGGAGAGAAGAGACGGATGAAAGCTTGCTGGAGAAGGGTCGCGAGGCTGTTCTGCAGATGCTGGCCTGCAAAGTCGGGTCAGAGAAAGTCCGAGAAACTAGCTGTGCAGTCGTCACCCACAAGCAAGTGAAGGTCAGAGCAAGTTGCTAGTCAAGGGTAATCTGAAAGAGATTTTGTAAGAAACAACAGAAGTTTTTCTAGATTTTTATTATGAAAATTTCAAACATACAGAAATGTGTAAGATATAGTTTATCACTATACATATATATGTATATAGACACACAGTCTCGATTCAACCCCTGAAACAACAGAATTTTAATTGGATCTTATTTCATTTACCAAGAATGTACAAATGGTGGGTTACAGTAAATACATTATAGATACAGAAGAATATTTTTTCCAGTTGTTACAGTAGGACCTCAGATTCAACATGTGATTGTATTTTCTCATTAGAGTTTTAATAGTCAAGACTCTAATACCATTTTTAGTATATTTAGTCCTTGACTATGAACCTCTGTATGAAGTCACATTTTATGAAATTAGCGAGGAAGGCAATCTGATACTGTTTCGCTTAGTGCATCTGTGATTGTAATTTTTGCCAGCAAAATATTTTTTAAACGTTCACATTAGCTGGGTCGAGATGAAAAATATTGTTTTGTTCCTCTCTAAAGAAAATAAAAACTTGTGTGGTTAAGATTTTATGCCAAACGTTCTCTGAGGATGAAGGGTTCATTCATGCTTTATCAATTTAAACTCTCATGTGAAAAAAGGAAAAGTAAAAGAGTGAAGTATGAAGGTGAAATTACTGAGGAAAATGGTACTTATTAGCCTGCCTTGTGCCGGTCTTCCTTGGCTTATCATGGGGCTGTGTCCCAGTAAAGCCATCAGAAGTCAAAAACAGTGTTAGTGGAAAATGCATTTAATACATCTGACCTGGGCGCCTGGGTGGCTCAGTTGGTTAAGCGACTGCCTTCGGCTCAGGTCATGATCCTGGAGTCCCGGGATCGAGTCCCACATCGGGCTCCCTGCTCAGCGGGGGGTCTGCTTCTCCCTCTGACCCTCTTCCCTCTCGTGCTCTCTGTCTCTCATTCTCTCTCTCAAATAAATAAATAAAATCTTAAAAAAAAAAAAAATCTGACCTACCAAGCATCACAGCTTACTTAGCCTGACCTGCCTTAAACGTGCCCACAACCTCCCATCAGCCGGCAGGTGGGTAAGTCACCTCGCACGAAGCCTATTTGATCATCAGGGGTTGATTATCCCGTGTCATGTGTTGAGGATGGCCCTGAAAGTGAAGAACAGAATGGTGATGGGTGCAGAATGGTTGTCGGGATGGGTTGTCCGCCCTCGTGATCGCTGGCTGCCTGGGATCTGCAGCTCACCGCTCAGCATCCGAGAGAGGACTGATTGCACATCGCTAGCCCGGGACAAGATCCAACTTCAAAATCCCAAGTACGGTTTCTACTGAAGGCCTTAAGTTTTGCACCAGCACAGAGTAGAAAAATCATAAGAGGGACCATCGTTGAGTCGGGGACTGTCTGTAGTATTTTTTAATTTCCAGGTTCTTTCCTTTCCTCAGCTCTCTGTTTTGGGTTGTTTTTATTGCTGCTTTTTTGTTTGTTTGTTTGTTTGTTTGTTTGTTTGTTTGTTTGTTTTCAGTCTGACCCAGCATTACTTTCTGTGTCTATCAGTTCTCAGGCCGGAGAGATGTGCACAACCTGTGAAAATGCCAATTCCGTAAACGCAAACTATTCCAGCGTCTCTGTTTTAAAACCACAGATGCCTTGGAGTCCCGAAGGCTGAGTAGTGCAATGATGAGGTCCTTTGAATTCCTTATGTGGTGAAACTCCCCTACAGGAGGGTCAAGAGAAATGATCTGATGTTCAGCTGGGAGCTATAGATTGTTGCATTACAGTGAGGCTCCTCCCAGTGAGGTTCCCACAACCACCGTCCTTAGGCCTGTGTATGCCTCATTCTGAGGGGGTGGGAGAGCCATTTGGAGAATTACAGTGCTTCAGAATAAATTACTGGGGCTGCCCAGCTCATGGAGATAGGTGGGACCCGTGTGTCAGATATCCAGTCCGCTCTGGAGATAGAGGGCATGAGGGAGAAAATGGAGACACCCTTGGTTAGTTGCTTGGGAAGAAGCTCCATCCTTCTTAGCGGTCAACTCTATTTGTCTGCCTCATGAGGACAGACGCTCTTGTTTCTTTTCCCCATTCTTTTAAAATTCATTTTTACTTGCACAAGTAGGGACACCTGGGTGGCTCAGTCAGTTAAGCATCTGCTTTCAGCTCAGGTCATGATCCCAGAGTCCTGGGATCGAGTCCCGAGTCGGGCTCCTTGCTCGGCGGGGAGCCTGCTTCTCCGTCTCCCTCTGCCGCTCCCCCTGCTTGTGCTCTCTCTCTCTGACAAATGGATAAATAAAACCTTAAAAAAAATAAAAAATGAAATTCATTTTTACTTGCACAAGTAACACATGAATACATTCTCATTGTAAAGGAAACTTCTATACAGATAGACAAAAAAAACCCTCTTAATTCCCCAATCCCCAACCTATTCCTTCCTCAGAAGTAATCACTATTATCAATTTGGTATAATTCTGTCCAGATTTTCTTGTTTGCATTTGCATGACTGTATTTACATAAAGAAATGTATAGTCTTCTGTATGCATTTACATAGATAATGTCATGCTTTCCGTAGCATTCTGCAACTTGCAGCTTTTGGGGAACAGTATGTCTCTGAGGTCTTTCCATGAGATCATTTATGTGGTCTTTTCTATGTAAATTCACTTCATTCTCTTTTTACTGCTACATTATATTCCATGGATGTGCCAAACTGTAACAAATTTTCCTAGTGATGGCTATTTAAGTTTGTTTCCTTTTTTAAAAAATGTTAAACACTGCTATAATAAATATTCTTTGCATTTTCATGCATACACTTGACTGATGCTCTAGAACAGATGGAAACTGGGAGACACCGGGAAATGAATTGTTGGATGAAAGGCATGGCCATTTCATAAAGATAGATGCCGCCAAATGGCCATCCCCAAAAAGTGTTATCAGTACACCACCAGCATATAAGACAGAATCTATTTCTCCACCGTGGCTATGGATAATCTTGAATGTTCACCACTCTGTTTTGCCAAAATGTGGTCTCTCACTGCCTATCATAATTTGTATTTCCATGAGAATCAGTGGGGGTTGAGCAAACTTATTACCCACATGCCCATCCATCTTTTATTTTTTTTCCTCGTTATGATGCCTTAGATATTTCTTTCCACAAATATGTGCGTGCATAATTACAGAAAGATGTGTGTGATTTGAGGGGGTTGAAATGGAGATTCTGTTATCTTGGACCTGGACACTCTCACCGGGTACAGTACTTGTGTTTGGGGTCCGGACTGCGGTGGGACCAGGGGTCCTGTTATTGACCTAAAATAGTTTTGAAGTCTTATAGTTACTAATTAGTAAACATGGTGGCCTTCATTATTTATTTTTTAAAGATTTTATTTATTTGACAGAGAGAGAGAGAGAGAGCAAGTGAGCACAAGCAGGGGGAGTGGCAGAAGGAGAGTGAGAAGCAGACTCCCCGCTGAGTAGGGAGCCTGAAGCAGGGCTGGATCCTAGGACCCTGACATCATGAACTGAGCTGAAGGCAGACACTTAGCCGACTGAGCCACAACATGATGGCTTTTAATGATAGAACTCTCTTGTACTTTTTTTTTTTTAAGATTTTATTTATTTATTTGACAGAGAGAGACACAACGAGAGAGGGAACACAAGCAGGGGGAGTGGGAGAGGGAGAAGCAGGCTTCCCGCCGAGCAGGGAGCCCGATGCGGGGCTCGATCCCAGGACCCTGAGATCATGACCTGAGCTGAAGGCAGACACTTAACAACTGAGCCACCCAGGCGCCCCTGTCTTGTACTTTTGAGGCTGTTGATGCCGAGTCAGGTTTTGCTACTTCTCCATCTCCCTTTCACAGGGTCCGATTCTAACTCTGGTCAGCTGGTCAACTGAAACCTTATGGCTCCAATTCATCCCCCGCTGTGTGATCTTCATTCACCTGCAGGAATACCTGGGCCTTTGCTGGGGGCTTCTCGTTGTCAAGAGCAGATCTAAGGATGTTGTTCTCCGAGCTTCGGTTGATCCTGTCATTTATCAGCATTTCCTCTGAGCAGGACGTGTTTTCAACTCCTTGACTTCCAATACACACGTTTTAAGCCTGACCTAGATCCTAGACCCTCCTCTTCTCCATTTCCACCAACAAGCATTCTAGAATCCCCACCCTGCGTCTTGAGCACAGCAGAAGGCTGGAGAAATCCCTGGGCCTGGAGGCGCAGGTAGGGCTGCCACAACAGCTGCTTTGTGTTTTGTTTCCCTTGCCCCCCACTCCCATGGCCCTCTCTGCTTCTCGGGTCTCTGCTAGCCACACCCTTGCTGTGTGCCCTCAGCACCTCCTACTCCAGTCCAGCTGTGTACCCCAACTTCCTCCCGCCTGCCTGCAACCCAATCCTACAACCTTCCCTGCCCACAAGGAGACTGACCTGGTATCTTCTAAGAGGTGCGGGCAGTGTCTGCAATTGGATGTAGGCATCCCTAGAAACCCAACAGCTACTCACCCCTGGACGCTCTCTTTCCTGGCTCCCTGCCCCGAAAATGCACTGACACTGACCATGTGGACACGCTTCAGTGTCTGGTCCCTGGTATGCTTTCGGTTTCCCATCTGTTCTTGCTGTGTCCTGAACCTGTTGGTCCAGGTGAGTGCGAACTACCTTTCCATGATCAAGTCTTTGAAAGGAGACAGACAGACAGACAGACTGGTTCAATGCAGTTCTCTTTATATAGCGCTTAACCCCAAACTATAGGCAAGTAGGTACTTAGGAAATGTTTTCTGATGGTATAATACTATATGAAATTATTTCTTTAATTATGTAGTTCTTGGACTTTCTTGGACTTACCTCTTGACTGGATGGAAGGTGGGGGGAGGAGGGGTAGAATGCTGGTAATTACTTTTGAAAACTTTTTCCAGGGGTTGAATGTCTAATTTTCATATATTCCTTAGTGGGTCTGATTTCATGTAAATCGTATTTCCAAAGCCAGGTCACATTTAGTCCCTGAAGGAGCTGCTATGCACAGATCTGAACACACATGAATGAGGGCATCTCATTCTTGGCATCAAGTTACTGCAGTTCTGCTTTGGAGACCTGTCATCCCAAACCAAACCAAATCGGCAGGGGAAGGCATCTTTCCCCATCCCTGTGCCTCCCAGACTCTCTCAAGAAAGTTTTCTGTGGCCAGGGGACCTTGCTTTCTGTCACATTCTTCTTTTTAACAGTAAATGTCTACAATTTAAGGACTTAAATTTGCACAATTTAAAGAATTTTTTGAAAACTATGACATTTTTTGGAGAGGGAATATATATTGTTTTATTTGAAGACTAAATGTTTTAGAGGAGGTATATAGTATTTGGCATCAGAAAAAGCTGGGGTTTTTGTTTTTGGTTGTTTGTTTTCATTTATGAAACTTAACCCTTCTTGGGGCGCGTGGGTGGCTCAGTGGGTGAAGCGTCTGCCTTCGGCTCAGGTCATGATCCCAGGGTCCTGGGATCAAGTCCCACCACCGGCTCCCTGCTCAGCGGGAGTCGGCTTCTGCCTCTGCCCCTCCCCCACTCATACTCTCTCCTGTGTGTGTGCTCTTTCTCTCAAGTAAATAAATCTATAAAATAAAATAAAATAAAAAGAAACTTAACCCTTCTAAGCTTCTCATGTGTTACAATAGAACACGTGTAATAACATTTTAAAAGGTGTGAGTAGACTAATATACGATCTCTTTTAGCTTTATGTTCTTCCCCAGGCCACGCCGAAAATGATACTGCCTGTTTGTTAAGACTTGGGTCTGGCGACTGGGGTGTTCTCATCCTGACCTGACCCAGTGCCCCACTTTGTGACATGAGACTGTTGATTTCCCCGTGTAAGTTTGAGTTGTAAGATGGGAGTCGTAACACCAGCTAGGATGGTGTCTGCCACCCTGGGCAACCCAGAATAGAAAGGGTTTGCCCCCAGACAGTGTGGCAGAGCTTTAAACAAACAAACAAACAAACAAAAAAGAGCCCACAACTCCCTGACTCATGGTCTAGTGCCCGGGGCCAGATGTTTGGTGGGACAGGAAGCAGAGGGAACCAACTCCAAGAAAGTGTATGCGCTTGCAAGCTACCGACTGGCCTGGCACCAAGGGACTGTCCCTGGCCACTTTGTGAAGATGGTTCCTCCTGGCTCCATGAATAACCATGGGGTGAGGACTGGGGACACCGGTGCTCAGGAGCTGGGTGTTGGGGGAAGATGAAGGCCTTCACCACTGCTGACCCCGGGTGTGTTCCCGAGGCCTGTGCTTCTTGGGCTCGTCCATCAGTGTGAGGCAGGCTCCCTGGGAAGGACACCTCTGGGGGACAGGGAGGGTCAGGTGGTCAGATTCTGCGTGAGAGAGAGAGACAGGGACAGAGGGAGAGGTGTGTGCGTGTTGTGGGGGGGAGAGTGAGAGGGTGGTGTAAAAAAAAAAAAAAATAGAAGAGGCCAGGAGAAAGAAAGCAGGCTCTCATCTCATTTAACTTAATTTTTATTTCAAAATTCTTTCAAAATTCTTTTCCTGATGCTTTGTTCCCAGCGGTCCCTTTCGCTGTGCTTCCTGATGTTCTGACTATTCGATTTGGTGCACTGATTCCGTTGCTAGCCTGGCCCTTTGTTTTCCACTTTTGCTGCATTGATCCAGGCTTTTTGTTGTTGTTGTTGTTCCCTCCTGCTGGTTCCTGTAGTTTCCAGAACATACTCTGTAGACAGCACTCTTCTGGGTGAAAATCTCTGTTTTTTATAAGAGCATATTTTTCCCTTTCTCTTAAAAAAAAAAAAAAAAAACACAAAAAAACCCCTCTCTTTATCTCCCTCTGATTTCTAAAAATCTCATTGTTCATTTCCTCCTATGTCCACTTCCTCCTTTACGCCCTTACCCTCACTGTGAGTTGCTTCTTCGGTAATGGCTTTATTGAGATATAATTCACATACCGTACAATTCATCTATTTAAAGTGTACCATTGAGTGGTTTTTGGTATATTCACAGAGTTGTGTATCCATCACCACAAGCAATTTGAAATCATTTTCATGACCCCAAAAAGAAATCCTGCCCCCATTAGCAGTCACTCCCTGTTTACCGCCCCCCTCCCCTTCCCACCCTGGTCCCTGGCAACCACTGTTCTATTTTCTGTCTCTCTGGACTTGCCTCCTCTAGACATTTCACATATATGGAATCATTATGTAGCATTCATCTGTTGTGACTGGCTTCTTCCACTTAGCCTGTGCTTTCACGCTTCCTTGATGCTCTAGTACGCATCAGTGCCTTGTTTTTATTGCCAACGCTCAGAGACGTCCTGTGTCCACGTGGTGCAGATGAGGGTAGGGCCAAGAGTCACGTGGAAAAGAATGCAAAGTGATAGATTATTAAAATATGATGTGGAGCTTTTGCCAAAGCGCTGACAAACCTATTTTCCTGAAAGCATATTGAGGACCATTAAATATGCCCTGGCAGAAGATGGGACACCATCTCCAGAATTTTCAGTCCAGAAAATTCTTTCCATGCAAATCTCAATGCTCCCAACACCCTCCTCTCGTCCCTATCTCCCTTCTTCCCTCTAGTCTTTCTGTGGAAAAGAACGACAGTGGTTGGCTTGGGACGATGTGCCCGTGTCTAAGCGTTTCTGTTCTGGTCTTGGACGAGGAGCGGAACGATTTCTTTTTCTTTTTTTTTTTTTTTTTTTAATTTTTTTATTTTATTTATTTGAGACAGAGAGAATGAGAGAGAGAGAGCACATGAGAGGGGGGAGGGTCAGAGGGAGAAGCAGACTCCCTGCCGAGCAGGGAGCCCGATGCGGGACTCGATCCCGGGACTCCAGGATCATGACCTGAGCCGAAGGCAGTCGCTTAACCAACTGAGCCACCCAGGCGCCCCCGGAACGATTTCTTTATTGGAAGTTTGAAAGGGCCCAAATGAAGCATAGCTAGATTGAAAAATAAACATGTTATCAAGTCAAGAGGAGATGAGAAGAGGCCCAAGGCATTGAAAGGAGAGAGCCGGGAGACCAAATGGCTGGCAGGGCACCTGGGAGTGAACTTGGATAGGTATGCGTGGAGAGGGAATCGAGGAAACGGTGTCTTGAATTTCCTTTGCTTTCCTGGCAGAGGTCAGAAACCTTCCCAGGGCCTTCAGTGTAGTGCTCCGAAACAAAAACGGCGGACCTGTTTCAAGTCAGGAATGATAAGCCATTGGCGTGAATAGGCTCCATAGGCTAAGAAAGGGCTATATGAGCAGGATGGAGAAGTTCTCCTCTTGCAAAAGTATCTCAAAAATTATGTTAACATGGGGCGCCTGGGTGGCTCAGTTAGTTAGGCGACTGCCTTCGGCTCAGGTCATGATCCCAGGGTCCTGGGATCGAGTCCCGCATCGGGCTCCCTGCTCGGCGGGGAGTCTGCTTCTCCCTCTGACCCTCCCCCCTCTCATGTGCTCTCTGTCTCTCTCATTCTCTCTGTCTCAAATAAATCAATAAAATCTTTAAAAAAAAAAAAAAAAGAAAATATATGTGTGCTGTTTAATAAAGCCACTGAATGTGTCGTAACTTGTTACAGCAGCAATAGGAGACTAATACATTTGGGTTTTATGAGTTTGGGGCGAAGTTAGCTAAATTTAGGGTAAAAATATGCAGCTGTTTGTAATTACCATAAGTACTGTATTTACAGTGAAACTTGTAAACTTGACTGATGAAGGCTTTGATTAACTACTAGACTCCTCGCTAGCTAATAAGCACCCCAGCTCAAGCAGGCCAGGCCCCCCGCCTTGCTCCCAGTGCTGCAGGAGATACGTTGTTCTTGGCACCTGGGTTCTCATGTAGCTGCTCTCATCCTGATTCCTTGATCAACGTGGTTTTCATTTTGTGTCTTCGTCAGTCTCCTTTGAGAGACCAGGGCTGTGGCCCACTTCTGAGCCCCATGCTCTGTTTTTAGAGCTCTCCCTGGGGGCAGCTTAATGCCCAATCCATCCTGCAAAGGTCTTACTGGTTTGGGGGAGCCTCTTTTTTGCCTGCATGAAGTCTCAATCTGTTGGACATACAAATATAGCAAACTCATGGTGGAAAGGATTAAGAGATTGGCGCTCTGGCAGTAGACAAGACCCACAGAGTAAACCCTCCAATTTCAGGTTCTCCACATCAGCATTTCCACAGCTGAAAGAGGCACTTGCAGGCACGGCTGGCAAGAGCATAGAGCAGTTAAACAACTAACGAGGAGAATTTAGCAATTTTTAATAAAACACAATCAAACGGGTCTTACTGGGCTGGAATCCACGTGTCGGAAGAGCTGCATTCCCTGGGGTCGAGCAATCCAGCTTAGATCATTTTATTCTGAAGAAACGCCCTGTAGAACGCAAAACAACATACAGAAGAAAGGGTATTGATTATGGAATTTCGTTATAATCACAAATACTGAAAACACAACCAACTGGGAAAAAGACTGGCAGACTCTGGGAGCTGATGGCCAAGGATTTCCAAGCTCTACTGTTAAAAGAAGAAAGTAAAGTGGAAAAGAATATGTGAAGCATGTTACCATTTGTGCACAAGAAGGTGGGGGTAAAAATTGTGTGTGTGTTTGCTGTTTTCACCAGAATCACAGGAAAAATAAACCAGAAACAAAGGAAAATGACTACGTGGAGGGCATAGGTGTGAACAGCATGGAAGGAAGAAGGATGAGGGGGACCGTGAACTTCTCTGAGGATTTTTTTGTGCAGTTCTGAATTTTGAACCACATAAATATTTTATTTTACTTTTTTATTTTATTTTATTTTTAGGACACAAAGTCTGCTTTAAATATTTCTTTGGGAGGGAGGACACCACACTTCTACTCAATTAAGAGTAACATTTTTACAGTCTTGAGGTCTCTCTCTCTCTTTTTTTTTTTTTTTTTTTATGTTTATCATGCCATACATTCACAGGGAATGGTTTCTGGAAGTTCAGGCTGCTCTTTCCATTGGCTCTCACAAAATGTGCATCTCTGGGTGGGGCCGGCTGGCGCTTCAGCTGAACCCAAGTACCTTTCTCTTTGGCTTCCATCTGATCATTTTCCTTCACCCACTTCAGGAAGCTGTCTCTGCTCTTTGAACACTTAATATGCTCAATACATACACCAACTCTCTTGGCAAGAATCTTGCCTTTAACTTGTTTGTTTATAACAACGCCAACAGCGTGCCAGGTAACACTGTGGGGCATTCCTTTCTGAACAGTGCCATTCCCTCAATGTCCACAATATCACCTTTCTTGTAGATTCTCATGTTTATGGCCAAAGAAACAAAACCATGTTTTCTAAAAAGGCCTAGAGAAGGGGCGCCTGGGTGGCTCAGTCAGTCAAGCGTCTGCCTTTGGCTCAGGTCACTATCTTAGAGTCCTGGGATCCAGCCCCGCATCAAGCTCTCCATTCAGTGGGGAGTCTGCTTCTCCCTCTGCCTCTCCCTTTGTGCTCTCTCTCTCAAAAGATTTTATTTATTTATTTTGAGAGAGAGAGAGCGAGAGAGTGCGGGCAAGCCGGGGGATGGGCAGAGGGAGAGAGAATCTCCAGCAGACTCCGAGCTGAGTGCAGAGCCCGGTGTGGGGCTCGATCTCACGACTGTGAGCTCATGACCTGAGTGGAAATCAAGAGTTGGAGGATTAACCGACTGAGCCACCCAGGAGCCCAATAAAGAAAATCTTTTTTAAAAAAGGCTTTTGTTTTGTTTTGTTTTGTTTTGTTTTTAAAGGCCTAGAGAACATAGAGTAGGTATCTCTCCTCTTTCCTTTTCTGTTGGTCATTTTGGCGAATGATTGGAAGATGGTGGTTCAGGTGGTTGAAGCTGAACCATGTAACAGTTTTAAATATTTAAAAAATTAAAGATAAGAAAAAAAGTTGAACATACACAGAAACAAAGGAATCTAAGCGGTTAGCAAATTGATGGCATGACAACACAGAGATGAGGATTGTCAGTAACTCTTGAACCCTATGCTCTGACTAATGGGATATGGTCTAAGGGAAAACAGACTAGCAGGAGGCTTATGCACTCGGGTTGTACTTGATAGTAATATTGACGTCATCACACTGAAACTCTTCTCCGTATGTTGTAAGGCACGGCAAATGAGTAAATGCACCCACTGTGTGGGGTGACCTCAGGCTCATGAGGTCAGAGGAGGGGGGTTACATGGAACGGAGAAATGCTGTGCTCCTGGATTAGAATTGGAGGGCTCGGTATGAGCTCATGATTTCCCAGCTCTATCCGCTGTCAAAGATAAAGCAGGACATTAGTTAAAACTGTGAAAGTAGATTTTATGCCAGAACTACTGACAGTAGGGACAAGATCTGAGTCCCGTTCTGATTTGCACAGAGTAACTGGTATTTTAAAGTGAGAATGAGGCCGTGGGGAGGGGGACAGAGGGCTGCTCAAGTGAAAATTACAAAGGATCGGTCAGTGTCAGTGTGACTTAGGCCAGCTGTGCATGCTGGCTGGCAGTGATCAGAATCAGGATTCTGCCTCCCACAGAGACGGGGAGATGGAGACCAGCCTGCCGACTGCCTTCCAAAGGCATGCCCTTCAGAGCCCCAAGAAAGGCATTCCTGAGTTGTAGGAGATGGGTATATATCTCAAAGGGTCAGGGGAAGGATTCACAATTCTAAGCCCTTTTTAGTGAATGCTCTCAAAGACAGGGTGGTCAGTAGCCTATCTTCGATGTTGGCTGGAATGAGCAGAATTCTCCTGGCAGTGTTGAACTTTCCAGGCAGGCTTATGAGGGAGGGGCCGGGGTCTTCCCAGGGACATAGTCTTAGCTACTTGAAGTCATGCTGGAGTTTGGTGTCTCTTAGCCTAGAGGTCTGGATGGGGTGGTTATGTTCAATTCTTACTACTGAAAGTGACTTGAAGCGGTGTCACTCCTGGACCAGGGGACACATTAGTCCTCAGATCTTGGTTTCTAAATACCATTCCCTTTAAAGCAAACAAGTATCCTTGGCTAAATTGGTTGATTCTAGATTAGGGACAGGGAAAGTACAACGTGTTTGGAACATCTTGTCCAGAAAAACAGGAAGTCTCAAGAACCAGTGGGCAGGACCAGCTACGTAATTTGCAGGGCCCAGTGCAATGAAAATGCAGGCCCCTTGTTGAAAAATGATGAGGAATGTCAGAATAGCAATAGCAGAACAGTGAGGCATGCAGGTGGCTTTCCTAAGAGCAAGATCTGGTGCAACTACTCAGGTCACACACCCGCGATGCTGACCCTGATAATGCAAGATGGGTTAGAAGTTCAGAGAAGCCAGCTTGTAGGGGCTCCTGCTGGTTAATTTTGGGACAATTTGAGCACCAAAGAACAATAATAATGGCAATGGATTATAAAACATGAAATCAGAAGAGAAGGCATGAGTTTATAGTGATACCAAAAAGATGGGTATGCAAGGGAGGGAAAATTTTTATGAAGAATGTCTGCTCATAAATGTAGACAGAATGATAGAATTAGGGAAACTACCATTTTTTGCAGTCACCAATGTAACAACGATGCTAAAACCATTGGATTAAAGATTGTTGAGGAAAAGGATATGCACATAAGTGATGTCTGCCTTCATTACCCCAGAGGTTACTTATTAATTACAAATGGGGAAAGATGCTTTCACAATAGAGAGATCTGGCAGAATCCACCTTTACCAAGTGAACAATTCTGCATGGCTGACTATGAGACAATATGTTAATCATGTGCCTCCTGATATGAATACCATGTAGTATTTTGTCCAAGACATTGAATATGAATCTGATCATGAGAAAGCAATCAAACAAGGCAACTGGCCTGAACCCTTACAAAATGAAAGAAAAAAAAGAAAAAAAAAACACCCCAGAGCTGTTCTGGATCAAAGGAGGATAAAGAAACATGAAAACCAAGTGAATCGCATGACTTTTAATGACCTAGATTGAAAAGGAGCTACGGAAGACTTTCAGGGGACAACTCAGGAAACTAGGATTTTGGACTGCAGATAATCCTATGCATCAATGTTAAATTTCTTGGGTGTAATGATCGTGTAGGAAAATGTCTTTGTTTTTTGAAGATACATGCCAACGGTTTTAAAATGAAATGCCCTGAAGTCTGCCACTTGGTTTCAGATGAAAGGGAGGGGGAGAAGGGAAAGAGAGAGAGAAGAGAGGGAGAGATTCAGAGGGGGAGAGAGAGAAGGAGGGAGGTGGGGATAGGGATAGAGAGGGCAAATGTAGCAAAATGCTAACAATTATTTGAATGTGGGTCAAGAGTATATAGCTATTATACTATTTTTTTTTCACTTTTCTATAGGACAGACATTCTAAAAAATAAGCTAAGGAGAAAAGTTTTCCTAGCTAAGGTCACATATCAAGGAGGAACACAGTTCCTACCCCATCAGGGGCAGAAAGTCTCTCTAGCTTGATTGGCAGGACCCTGAAGGGGCAGACACACCACCAGACACGTTAATATAATTCATGTGTGTCTCCAATCTGTGTGCCCAGCACCATCAGTCATGGTGAGCAGAGCAGAGCTGATAGCAGACAGCAGTGTTTGATGGGCACCCATCCCTAGTGTGGACTAACGAGAAGAGCCGAGACTGGTATTGGTAGACCAGCTGGCTGAGGTTCCTTCTGTGTTCAGGTGCCAGTGCAGGCTTGGACAACTTTTTTGGGTCTTATTTGAAAATTGGAGAAAATATGCCTGCTCTACTTATGCTACAGAGATTGAATAAGATAATGTATGAGACAAAACATTCTTATTTCATAGATTTGTAGATTATCTCATTGTATTTTATGGATTTAATTCTGGAAATAGAGGTTTTTAAAATATATATGAGCTCTTACAGATGTTTTTGCTATTTGTAGTCTTGTTATAATTTGTGTCCTATAAATACAGAATTCATGATCATTCTATTTCACACAATTACCATCAAAAAAAGAAAAAAAGAAGCAGTGCATCCAAAATGGTAAAATCATCTCAGCTGCATTATTGAGTACTCCTGACAGGAGAGGACTTCTATTCTGAGTGGGCTTCCAACTGCACATTTGAAACTTGTTTTTCCTCTTCACTACCTGTATTGTTTCAGGGCTGGGTATAGTAGGCCACGTTCATATCATGATATGCCTTCTGGGTGAATCAGCCTAATGGGAAGCAGGGATATCCCTGGAAGCCACCAGGATGGCTAGCAATAACCATACATCCAACTGATTGTGAATCATATAGATCTACCCTGCCAAGCCCTGGCATCCCTGACTCAACTTCTCCTTTTTTTTTTTTTTAAGATTTTATTTATTTAGTAGAGAGAGAGAGCGCATGCACTAGCAGGGGGAGGGGTAGAGGGAGAGGGAGAAGCATACTCCCCACTGAGCAGGGAGCCCAATGCAGGGCTCGATCCCAGGACCCTGAGTCTGTGACCTGAGCCGAAGGCAGAGACTTAACTGACTGAGCCACCCAGGCACCCCTTGACTCTATTTCTCCTTAGCTGGAATCCAAAATGTCACAGCCATTCCAGTGGTATCTATGCAAGGGGAAGTATGAGGGAGAGAAAATCCAAGAGGACAAAGACAATGGTATTAACCAATTCTAGTTAAAATATCTTACTTAAAAAAAAAAAAAAACTAAAACCGAAAAACAAGGGGAGTGAAAGACCAAGACAAGGGAGAGAGTTTATCAGCATTTGTGACATTAAAAAAGAGGTAGAGGTGTCTGTCGGGCAGTCAGAAACATGGGTTTGGAGAGATGATGGATGGCAACGTAGAGATGATGAAGTCATTTCACAGTCATTGTGGCTGCGTGAGTGGATGAGCTGCCACCAAAAGAAAAGGTGTGGAAGGAGAGGAGAAGTGAATGGAGGGCGGAATGGTGGGTGATGCCTGCATTCCATTGTGAGGTACATGTGACCACTGTAAAGTCTTGGGCCACCATGCTGATCACAGCCAAGGTAAGAGAGCTGTGAGGGATGAGCACAGCCAAGTTGATTTGGGTTTTTGTCACTTGGAGTGGAAAGGTTTTGATAATACATTTAAATATTGAAAACTGGATGTAAACCTACGCTTATAGCGCTTATACAATTATAAAATCAAAACATACTAGGCGCTAGCAAAACTACAAAACCCATAAAGTAGAAATTACCCTTTATTGCGACGGATGGAATTGTCTTGCTAAAATAAAATCACTGCTGGAGGGGAAGAATGAAGGGGGGGAAATCGGAGGGGGAGACGAACCATGAGAGACGATGGACTCTGAAAAACAAACTGAGGGTTCTAGAGGGGAAGGGGTGGGGGGATGGGTTAGCCTGGTGATGGGTATTAAAGAGGGCACATTCTGCATGGAGCACTGGGTGTTAGGCACAAACAATGAATCATGGAACACTACATCTAAAACTAATGATGTAATGTATGGGGATTAACATAAGAATAAAAAAAAAGAAAAAAGAAGAAAATCACTGCTATTGGTGTTAAAAGTAGAAAAATCTATCTATGTGGTCAAGATTTCACTTGTTGGTTTGGTTATTTTGATTTTGAGCATACTGCCCATTATTTGAGTAATTGTCACGATCTGTGTTGATATTTCTTCTCTTTTTAAAATTTACTTATTTATTTATTTTCTCTTTAACCCAGTTTGTTTTACATCCCTTATCTGTTATTTAGAAGAGACAGTCTAATAGTGCATCTCACATGTGATGACAAAAGTATCATTTGGCAAAATTTATTCCTTGATTGTTCACTCTGCACATTAATGATGTGTGGTAAGTGGGTGTGTGTTTTCATCATGCAATCCTTATTCCGCATGGCTTACAGTGTGAATATGGAGCTGGATGCTGGGACACATATTTCTGAGTTCTATGTGCTCATACCATCATGTGGATTTCAGTGACTCAGTTCTCCCACCACTTTTCTCCCATCAAACTACTACAACACCTTCATCTTGATAGTCTGGCTTCAAATGGCCTGCAAATACTTAACGATACAAAGAAAAGAACTAAAGATGTAATTGTCAACTAAAATTGGGGGTGGAGGGAAGCACACAAGGGGGAAGAAAGGAGAGATCTACTGATTCATCATTGCTCAAAAAAGATGTCCATACTGGCAAAAGGATGTATATGCCAACCTTTCCCTGGCGAAGGCTTTTTGGGAGACAGTGTAATGTGATACAAGGAGCATATGGTTTGGGAGTGAGACAACTCTGATTTTGACTGATGCTCTCACTAACTTTGACACTGGGAAGTTATGTAATTACTTGGTTTTCTCATCTGTAGAGTAGTGTTACAATGATTAAACGAAAGCCTTGTAGGGGCGCCTGGTGGCTCAGTTGGTCAAACAACCTTGTTTTAGCTCCGGTTGTGATCTCGTGGTCACAGGATTGAGCCCTGCGTCAGGCTCTGGGCTTAGTTCAGAGTCTGCTTGGGACTCTGTCTCCCTCTCCTTCTGCCCCTCCCCCTGCTTGCGCACACGTGCTCTCTCTCTCCATCTCCCTCTAAGATAAATAAATAAATCTTTAAAAATAAAAATAAAAAAAATGAGGTCTTGTAGCTGAAATGCCTGAAGCTGTGCCTGCTACACAGTTGGTGTTCACTAATAGTGGTTATTATCAGTTTTAGGCATTGAGCAGGACTAGAATAAATGTGGAACTCAAAATGGTGGCAGGTTAGGTAAGTAAGGCTCAGAGGTATGATGGGTTTGACCATAAAGAGGGCTGTGTCAATCAGACCAACTGAGCAAAGGGTGGGGGTTGGCACCTCGTGCTACACAGACTTTACGTATCCAGATTATTGCCCATTCTGAAGTTTGACCCACGTTGTAACATCCCACTGTGTTTATCAAGATAGTTGCACCTGTTTCAAATTGCCCAAAAACTTTGTATTAATCACAGCTTTTTTTGTAAATTTATTATCATTTTGGGAAAATCTTTGGTACACAGCCCATTCTTGGGGATTAAAATGATTATTTCATTTGTCTTTGAGGGTTGTAATGCTTTTGGTCTTCTTTGGAGCTTCTCTTTATAGTCCTTCTTAAAGAACTAATTTCTATTCTTTGTTGTTATCATTAGTCTAAAGAATTCAGTCCTAATCATTTAGTAGCAGAGGTTCAGTTCAAGCAGACCTGGCTTCCATCCTTACCGTCACTTAGTTATTATTTGATCTTTTTGAACACTGGTTTTCTAACCTGGCAGATTAGGAATAATAATGCCCACCTCCTCTGGATTGGTATGAAGGATTAAATGAGATAATGTCTTGACAGCTCTGGGCTGATCATCAGCAGTATCAGTAACCTTAGTACCATTATTCATATCCTTCCAACTCCTCCCATCCCCATTAAAGAGCTCTTTGCAAGATGAGCAGTTCTTTGGCATAAATATAGAATACTATATATGTAATATATATATATATATGTATACACACATATTTATATTTTATTTTATTTTTGTAAGTAAGTAATCTCTACAGCCAATGTAGGGATTGAACTCACAATCCCAGGATCAAGAGTCACACGCTCTACTAACTGAGCCAGTGAGGCAGCCCCTCACCACCAAATATTTAATTCATGTTGGGAAAATATTAAAAACTATAGTACCAGGCTGTGTCTTACCACATTTGAGAAAATCAGAGAGGAATTTTTAATTATAAGCTTACTTCGTCCAAGGTGAAGAGGTACTAGAATTCCCAGGCAAGGGGGAAGAAATCTGCCATTAACCTAAATATGTGATAATCATCAGAATTTCCTTTTTCCTGAGGAGTAGAGCTAAAACCTAAATGATTCTCACAGATTATCCACAAACACATTTACTGAGAGGCAGTAGGGTGCAGGAGAGTCATTAATGAGTCATACAATTTAAGCAAGTCACTGCCTCTGCCTTTCTTCTGTTTCCTTGCCACCAAGTGAGGTATTTATCCTTACTTGGGGAGGGAAGGGTGGTTGGGAATATGTGTAGGACATTTCTGTTATTGGTAGCCATCGGACATATTCTGTATATGGTAGCCATTTTCCAAGATGGTCTCCAGTGATCCCTGCTTCTGGTGGTCACACCGCTTTGTGGTACCTCCCATGGTACAGCAAAGTTGGTCTATGTGACCAATAGGATGCCACAGAAGTGAAGGTCAGCCACTTCCAAAGGTGCTGCAGCTTCTCTCTTGGACTCTCTCTCACCATTTGCTCTATCAAAAGCCTCATTGTGAGCAGCTCTATGGAGATGCCTGTGTGGTCAGGGACTGAAGCCTGCTGCAAACCAGCCATGTAAGTGACCTTGGAAGCAGGCCCTCCATACCCAATCAAGTCTCAGATGACTGCAGCCCCAGCTGACACCTGGAGTGCAAGCTTGTGAAGACCTGGAGCCCGAACCACCCAGCTGAGCTGCTCCCAGATGCCCGACCTATAGAAATCAAGATAATAAAAGGTCATTGTTTTAAGATGCTAAGTTTAAAGTAATTTGTTGTACAGCAATAGGTAACTAATACAGGATGCTACTGGCTTTTTATAAGCAGAGCCAAGGAAGCTAGATGTCCTACAGTCTGTGGAACAGTCCTGCTCAGTGAAGACTTTTCCTACCTTCCCATAGACTGAATGTTTGTGTCCCCCGCAAAATTCATATGTTGAAACCTAACTCCCAAGGTGATGGTATTTGAAAATGAGGACTTTTTGAAGTGATTGGGTCAGGAGGCAGGGGAGCCCTCAGGAATGGGAGAGAGAGAGAGAGAAAGAGCACAAGCAGGGGGAGCGCAGGCAGAGGGAGAAGCAGGCTCCCTGCTGAGCGGGGAGCCCGATGTGGGACTCGATCCCAGGACCCTGGGATCATGACCTGAGCTGAAGGCAGTGCCCTTATAAAAGGACCCAAAGAGCTTGCTCGCCCCTTCTGCCATATGGAGGCATAGTGAGAAGACAATTGTCTGTGAACCAGGAAGTGGGCCTTCACTGGACCCTAAATCTGCCACTACCTTGATCTTGGACTTCCCAGCCTCCAGAACTGTGAGAAAGAGATGTTTACTGTTCAAGTCACACAATCCCTGGTATTTTCATTGAAGCCATCCAAATGGACCAAGACACACCCTCAATGTGGAACTCGGGTCTTTCCTCACACTGGCATGATCCTTCTGGGTTTGAAATGTGTAGGACTGTATCCATTCCTTTACTCAAAGCACAGCTCCCCTGGTACATTGGCCAGCTGCAGTTCTACCTTTGCAGGCTTTTGCCAGATAAAACATAGGGTAATTGAGTAGGTCTCATTCATTATCAACCAACAAAGCGCGGAGTTATGTCTCCAAAGTCCAAAAATGTACAAACAGTGAAGATGAAGATGAGAGTAATAAATGTGACTAAGGGAAACTGAAAGTTTTGATTTATGTGTGGAGATAAGACAGCACAGATAAACGGTACAAATGATAAATAAGACCTAAAGATGAGAGATAGGGAAACAAAGAGAAAAAAAAGATGAAGGAAGAAGATTTTTATTTTTATTTTTTTTTAAAGATTTTATTTATTTATTTGAGAGAGAGAATGAGAGAGAGCACATGAGAAGGGGGAGGGTCAGAGGGAGAAGCAGGCTCCCCGCCGAGCAGGGAGCCCCATGCAGGACTCGATCCAGGGACTCCAGGATCATGACCTGAGCCGAAGGCAGTCGCCTAACCAACTGAGCCACCCAGGCGCCCGAAGGAAGAAGATTTTTTTTTTTTTTAAGATTTTATTTATTTATTTATTTGAGAGAGAGAGAATGAGAGACAGAGAGCATAAGAAGGAGGAAGGTCAGAGGGAGAAGCAGACACCCCGCCGACCAGGGAGCCCGATGCGGGACTCGGTCCCGGGACTCCAGGATCATGACCTGAGCCGAAGGCAGTCACCTAACCAACTGAGCCACCCAGGCGCCCGAAGGAAGAAGATTTTTAAAGATTTGGTGGATCGCTTCTTGACCATCATCTCAAGAAAATATAAAATGTGTGTATTTTGGGTTGTTTGAGAACGTAGACTCCCAAGACGCCCTTTTTGCCTGGGGTTTGTTATAAATAACACTGTTCAAGAGAGGAAGACATTGTTTTTTTTCTCCCCACAATCCAAAAACACCTGACTAAGGACAGGAAATGTACATTCAGTGAAGGACTATGTCAAAAACACAATCCATAAGAGAATGGATAAACTACTTTTTTTCTTTTGTATGGAATTAAATTGTTGGAAGGAAGCCAAGGAAGTGACACATTTCACCTCCTGTTTCTGGCTAAAACAATCCTTAACCCAGAGTAGTTGTTCATCAAATCACTTTGGGTCTTAGGTACTGTGGGTTAATGAATTTATTTCCTGGTCAATAAATTTTAATTTTTTCATATTTCCATGAGGAAATGAGATACAGTGCCTTCACATAGATTGTAAATCTATTCTACTTTTTATTAAAACTAGGGGAAAAATATCCTTTGGGTCATCTACTTGAACAGTAGTTTGGCTCCTACTGTGCACAGGCTGGTGTTGATTTTTCATATCTTTATTTAAGTGACTTCTCTCCAACTTAGTTAAGGCAGAAAATATATTTCTTGCATGTTTTTCTGAATGTAATTGACTTTTCACTACCTGTCAGAGTCTTATAGCCTCCTCATCTGTAAAATATAAGCATTTACTATTTATGCTGTATACACACATATAGAGATGAAAGTACTTGTGAATAGTAAAGTGATAGAAAAATGCTAACTACTTTATTTCCAATTCAGTTTATGGGAGTTGAATATTTTTTTCCTAAATCTAGGACAGGGTAAGTTTGTACATATGAGAAAGCATGTCAAGCCTAAGTCAGGAGAGTGGAAAGTGAAAACAGCCAGTTGGATACGTGGTTCTTTTTTTTTTTTTTAAAGATTTTATTTATTTATTTGTCAGAGAGAGAGAGAGAAAGAGCACAAGCAGGGGGAGCGCAGGCAGAGGGAGAAGCAGGCTCCCTGCTGAGCAAGGAGCCCGATGTGGGACTCGATCCCAGGACCCTGGGATCATGACCTGAGCTGAAGGCAGATGCTTAACTGACTGAGCCACCCAGGCGTCCCTTTTTCTTTTTTTTTGAAGATTTTATTTATTTATTTATTTATTTTTTAAAGATTTTTTAAATTTAACTGTTTGTTAGAGAGAGAGAGAGCGTGAGCAGGGGGAGACGCAGAGGGAGAGGGAGAAGCAAGGTCCCCGCTGAGCAGGGAGCCTGATGTGAGACTCAATCCCAGGATGCTGGGATCATGACCCAAGCCAAAGGCAGATACTTAACCGACTGAGCCACCCAGACGTTCCTGGATACATGGTTCTTAGAGTCAGGCCAGGGGTCGAAGCTGGGAGTGACCAGCCTCTCTGTGGCGGGGGAAGTCAGAGATGCAGATTAGGTCCCATAAGGAGGAGAGTGTATAGAACCAAAAGAGGTGAAGATGACCAGGGACTGAACCCAATCTAATACTAGCTGTATAAGGCAGAGGTCTTTAACTAGGATAAAGCACTCCTTGTGAAGACTTTCGAAGGGGTACGTGTACATAGGTGTTTTAAGGGAGTCCATTTCTAGATCCTCAGCTTCAATATCTAATCTTTCCTCACTTGCTCTGTTTCAGAGCTGACCTGTGATGGGATGGGGGATGGGGGACAGCGTCTCTTCTCTAATCCTTTCAGGCTGGCCTTTCTTCCCCCTTTCCCAAACAAAGGCACACCCTTCATAGCACCCTGTTGCATTATCCTGGATGGGAAAAAGCCTCTAGGGCAGCAAACAAAGGGACAACTGGAAATATTGGTGCTGGTTCTGAGAAAGCACATGACTCTGGTGGCCAAGTAGCCGACCCTCCCAGCTGGCGGTCTCCAGCTCTGCATAGCAACAGAATTGAAATCAGACCTCATGGACCTGTCTCCTGGTAAGCCATCCCAAGTCGTTTTTGATTAGATTGCTCTGACTTGGGGCATAACTCAAAAGGAGCTCAAAGATTTGAGAGTCATTGCTCTAAAAAAATGTCTTCCTTTTCCATCCATTTATTTGTGAGTAAGGTTTCTTAAAGCTTCCATCTATAAAAATGAAAAATAGGAATAGAATTGATGGTGAAATCTGTCTTACTCTAGAGACAAGTAAAATTACTAACAGATGAGTAAACTGGGGGGAAAATATATATATCTCCAGTCCCAGAAATTAAGAGATGCATTTCTGTCTTAGTCAATTCAGGTTATATATATATAACATATAACAAAATACCACACTGGGTGCTTATAAACAACAGAAAATTTTTTCTTGCTGTTCTGGGCATTGGAAAGCCTGAGATCAAGATGCTGGCAGATTCTGGTATAGATGGCATCTTTTCCCTGGGTCTTCACCTGGTGGAAGGGGCAAGAGAGCTCTGTGGTGTCTCTTTATAAAGTTACTAATCCCCTCCTGATCTAATCACCCCAAAGGCCCCACCTCCTAATACCATCACATGGGGGATTAGAATTTTAACATGTAAATTTGGGGAAGACACAAACATTCAGACCACAGCAGTTTCCAATAAAAATTTACTTAGGGCAAAACGAGTGACAGAAGGCAGATCAGTGAGCGGTTGTCTAGAGTCAGGAATAAGAGTTGAGGATTATCTGCAGAGAGGCAAGAAGGAGATTTTGGAGTAAAGTTTTATATCTTGATTTTGATTGTGGTGTTGGTTATATAAGTGAACACAGTTGTCCAAATTTATCAGTATGTACACCTAAAGTGGATGAATTTTTTTGGATGTAAATTATATCTCATTAAAGCTGGGGAAAAGGGGCTCCTGGGTGGCTCAGTCGGTTAAGTGTCTGCCTTCGACTCAGGTCATGATCCCAGGGTCCTGGGATCAAGCCCTGCATTGGGCTCCCTGCTCAGCTGGGGGCCTGCTTCTCCCTCTCCCCCTGCTTTGTGCTCTCTGTCTCTCAAATAAATAAATAAAATCTTTTTTAAAAATAAAAAAATAAAGCTGGGGAAAAGGTTTACTTTTCTGTTTAATTTTCATTTATCAAATTTATAGTATTTATGTTGTTTTGATCAATTATGTACCAGTAATCAATGTGATGGCAACTCAACACAGAAGAAATTTTTAATATTTAGAGGCTTGTGGCTATGGGAAACCTAGCAAATTTTAATTTATACTTTTTCCATGAGAAGAGAGTGATCAATAAAAGGCTGTAAAATATAAAATATATTAAGATTAAATTCTGTGGGAAGGGAAATATGATATCAAAGGGTGAAAGAAACCATATAAAATGCCAAAGGTTAAAAAAGAGGTTGCTCAAATATTTTAAAATATGAATGAGAGTGGATTATAACCAAACACCATGTTTCGTAGATTCCATTAGATTTATTGAAAAGAATGCTATAACAGTTTCATTTTCAAATAATGAGATTTACAATATACTGGAAAATTCATTTTTTGCAACTAGACTTAGAATAACATTTAAAAAAATTAACTTAAAAATGTACAAGAACAGTACATAATCTTTCAAGGTACTTTTATTTTTAAAAAAAGATTTATTATTTGAGGGAGAGAGAGAGAGAGAAAGCAGGACTTGGAGAAAACACATGTAGACTGGTGTTCTAAGAAAGTTGAATCTGAATAGAAGGTGAGGGAAGGGGTGAAAGCTTGAGGAGGATGCCGAGTAGAGGATTCAGCTGTGAGGCCGTGGCCGGCAGCCTTCTAACACGCTCTCTTGCCCACCGTTGCTCTCTTGTCCAGCTTCTCTGGGTAACTTTCTCTCATTTCACTGGAATTTATAAAAGTGACTATAAGGGTAAGTGAGCTGCTAGAGAGGAACCCCCATGTCTCAGTTGCTTAACATAATAAAGTTTTATTTCCCATGAAGGTAAAGCCCAGTTGGTTCTTCCTACTGGGTGGTCACTTTCTCCTGCAGAGATGCAGAGGCCCAAGCTCACTCCGTCCAGGTGATCTTGCACACTCAGCTTCCAGAGCTGTCCTGGAGAGGGAAAGTGGCATAAGGAATTGCCTGTGGGAGGCTTACATGGGCCAGGACTGGAAATGGTGGACATCATTTCTGCCCACTTTGAGTAGAACAGTTGCATGACCACATGTCACTGCAGGGGGGCTGGAAACTGCAATGTGGCTGTGTGCAACATTAGGAGATGGGTCTGATGAATGTGCACTGGTCTCCGCCACATTATTCTGCCCCTTCATTACTGTGACCTCCTAAGCCCACATCTTAGCCTCTTAGGACCATGGCCTCAGTTTGGACTGATATCTTGACTGGGGTACTGCTCAGACTTCTGTCCCAACCTATTTCCGGCCTGATACTGTCAAGTCTTAAGAGTTTCTTTACTTTTTTTTTTTTAAGATTTATTTATTTATTTGAGAGAGAGAGAGAACAAGCTAGGGGAGGGGCAGAGAGAGAGGGGCAAGCAGACTCCCCGCTGAGCATGGACCCCCCCCCGACTTGGGGTTCAATCCCAGAACCCTGAGATCATGACCTGAGCTGAAATCAAGAGTCAGATGTTTAACCAACTGAGACTCCTAGGCACCCCTCAGAGTTTCTTGTAGAGACTATAAGGGGATCATCTCTGTTTTTTTTTTTTTTTTTTAAAGATTTTATTTATTTATTTGACAGAGAGACAGCGAGAGAGGGAACACGAGCAGGGGGAGTGGGAGAGGGAGAAGCAGGCTTCCCCTGGTGGATCGATGCGGGGCTCGATTCCAGGACCCTGGGATCACGACCCGAGCCGAAGACAGACGCTCAATGACTGAGCCACTCAGGCGCCATCTCTGTTTGCAAATCAAGTCACAAAACCCCTAAGTTCTTGGCTTGGGAAGTATCAGAGGGAAAGGCTTATGGAGTTGGGGTGTGATAGGCAGCAGGACCAAACAAGCTCCCATGAAACATGGGCATTTCACTTTTTCCTTGGGGTTCTCTGCTGTGATGCCCGTTGTTGGCACCATGGCCACAGGAACTTTCTCCATGAACATCCCACACCTGGCATAAATAAGACCCATCCTCACACAGCTGGGACAAGATGGCATTTTCAAAAAGACTTTGCCAAATTTGAAGGGAGAGCAAATGGAAATAAATAAAGGTATTGTGGGTAAACCAGAGGTCGCTGGTCACACACAGCTGTGGAATGACTGCCCACCCTCTAGTAAGTGCTGCCCCTCATAAGCAGCAGACTTCTCAGTGTGGACTATTGGGTTTGGCCTGACTCTAGACACTCTTCTCTTCTTTGACATTTGACTCTTGAACACTATTGTATCAGGCTGGCTTACTGAGGAATCATCTTGTTAGTTTTGGTGCCCAGGATTAATTTAAAATGAAAGTATAAAATTTTTTTTAAAAGATTTTATTTATTTATTTGAGAGAGAGAGACAAATATAGTGTCAGAGAGCATGATGGAGATGAGCGAGCATGAGCGGGGAAGAGAGGGAGAAGCAGGCTCCCCGCTGGGCAGGGAGCCCCATGCAGGGCTCGACCCCAGGACCCTGGGATTGTGACCTGAGCCGAAGGCAGACACTTAACCGACTGAGCCACCCAGGTGCCCCGAAAATATAAAATTTTTAATAGTTCAAATTCTTTTGTCTTTCATTCAATATGCTCTTTTTTTTTTTTTTTTGGTAAGAATTTACCTGAAAAGCCTAATAGCAATGAGAAAATTGTTTGGAGAACATAGAACCTGAGTTAAAGGGAGTTTAAGGGCTTTTAATGATGGTTCATCCAGGCTATGATAGGATTTGGAAAATCATCTCCATAAAACTATGTGGTATACCTTTTTCTTGTCGAAATATTCCCATAGTTGTAGCATTTCCCTTTGATGGGCAAGGTTGAATGACAAATTCTTGCCATTTGATTCCTTTTTTTTTTTTCAAGAATTCATATATATATATTTTTTAAGTAGCCTCTACACCCAAGGTGGAACCCAATGCAGGGCTTGAACTCATGACCCTGAGATCAAGACCTGAGCTGAGATCAAGAGTCAAATGCTTAACGAACTGAGCCACCCAGGTGTCCCTAGACATCTACCATTATATTTTGAGGACTTGTTTTCTATTCTGTGTTAAGTTAGTTAACTTCAGATTCATTGTATTTAATCAAATTGAGGATTAGGACATAGTCTAAATTTTGTAGTAGTGCTTTGGGTAAGTGATTAATATCTCCAGATAGCTAATCTTATTTTGAATTTTTCTTTTTAATTTTCTTATTGAGCCATGACTGACAAAAAATAAAATCCCCCCTTTTAAAGTGAACAATTATAGGTTTTTTTAGTATATTCATAAGGCTGTGCAACCATTGCTACTGTCCAATTCCAGGACATTTTGATCACTTGAAAAAGAAACCACATTCAGTTAGTAGTCACTCTTCATGCCCCTGCCCCCGGCCCCTGGCAACTACTTACTTTCTGTCTTTATGGATTTGCCTATCCTATATATTTCATATAAATGGAATTATGTAATAGGTGGCGTTTTGCATTTCGCTTCTTTCAATTCTCATAATGTTTTAGGTTTATGTTGCAGCATGTATCATGGATCATTACTTCATTCCTTTTTGTGGCTGGATAATATTCCATTATACGGATAGACCACATTTTGATTATTGATTCATCAGTTGATGGACATTTGGGTTGTTTTGACTTTTAGGCTATTATGAATTATGGCGCTATGAACATCCATGTACAAATTTTTACGTGAACATTTGTTCTCAACTCTCTTGGGTATATATCTAGGAGTAGAACCGCTGGGTCATATGATAAATCTGTGTTTAACTTTTTGAGGAACTTTCAGAATGTTTTCCAAAGTAGCTGCATCATTTCTCATTTCCACCAGCAATGCACAGAGGTTCCAGTTTCTCCACAGTCTTGCCAACATTTGTTATTTTTGTTGTTTTGATTGTGGCTTTAATGTGTATTTCCCTAATGGCTTCGGATTTTGAGCATCTTTTCCTGTGCTTTTTGGCCATGTTGGCCACAGGATAAATGTCTATATGAGTATTCTGCCCCCCCCTTTTTTTTTGTATTTTGCTCATTTTAAATTGTCTTTAAAGAAAAAAAATTTTTTTTAAATTGTGGTTGTAAGAGTTCTTTATATAGGGGTGCCTGGGTGGCTCAATTGGTTAAGCATCTGCCTTCCTTTGGCTCAGGTCATGATCTCAGGGTACTGGGATCAAGCCCCGCATCAGGCTCAGTGGGAAGTCTTCTTCTCCCTCTGTCTCTCCCTCTGCCCCCCACTCATGCTCATTCTCTCTATCTCTCTCTCAAATAAATAAATAAAATCTTTAAAAAAGGAGTTCTTTATATATATTTTTTATAATATTAAGTTTTCTATTTCCTTGCTCATCTTCTGTCTAGTTGTCACTATTTTTTAAAGATTTTCTAAAAATGTATTCATTTGAGAGAGAGAGAGTGAGAGAGCACAAGTAGGTGGAGAGGCAGAGGGAGCAGGAGAAGCAGACTTCCCACTGAGCTGAGAGCCTGATGTGGGGCTCGATGCCAGGACCTAGAGATCATGACCTGAGCTGAAGGCAGAGGCTTAATCATCTGAGCCACCCAGGTGCCCCTAGTTGTCACTATTAAAAATGGAGTACTGAAGTCTCCAACTATCATTATTGAGTTGTCTGTTTCTCCTCTGATTTCTGATGGCTTTTGTGTCATGTATTTTAGGGTTCCATTGTTTAGTGCATATATATTTATAATTATTTTATCCTCTTAATGGATTGACACTTTTGTCATTATAAAAGGTCCTTCTTTGCTGCAAGTAACAATTGATTTAAAATCTATTTTGTCAGATATTTGTATAGCCACTACAGCTTTCTTTGGGTTACTATTTGCATGGTATGTTTTTCCATTCTTTTACTTGAAACCTATTTGTATCTTTGTATCTAAAACATGTGTCTCAGGGCACCTGGGTGGCTCTGTCAGTTGAGCGTTTGCCTTCGGCTCAGGTCATGATCCCGGGGTCCTGGGATCAAGTCCCGCATCGGGCTCCCTGCTTGGCGGGAGGCCTATTTCTCCCTTTCCCACTGCCCCTGCTTGTGTTCCCTCTCTCGCATTCTCTCTCTCTGTCAAATAAATAAAATATTTAAAAAATAAATAAATAAAAAGAATGTCTCTTGTGGACAGCACATAGTTGGATCATGTGTTTTTATCCATCCTCCCAGTCTTTGCCCCCTTTTAAATGGAATGTTTAATCCATTTACATTTAATGTAATTATTGGTAAGATAAGATTTGCATCTGCCATTTTGCTATTTCTCTATGTCTTTTGCCTTTTGTGTTCCTCTATTCCTGTGACTGCTTTTTTTTAAAAGATATTTTCTAGAGTAGAATTTAAATTCCCTTGTCATTTATTATATTTTTTAAGTTACTTTCTTAATGCTTGATCAGTGAATTTTAATTAAATTTTTAGTTTATAACAAACTATGTTCAAATTAATACCAAATTGATTTCAATAGTATATAAAACCTTTACTCTTATGTATCTCTATTCCTTTCCCCTCCTTTGTGTTATTATTTTCATACAGATTACATCTTAATATTTTACATTCCCACCCACACAAATTTAGAATTATTAGTTTATGTGGTTGCCTTTTAGATCAGGTGGGAGGAAAAAGTTACAAATAAAATATACATTTATGCTGTCTGTGTGTTCCGCGCATTTAGTGATTTTTATTGATGTTCTTTATTCATGTGGATATAAGTTACTATCTTGTGTCCTTCCATTTCAGCCTTCCTTTAGATTTTCTTGTATTTCAGGTATGCTAGTAACAAATTCCCTCAGTTTTTATTTATCTAGTAATGTCTTTATTTCTCCTTCATTTTTGAAAAATAATTTTCTGGCTATAGAATTCTTGGTTGATAGTTTTCTCTTTCAACAACTTTGAGTACATCATCCCATTACCTTCTGGCTTCCTTGGTTCTAATGAAATTCAGCTGTTTATCTTATTGAGGATCACTTGTATATGATAAGTTACTTCTCTCTTGCTGCTTTCACAATTCTCTGTCTTTGTATTTTCAACAGTTTGATTATATTGTGTCTAGATGTGGATCTCTTTGAATTTACCCTACTTAGACTTCTTGGATAATAATTTCTTGGATGTGTAGATTAATGTTTTTCTTCACATTTGGGAAGTTTTGGGTCAGTAGTTCTTCAAATATTCTTTCTTCTCCTTATTCTCTTTCTGTGACTGTCATTATAGTATATTGCTATGCTTGATGAGGTCCCACAGGTCTCTGAAGTTGTAAATAGATTCAATTTTCTTTATTTTTTTTTCTTTTTCTCAGACTTGATACTCTCAATTGATCTATCTTCAAGTTTGTTGATTCTTTCTTCCATCTGATCAAAACTTCTATTGAGCCTCTTTATAGTGAATTGTTTTATTTCCATTATTGCACTTTCAATTCTAGAACTTCTATTTGGTTCTTCTTTGTAAGGTAAGATAAGAATGTGAGAAGGTAAGGTAAGAACGTGAGAAGTTACAGCAACTGAATTTCTAATTTAGTAAGGTTAAAATATCAAATGGGTGGGAATAGATAAGATGCTTTGAAAACAACCATGTTTGATAATAATAATTTATTCATGTATTCTTTATCATCAGAAATCCAATGACAAAGCATCACACAGATCTAAATTGAAGGATCTTTCTACAAAATAACAAGTCTATAGTCTTCACAAGTTTCACTGTTACAAAAGGCAAAAGAAGGCCAAGCAACTATTGCAAATTAAAAAGACTGAGGAGACATATCTACTAGGCACAGTGTGTGATGATGGACTGAATCTCATGTTAGGAAAAAATTTTACTATAAAAGACATTATTGGGATCATTGACAGGATTTGAATATGAAATATATATTCATCAGCATGTCAACTTTCTTGTTTTTGATCATTGTCCTGTGGTTATGTTATAGCATGTCCTTATTCTTGGAAAGTACATGTTTAAGTATTTGAAAGTAAAGGAGCATGATGTTTACATATTATTCTCAAATGGTTCAGAATGTGTGTGTGTGTGTGTGTGTGTGTGTGTGTGTGTGTGTATGTGAGAGAGAGAGAGAGCATGAGCACAAATGTAAAATGTTAATAATGGTAAATTTGACTAAAGCATATATGGAAGTTCTCTGTACTATTTTTTTTTTTTTTTGCAAATTTTCTATACATTTGAGATTTTATCAAAACCAAAAGTCAAAAAAATAATTTTTATAGAGGACCTATGTTATGCCAGACATTGTTCTAATTATTGAGACACAGCAGTTTACAAAAGAGAACTTCTTGCCATCAGGTAGTTTACATCCTAATGGGGGAGACAGAATGAACTAAAGAAGTAAATGATACTGTATATTGGATGGTGATAAGTGAAATGAAGACAAATAAACAGGGTAGAAGGATAAGAAATTCCAGAGTGAGGTATTTACAATTTTAAATAGATGGTGGGTTAGACACCTCTTCTGTCTTCAAATCTCTTGAATGCAGACTCTGATGCAGGTACAACCTGGTAGCACCACCTGCCTTTTGTTTCCCAGTCTAGCGCTGCTCTGTTGTTGACAAGGTGTGGGACACCCCTCTCAGTGCCCAGTCCTGTGCATGCATGACCCAAATTGCAGGTTACTTAATGCCCTTTGTTGGTTTGCAAACTCAGCCCCATATGTGCAGGGCAAGAAGAGACCAAATAAAGAGGCAGGCTATTCCAGATTGGTAGGTGGCAGGTTTAATAAGTAAGGGAACTTACATATGTGGCTGTCTTGGATGGAGGCAAGATGAGTAGACCTCCACACCTGCCTGCCAAATTTTAAAAGCCTACAGAGGCCTTAACTGGGTTTAGTCACATATACCATCCAGATGGTCTCAACAACACCTTACTGTCTCAAGGCTGTGTCTTTGAAAGAGCTCCCACTATGGGAACTGTAGGCAGAGTGTGCTTTTTAACAGGGGTGGGGGTGAGGACCTCTGACTGCCCAGGTCCAGCTTGAGGTTCAACCAGTGGTCATGTCCTCTAGATTACTTTCTCCAACACCCCCTAGGGCTAAACTTTGACCAATGTGGAGCAGGAGCTGACAGATACATGCTTCCTCCTTTCTCTTCTACCTGCCCCCATAAATGAAGGCTCCCAAGGGACCTGTTGAAAGACTTCTCAGTTGGTCCAATAGGACTGAGTGACCAGTCACCAATTTTGTAATGTTACTTTGCATCCTTGTGTTGTTCATCTGCCCTACTTTGCCCCCTTCCCTGTCTTCTGATCCCTGAAATCACAATCCCCATTAAAGTACACGCAAGCATCTTTCTCAGATTATGTTTTTTTGGGGGAATCTAAGCTAAGGTGGTAGCAGGAAAGAGTCCACTGAGAAGATACCTTCTTAAATGGGAATTCATCAAACATTTAAAACAATTCAGTGATACAGGTTCTATTACTATCACCTCTTATTTCATTTTTGAGGAAATGGGGTTTGGGGTGATGATGCAACTAGCCCAAGATCACACAGTATAGAAGAGGGAGAACCCAGTTAGTCTGTCTCCTGGCTCACTCTCATTCTGCCACCTCTTTTCTCCCATCATATTTATTACTGCCATTTTGAAAGTTCCAGTTTTACCAATGAAGTCAACAGGAACCTAAGAAAGAGTTCTTTTGATGTCAGGATCTCAAGGTTAAGGGAAAATTTATAATGAGGATCAGGGTGTTAGTGATAGTAATACTCTTACTGTGTTAGTTAGGATAGGTTAGACTTAGCTGCACTAACAAACAACTCCAAAATTTCAGTGGCTGCCGGTAAGATCTCATTTTTGTTCATGTTATATTTTTATGGCAGAACAACTAGGGGTTTCCACTCTGCATTGTTTTGTAATCCAGGCTAATGTAGCAGTTACCATCTGGAGCATTGCTGGTTGCTGTAGCAAAGGAAAAGAGTGCTCTGGAGGGTCTTGCACCAGCAATGAAAGGTTCTGCATGGAAGTTACATTCTGTTCTCAATTTGTTAGCTGGCATGACTGTACCCAACCCAATGGGGCCAGGAAGCAGTCCTACTCTATGTTCAGAAATATTTGTTGAGCAGCATTAATGACTATCAGACCCACTGAGAAAACTCCAAAGGGAAATGAAACTCAGGTAACAGAGGCAAGTTCTCCACTGTTATCGTCTTGTCTGAGGACAAGACGATAGAGAGCATCTTCTCTCCGAGATGAGGGAGACAGCAATATATGTCCTGGGAGTGCGGGGCTGGCTCAGTTGGTAGAGCATGTGACTCTTGATCTCCAAGTGGTGAGTTCAAGCCCCACATTGGGTGTAGAGCTTACTTAAAAAAAAAAAAGTAGGGGTGCCTGGGTGGCAGAGTTGGTTAAGTGTCAGACTCTTGGTATTGGCTCAGGTTTGATCTTCGGGTAATGGGATTGAGCCCTGAGTCGGGCTGTGGGCTCAGCATGGAGTCAGCTTAGGACTCTCCCTCTTTCTGTCTCTGCCTCTTTCCAACCCCCCCCACCCATGCTCATGTGTGCTGCTTCTAAAATAAATCAATAAATCTTAAAAAAAAAAAGTATATCCTGCTTATTTAAAAAACTGTATTCTAAGTACTTAGCTTAAAATGCCTTTTCAGCTGATTTTTATTATTAATAGTTTGAGGAGGTATAGCAATTACTCCAAAGCTCCACAGGCATCAATACTGCTGGAATAAATGATAGTATAACCTCAACATAGTTATGTCTTATTTATAGTTTTATTTGTATGTACCCTATTTACTCAATGACACTCACAGGTTATACATTGCCCAAGTAAGTACACGATGCAGAAGGGTTATCACTAGCAATTATCTATAGCATTAGCTGCCATTTTGAGCCTGTCTACTAAGTGCAGATTTTGTTATAGTTCATTCTCTTGATATAATGAAAATGAGAGAGGGTTCCTGTATCGATTTGCTTCTTTATTCTAGATTTTGCAACATTGGAAAAGGTGGATCTTAACATTTTCTTTGTCAAAAAGAGTATATTTGCTCTTCTTTGAGAAATGCCTTGATGTTGGCATCACATGTGAAATCTGCAATTAGCTATCTTCAACTGAACTGCATTGTCCCAGCTTCTTGGTGATAACATCACATCAGAATCTTTATTGCAGAGAGTAGATTATATAGATTATAGCTATTGCTTCCTCCTTATCAGCATAGCCTGCCACTTCATCCTGGATAGAAATGAAATTATTGTTACATGGCTTACACTTTTCCAAGCTCTGTTAGCTGCTCCTTAGTCCTTTAATTCCTCCTCCCTTTTATTTGGAAATGAATTATTTCATAGCTTATCTTAGTATCTTTCAGGTAGCAAGGCTAAATGCATGATATGTAATTACCAAAGTGATCTTTTATTTTTCCACTTTAAAAATGCCTTTTTCTAATTCTAGGCATGATGGGTCCTCCGTTATAGCCACAAAAAATTGTTGTGACCTTGTAATATATACCAGTGCTCCCCTTGAACTTCTTGTGGGATAGTGAAAATATGAACAAGTAACATATAATAAAACCTAGGAACACCTGTTTTGAATCATTGCCTGGAGATCAACTGGCATTAGATTTTTATAATAAAGGACTGGGAAGGGCTGGCAATCTTGTTCTGGGGTGAGTCCTCCCTTTCTTTGGTAAGTCAGTCATTTATTGAATATTTACCTGGCATTTCATTTTGAAGCTCAGAATGGGTGAGTGACTGCCATGGTCAGGTTCAAATTTTAGGAAAACAGTGTGAGGCATAGCTGTGTACAACAGAGTGAGGAATGGGTTGAAAATAAGAGTTGTCGTAACCCAAACACAAAGTGATGAGAGATTGAATTAAAACAGTGGTGGTGGGAATAACAAGGAGGGAATAGATTTAGGAGCTCTCCAAAGGGAGAATCTACACTTGTTGAACTTGTGACTATGGGAAGAGATGAGAAGGAACACTAAGGAGGATGCTCAGATAGTTAGCTTGGCAACTAGGTGCGTGGTGGTGCCATTCATTGACGTGAACACCAGAGGAAGAATGTGTGTGTGTGTGTGTGTGTGTGTGTGGTATTAAGTTAGTAGCAGAGGAGTTGTTAAGAGAGATATGGTGAGTTAATTATTTGGATCCAGAAGCCAGCAGAAAGTTTCATCTATTTAATACATTTTTCTTGTATGCCTGGGCTCTGGCTGTAAAGGTTGGCAATTCCATACAAGTGGTAGTTAAAACCATGGTGTGGATGAGATCAGATCAAGACTATGGGTCAAATGAGAAGAGCTCCCCCTCCTCTGTCCCACTACTGGATGCTTCTCTCATATTTCCTGCCTTAGAAACCCTGTACCCCTCATCCCCTCCATTACCTTTCCCCCCAACCAACCCTCTCCCACCTGGCTTGGCTACTGCACCCAGCCTGCTCTGGCTAAGGCAGCAGGGTTTTTTTTCTATGCTGCTGCATCTGAGGAGCGTGCCAGCATTCTGGCTTTGAAGTGCCAGGATGGGGCAGCATTCCCATAGGCCCTCACTGCTGCTTCCTGCTGCTCTGAATTGAGAATAACTCTGTCCTACTCTGTGTCATCTGCCATACACCCTGCCTGAGCACTGTAGTGACACTGTTTATGCCTCTGTGTCTCACAGTGTCCCCTGGGAAAACATCTCGTGAGTCCTTGCTTGCAACTTATCTTGCCATTAGGTTCAGACCAAGGCTGGGGGCCTGGGCTGTAGGTTGGACCCTGATTATCCTCTTCCTCCTCCTTCCAGACCCCTCCATGACCTCATCTTCCCCACCCCCCCATAGAGTAGTATACAAACCGCCTTAGAGGCTAGTCCTTCAATGAAAATTCCCTTGCAAATATAAAGGGTTTTAGAGGGGAGGAGATTTTAAAAGTAATACATGCTTGCTGCAGAAATCATGCAGAAAATGTAACAATGTATAAATAAAAATTTCTAGTATAATTACCCAGAAATCATTCTTCACATTTTTAGTAATTTCCTTCCCATGATATAGCTCGCATTTTTTATTTAAAAATAAGATTATACTATACATGTAGGTTTTTTATATATGTAGTTTTTAAGAAGTCAGTTTAAAGGTGTATTTCTGTTATTAATAAATATAGATGATATGATTTTTAATGGAATTGCACCTTGTTGGTTGGGTTATTCTCTTTTAATCAATCCTTTACTGACAGGTAGGTGGCTTCCAGTTTTTTTGTTGTTTTTTTTTAAAGATTTTGTTTATTTATTAGAGAGAGAGAGACAGCGAGAGAGGGAACACAAGCAGGGGGAGTGGGAGAGGGAGAAGCAGGCTTCCCCAATGAGCAGGGAGCCCGATGCGGGGCTCGATCCCAGGACCCTGGGATCATGACCTGAGCCAAAGGCAGACGCTTAACGACTGAGCCACCCAGGTGCCCCTAGTTTTTTATATCATAAACAAGGCTATGCTAAATGGCCCTATACATAGATATCTGTGGGTTTTATTTGTGTATATGTTGTGAGTTACTTCCTTAGGAAATACTCCTAGAAAGTAAGTTACTATATCAAACTATTTATCCTATAAAATCTAAAATATATTGCCAAAATGCCCTTCACTTAAATTCTACCAATTTACACTCCTGCCAGCAATGTATGGGAGTGCCCAGATCATCATATTTTTGACCTATTCTGGGTGTTTTAAAATCTCCACCAAGGGGTGCCTGGGTGGTGCAGTTGGTAAAGTATTGGACTCTTGGTTTTGGCCCAGGTCGTGATCTCAGGGTCCTAAGGTCAAGCCCTGTGTTGGGCTCTGTGCTCAGCATGGGGCCTGCTTAAGACTCTCTCTCCCCCTCCCTCTGCCCCTACCCTGCTCATGCTCATGCTCTCTCTTGAATAAATAAATACATCTAAAAAAAAAAGACTCAATATGTCAAAACAGGACAACAGTGATTACTGTTATTACTTAGAGTGAAATCAACTGCTGAATGACTGGTTATCAAATCTTCTATATCAGGTCCCCTTGGGGTGCTTGGCAGAGTGTGGCATCTGGGCAAACCCTTAATCCTACTGATTCGGAGTCTCTGGGGATGATACCTCAGAACTAGCATTTTTCAGAAGCTTCAGGTGAGAATTACTGGATTTGGGGGTGTCTTCTCTCAGGGGCTGCAAGGCTTGGCCCTTAAGCCAGTTGGAATTACCCATTGGCAACCTGCTGGAGGAGGCCTGGGGCTCTCAGTTGGAACAGAGAATTATATTATACTATCTGGGAAGGGCAACTCAGTAAGCACAATGACTTTATCTTATTAAAACATCAGTGGAAGTTCTGTGAGGGCAGGATCCATACATGTCTTGTTCAGCTTTGATACTATAGTGTGTCCTATAGTGCTTGGCATACCCAGGGGCTTAGTAAGTATTGGTTGGATTGATAAATTCCCCTTTTTTCATTGCTTTTTTCTTTTTTTTTTTTTTAAGATCTTATTTATTTGAGAGAGAGAGAGAGCAGGAGGAGAGAGAGGGAGAAGCAGACTCTCCGCCAAGCAGGGAGCCTGACTCCGGGCTGGATCCTGGGACTCTGGGACCATGATCTGAGCTAAAGGCAGATGCTTAACCAACTGAACCATCCAGGTGCCCCCATTGCTTTTTTTTAAAACAGACTTTATATAGGGCAGGTTTAAGTCCACAGCAAATGTGAGTGGACAGTACAGAGATTTCCCATATACTCCTGTCCCCACAAACGCACAGCCTCCTTCATTATCAACATCCCCACCAGAACCTCACTGGGTTCACAACTGATGAACCTATGCTGGGACATCATCATCATCAACCAAGGTCTGTAGTTTACATTAGTGTTCACTTTTGGTGTTATACCTTCCATGGGTTTGAACAAATGTATAATGACACATATCCACACTATAGTACAAATCCTTAAAAACCCTAAAAATCCTGCATGCTCTACCTACTTATCCCTCCCACTCCCCAACCACTGGTAACTAGTGATCCTGTCCTGTCTCTATAGTTTTGCCTTTTCCAGAATGTCATAGAGCTGGAATCATACAGTATGTAGTTTTTCATTGTTTGTTTTTGAAGAAGTTTTCCTTTAAGTATAAACTTGCCTTCTTATTGTCAGCTTTAAGTTAGGCTCTTTTGCTTCTCAGACCAACGCAAAGCTACATTTTCTGGATTGGGAAAGAGAATTGTTTTCATCTCAAATGCATCCTATGTAACCCCAGGTAACATAGGGAAGAAAGGGGTGACTCGTAACAAAAGTTAGGGAGTTGGGCAGGTAAGGGGCTGTATAGCTGTTCTTCTCCAGTCCTGCCCCTTAAAGTACACAGTAGAGGTTTGCTAAAAGAAAGGGATTGGGGTGGGAAGGGGGCAGGGATAAGAAAGAAGGAACTTCCAAGTACATTATGGGTAATATAACATAATTATCTAGTCTCTGCTTTGATTTTAACTTGACAATATTTAGGTCTACAGTTGAGGTAAAGCAAAAGTCATCCATTTTGAAGATGAGCATGTTGAGCTTGAGGTAAGTAAAATCTTTAGGCAAAGCTCATGTCCCTTCATCCAAGTAGGGCTAAAGAATGACCTCTCTGTAGTGAAAGTATCTACTGGACTTGGAGGACTTAGAAGAGGGATGGATTAGCTTGATAAGGCACATGGAGATTTCAGTCAGGATTGTTAACTATGGTTTGAATGCTTTTGTTTTCCATTGACTGTGAGTGAGCAGTTCTGACCCAGAATGTAATGCTTTCCAAAGGCAGATGAGACATTAGAATCTGATGCCATGATGATATAGATGATAGGTTCTCCATAGGCCTATAGCCTTCACAGGGGCAATGACATTACTATTTTTCACCATCGAACGGCCAGCTATTGCCAGAATAGTGCCGAACACACATTAGATCATCAATATTCAATTCGATATTTGCCAATTGAATGAATTTCTACCAGTGAATATAGCTTATCAAATAGCAAGACCTAGCATTAAAATGAATTTTTCTAAAATTCTTTCATCTTCATACAGTTTTAATTAGAGAAATACTTTTTTTTTTCTTTCTGAGAATAAGGTCATTTTGTTTTCTTTTTGCTATTTGTTGAATTAAGTCTAAACTGCTTAGTCAGGTATTTGAAGTCCTCCATTATGATATGCTCTCAAGTTAGCCTACTAGGATTACTAACTTTCACTTGAAGCCAGTGGTCAAGCTGAAATGGACGATTATTCCCTATTTTTAAAAATGAGCCTTCACACTGTTCTGCTATTTGATTTCCTCTGACCAGGTCAAATCCCTTCTCTTCTGTTAAGACTACTCTGAGATTACCTGTGGTGAACATTGTGATGCTCCCCCCCATCCATTCCTGTTTTTTTTTTGTCACTTGCCCAATTTCCATTTGAGAACCATATCTTCCCCATATGGGAAGAAGTCCAACTCCATTACTGGTGCAAAACAGCAGTGAAAGCAATTAACATAATCATACACCCTGGCCATAAATCAACACTTACGGATACCCAGTGATGGGTATGGGATTCAGGTCATACCATAGCCAGAGGCAGAGATGAGTGTTAGTTGGGGGTTGCTCACTTTCTCTGATTGAGATGAGGATGCATATAGTTCTGGAAATTGTTGGCAGCCATCTTGGTTGGATGGAGCTGACTTGAGGGGAGGTAGAGAAAGAAGCTGATCCTTGACAATACCATCGAATCCCACCAAGCCCATCTTCTAGCTGGCTTTCAGTGAAATGAGCCAGTGACTCATCTGTGTTATTATATATATAAGTCAGTTTGAGTTTTTTTTTTTTTTAATTTGAACATACTGCTCCTCTTTTCATAAACTGGCAATCCAGTCTTTCTTCTTAGCACTTCTATAACCTTTCTGTTAATATATAAGAATAATATACTAAACTAATAAATAGTATATGTACTAATATACATATGTATGTGTATTGTCTACAGATATACATACAATCTAGTATAGTGATTTGTTCATAGTCATGGCTAAACAAACCCATTTATCAAAGAAACATGAGTCTTTCAAGGGTGAGTAAATTTCAATGGTTATAGAGTTAATCTAGGTCAGTGGATTTACCTTATTTTTGTGAAAATTTTATAGTATGGTTTAAAAATCATACATAAATATAAAAGCTAAAACATAAAACTCTTAGGAGAAAACATAAGGGTAAATACCCATGACCTTGGATTTGGTAATTGATTCATAGATATGACAGTAAAAGCAAAACAAGAGAAAAATGGGTAAATTGGACTTCATCAAAATAGAAATCCTCTGCCCACCAGAGAACATTACCAATAAAGTAAAAAAGGAAACCTACAGAATGGGAGAAAGTATTTGCAAATCTCCTATCCGAGAAGGATCAAAATACACAAAGAACTTTTACAACTCCGCAATAAGAAGACAACCCAATTTTTAAAATGGGCATAGGACTTGAATAGACATTTCTCCAAAGAAGATACACAAATGGGCCAATAAACACGTTAAAAGATGCTCAGCATCATTAGTAATTAGTGGAATGTAAATCAAAACCACAAGACATCACTTCACACTCACAAGGATGGCTACAATCACAAAGGCAGAAAATAAATAGTGTTGGCAAGGATATTGAGATATTGCAACCTTGTCACTGCTGGTGGGAATGTAAAATGGGTCAGCCCGCTATGGAAACCAGTTTGGTAATTCCTCAGAAGGTTAAACATAGAATCACTGTAGGATCCCACATTTTCAGTCTTAAGTGTACATCCAAAGTAACTGTGTAATAGGTACTGAACCAGATACATGTACACACATGTTCATAGCAGCATTATTCACTATAGCCCAAAGTTGGAGACAACCCAAAGGTTCATCAGTGGATGAATCAGTGAGCAAATGTGGTATATCCATTCAATGCAATATTATTCAGCCATAATAAGGAATGAAGGACTGGTACATGCTACAATGTGTATATGTTATGCTAAGTGAAAGAAGATGGACACAAAGATCACATATTATATCATTCCATTTACATGTAACATCCAGGGTAAATCCATAGAGACAGAAAGCAGGTTAGTAGTTGCCAGAGCCTGGGGAGAGAGAAAAGGGAGAGTAACTGGTTACTAGGTGTATAGTTTCTTTTTGGGGTGATGGATATGTTTTGGAATAACATACAGGTGGTGGTTGTACAACATTGTAAATGTATTAAACGCTACTGAATTGTTCACTTTGTTTTTTTAAAAATATTTTTTATTTATTAATTTGACAGAGAGAGAGAGCACAAGCAGGGGGAGCAGCAGAGGGAGAGGGAGAAGCAGGCCTCTCTCCGAGCAGGGAGCCCAATACAGGGCTCGATCCCAGAACTCTGGGATCATGACCCAAGCTGAAGGCAGATGCCCAACTGACTGAGCCACCCAGGGGCCCCTGAATTGTTCACTTTGAAATGGTTTATGTGATGGGAATTTTACCTCTACATTAATCTTCTATGAATGAGTTAGTAGGAGCAAAACATGCGGACATGTATTTAATACCTGTTACCAAGTACTTTTCAGAATTGAATTAATCAATACTCCAATTCTGAGCTCAACATTCAAAATTGATAGGGCAGAAATCAGTGTTACCTGAAGAGTGAGTGGGATGTATTGGAAGGTAAGATGGGCAAGCAAGGCTTTAAATAACTTTGCCTCATACAGTGAGAAACTTAATTTCTTTTCAAGGATTTTAGTTAGCGTTTAGTCCTGTGAATGTATCCCTGAGAGAGTCTCAGTTTGGTGTTAGGATGTTTGCTGTTCGTACATCTAACACTCCAACGCATGCTAATCCCCATTTTCGACAAAGAGAGACCAGGCTTCAGGCTCAGTTCCCTCTGTGAGCAATGCTATCTAAGTGGTCTTAATATCATTCTTGTTTTCTGTACGTTTATTTTTACTTTTATCTTCCATTTATGTTATGTGACACCTGTTTTCCACTTTAGTGATTTGCATTATACTTTAGATAGTGATGCAAAATTTCCTATTTAAATTAAGGAGGAATGTGAGTCAACTTAAAGAGAAACAATACATAAATAATAATATAAATGGTATGAGGACTTGGGGAAAAACGTAGGACTCAGATGAGCACTGGCATAAAGAAACACTTTAGATTTGGAATATGAGAACCTGAGTGTCTCACTATGCAGCCAACTCTGGACACATCCCTAAGCCCCTCTGAGCTCTCAGTTCCTGCCTACCTCACAGAACTGTTATGGCCGATACTTTACAACTTTACAAATGTTAATCATTATTATTAAATTATTTGTGTTGGGTAACATCTGTATTGCAAGGGCTGCATTTCCCAGAGTCCCTTGCCAGCATGGTTCTGGTAAGGTGTCCTGGGATTTGAAAGGAGTAAGGAGCGTCCCTTTCTTCCTCTGGCGGCAGGGGCTGACATAGGTCTTTGGCAGATGTACGTTTTTCGGTGAAGCAAGACACAAAGAGTGCCCCTGACAGGTACCAGCTTCTAAGCTGCAAGGGAACTGTGACATCGGCCGTGGTTTCATGTCATTTCCTGTGATTTCTGATTGTGGGTGCAGCGGCTGCCTGACATTGATTGGGTCCACACCTGTGGTGGACTAACCCAGGACTCAGTGCTGGTCCCCTTCCCCCATTCGCTCCTTCCAAAGATTGTGTGCATCTGATTCCCTGTGTTAAATATCTTCCTGCTGGTGATACCTTGACTAGTTTCCTGAACCCTAATGGAGATATGATTAGTTTTATTGAATTTTTTAGAAAGCTTCTGTTTAATAATAATCCAATAAGAGTTAACATTTGTTGAGTGCTTACTAACTACTAGGCATTGGGGTAAGCCCTGTATGTGCATAATCTCATTTAGTTCTTTTAAGACCGCTATGAGGTAATTTCTATTACTATCTTCATTTTGCAGAGGGGGAAACAGGCAGAGGGTTACTCCCTGACCTAGGTCTCCGAGCTGACAAACAGTGGAGGAGGGATTTGAGTCAAGTGTTCAAGGACTCCACACTATATTTTCTCACTCCTGCACAAAAAAATGTTACTTCAGGTCTCCAGTAAAGTCTACTTCATGTCTGAAACCAGAACTGTTTTGGAATTCAGAAGTTTTGATTTTCAGAAGGGTGACATAGCACATATACTTACTACATGTTACTTGCGGGCAGTGTAAGTGGGATCTTGGCCAGGACCTTGTAACCAAACACCCTGATAGTTCTGTAATGGGATGAGGGTTCATATGAAATCAAATAAAGGCCATAAATAGCCGAAGGAAAGTCCGGTTGCTACCAAATGAGTTTAGGTGCCACACTTAGGGGGAAAAACACTTTTGGTTTTCAGAGCTTTTTAGATTTCAAAATTGCTGATTAGGAATTATGGACCTGCAATCTTCATGAAGTTAGCAAATAGAATAGAGAAGTTGAGTAGATAAAAAAAAATTTTTTTTCCATCTATTGTCTCATTTTAATTGAATCTTTAGTACTGGCTACTTGTGACCATTTCTTTCCTTTTTTAGCCAAAGCATGTGGGCAGGAACTTATTTCATGTCTGTCTAAGTCACATTTAATTGTAAGTACCTTTACTTTGCAGACACCAGAAGGTTAAGGTCGTTATGATGTTTCACATTGTCCAGAGTCAAAGGAAAGAGCCAGACAAAATCAGCAGAAACATGCTCTGGAGTACCTGAGGATCTCTTATATAGTTCACCTTGTTCTTCTATAACTTGACCTTCTTATTTATTGTTTTAGCTTCAATATAGCTAACTATAGCTTTAGCACTTTATTTTTAATCAACTTATTCCAGTTATCAATATGTGGGTAGCAAACCACCCTACACTCAATGGCTTAAAACAGCAATTACTTTTTTTTTTTTTTTTAGTATTCCAACTACATGGTTTTAGTTGAACAACTTGCTTTACAATCTTATAAAATGTTATCTGCTGATCATGTACATTAGCATCCCCAAGACTCCTCCTTAAAGCAGGTTCCCTGGCCCCATGGAGACCTGTGGACCCTGAACTGTGAATTTTAAAACTAAACATTTTTATTTTGCAGTAATTATATATTTATAGCAAGGTTGCAGAGATAGTACAGAGCATTCTCCTATACTTCTCAGCCAGTATCCACTAACATTAGCATCTTACAATGGAATGGTACATTTATTAGAAATAGTGAACCAGCTCTGTCAATTGCAAGCGAACAAGCAGAAGGCGGTTTGAAACAGCAATTACTTTTTGCTCCCATTGTTCATGGGTTGACTAGGCTCACCTGAGATGGCCTTATTTGGGGTTTCTCATGGGGTCACAGATACTCAAGGCATCTGAAGGCTCAACTGTGCTGGATGCCCAGGGTGGCTCACCCACATGCCTAGCAGTTGATGCTGGCATTGGATGGGGGCTCGACAAAGGTTGTCACCTATAAACATGAAAGCTGAGTTCAGGGAGGGAGGCCACTAAGGGTATTTCAGAGACTTGGGCAAAAGCTGTAGGACCTCTTACCATTCTCGTCTTAGAAAATGTATAGCATTTAAAAAAAAAAAAGAAAAAAAATAGCATTACTTCTGCCCTATTCTTTTTTTTTTTTTTTTTTAGATATTATTTATTTATTTGAGAGAGAGAGAGAGCACAAGTTGGGTGAAGGGCAGAGGGAGAAGCAGCCTCCCTGCTGAGCTGGGAGCCCGATGCAGGACTCGATCCCAGCACTCTGGGATCATGACCTGAGCTGAAGGTAGACACTTAACCGACTGAGCCACCCAGGCGTCCACATCTGCCCTATTCGTTTGGTCAAAAGTGAATCACAGAGCCAGCCGAGATTCAAGAGGAGGACGGTATGCAAAGATGTGAACATTGGAGGCGTGGGTCACTGGGGACCATCTTTGAAAATTAGCTGCCATACACTTTATATAGATTTAGGTACACAAGGGTTTAAAAGTTAATTAAAAAATCATACACACAGAGGCAAAAGTTTTGTCACCCTAAAACAGGGACAAAAATGCCTTGAAGTTGTACTTCATGTTTATTTCAATATCATATAGTACTTTTTAATACAACTCTGTTTGAGGAGATTTAAAAAATAAAGGGCATGGCACCTAGGAGGTGGTCAAATGGAGACTTCAAGTATGGCAACTTTAAGTCGAGCGGGGAGAAGCAATTCTCTAAAGCTAGAAAAACATATAATGAGACACTTTCCAAATGATATAGCATCACTGTAGATTTCTGGCAAACCATGATAACCATTTTTTGGGAGCAGGGTGGCTGGTGAGCATAAGGGCAGAGGAGATAATGAGAGTCAGCCTTTGTAGTTGAAAAACAGTCATTCTTACTTATTTTTTGTTTTTTTTTTTTTTGAGTCATAGACCCTTTCGAGCTTATGATGGAAGTTAGGAAATTTTTGCTGAGAGAAAATGGATATTTTATACCTTTGTTCCTCCCTCCCTCCTCCTTCTCTTCCTTCATTCCTTCTACAATTATTTATAGAGAGTTGTTTCTGTACCAGACACTGATCTGGACCAAGGGATAAAATAGGGAAGAAGACAGATTAAGTTCCCCAATCTCATGTCATGCACATTCTTAAGCTAGAAAAAAAGCCCCGGGGGCATACTTGGGTGATGCAGATAGTTAAGCATCTGACTCTTACTTTTGGTTCAGGTCATGGGATCGAGCCCTGCATTGGGCTCTGTGCTCAGCATAGAGTCAGCTTGAGATTCTCTCCCACTCTGCCCCTCCTGCTCGTGCTGCCTCCCTCTCTCACAAATAAATAAAATCTTAAAAAAAAACCCAACAAACCCAAGTACACCAATAAATAAACAAGACAACTCCAGATAGTTGTAAGTAATGAACTATGAACACAACATCTTGCATACAATTTTATGAGGCTCACATTTCTTCCACAAATTTTTTCCTCACTGCATCAGTAACTTCTCTTTTGAACCAAAAGATAACATTTTCATATGAGCAGTGTTGATGTGGCTGTTGGTTATCCATTGCTTTTTTACTTATACCGGGTGCACAGACATGGACTGGTCTTTTTCCCAATACTGAAGAACAATTATATGCAGTGTCATTGGAGGTGACTTTCCTAACTAATGGGAAGAGCATAGGTTCCTTATGAAATTTCAGAAAGGACTGCTGCTCGTGAGGGTGAAAATGTGCAGAGCAGAATTTTCCACAGCTTTATTACCCCCTTCTTCACCCTCCTCTCCCCCAACCCAGGGAGCTATCTGCTTACCCCTATTAAAAAAAATTGGAATGGATCAGATAGCCATGGATTCACATTTCGAATTCTCAATTTACAGGAGACTCAAAGGACCTACACTTTCATCCACATTCTGATGATGACAGTGAAGGATGGATGATTTGGAGGATTTTCTTCTCTATGTTCTTATGTTCTCACCTCAAATTGTACTTCTGGCTTTAGTAATTATAGCATCCTATGGGGGGGGGGGTTTAAACATGCACTCTTACCTTTGTCAACATTTTAAGTATTTCCATTATCATAACTCATAGTTTTTGCAAAAATGAAATGCAAATATCCCTCTATCTTATTCCATTATAGTACCTGAGATGTAGTTCTAAACCTTTGGTATTTGTGAAATATTTTAATTGGCAACACAAACTTACTCTGTAGGTCTTTTGACTTTTTGGTGCTTTATTGTTATCAAGCTTTTACCCTTTGTATTTTAATATCTGGCATTTCACATTGGAATGAATATAAAAATGGGATGAATCTAATATAAATATAATTACTTAGGGGTCAGCAAAATATGGCCTTGTGGGTCATACCCATTTATTTCCATAAGTAAGTTTTTAGTGGAATAAAGGCACACTCATCCTGTTATATATTGTCTACAGCTGTCTTCATGTTTACTCTATTTCCCCTTTAAGAGAAAGTTTGCCCATCCTTGATTTAGAGGAAAAATGATTCTATCTTTATATCCTTGATAATCACTGACATAAATTCTATGTTTATCGTATGCCACAGATAAGTGAATTTGCATGCCTACCCCAGTGTGAAGCCCTACACTGGGGATATAAAAACAAAAATCTGTGTTTGCCATTTAACAATACCTCCAAGATGCTTAAACATACAAAAATCATGGCAAGCCCCTGAAGTTATACCTACAAATACTGGTTTTATATTGAAGTGACAGAACTCACTGGTGACACTTTGATTTGGGGGAAAAGGTGGGGATTTCTGAACTTTAACTGTATTAGAGTCAGACTGCTATTATTGAAGCATAAAATTGAATCAGTGGTGCTCATAATTAGGTCCAAAATAAAGTTTTAAAAAATTACCCATATAAGTTATGGAAAAAACATATCTGAAATTTCCACTTTATTTTGCCAAATAAGCCTGTGGCCAGGGTTGTTCGTTCCAAAATCCCATTAACTCATTGAGTAGTGACTTGGGGTTCCTGTTTAATGATGTCTGCAGTGATGTCCCTTGAGTAACATTTCTCGTGTGTCTCTGTGGTTCCCAAGGTCTCCTTAAATGATAAGCACTCAGCCAGACATGGCCATTTAATTCAATAAACATTAATTGAGGACCTACAATGTGCAAAGCAAACTGCTGGTCTAGGGGGACTACAAAGCTGGATGAGTGGGGGCTCCTGCCTTTCAGAAATTCAGGTATCTCAATCTGGGTAATCGCTAATCAGAGCACTCCAGAACTTTTGGAGAAGTGTTTGGGTATTGAAAAAGTTTCCCATGTCCTGCCAACTCTTGATCTGTTTTTACCCCAATTCATATATCCAGTTTTGGATCAGCCTTATTAAACGCTAGTCTTCACAAATCTGGTTTAAATGAATAGCCAAAGGGAAGTATTAATTTAAAGAGTATATGTGCGAGTAAGACCAACACTTGTGAGCTACAAGGAGCCTTGGCGACCATCGAAGACCCAGTCTTACGCAGTTAGTGAAGTTTGCATCCTTCAACAGAGGCTGTGATCCCACTTCCTCTGTCCATCCTCTATTTCCATATTGCACCCAGCACCCAGTTTTTTGGTGTCCATTTTCACCAGCTGGAAAAAAGATAATGACAACAGTGCAGAGTTGCCAGCGTTAGTAACTCTAGTTCCTGGAATCAAGGACAGGAAGCCTTTGTTATTTGCACACCCTAACTTTTCTAGCTTCTATTGAATAAATCACTTAACTGTCAGCTAATTACAGTGTCGGAAAGTTTACATCATTCATCTTTTTATGGCACCTCTTAATGGGAGACTCTGGAGATTAAAACTCTTGACAATTTCCATGATATAAAAAAGGAAAGCTGACCTAGAGAAAGATGGGACAAAAGATGAACATTTGGGAAATTTTATGCAGCGATGGGATCTGAAACAGTAGCCTATTTAAAGTCGTGCTGATTTGAACACTTAAAGTTCCTGAAAAATGACAGAAATGTGATTTCTATAAGAAGCAATACCATTTTATTGAAGGAATGATCATTTTGCACCTACTAACTACCCGGTACTCGTTTGTTCCAGGTGATAACCTTATGAGGAAAGTACTATTATTATGTCACTTTACAGATGAAGAAACCAAGGCGCAGAGAAAATCAGAGTGTCCCAGTTCTGCCGGCTAGTAAGATGAGCCAGAAATGGAAAACGCGGCAATCTGGCTGCAGAGATCATGCTCTCTCGCCCACTACTCCATTGACCTCACCCCTGCTCGCACCCATCCCTTGACCTTTTCAACTGGACAGCTTAAGTGGGTCGTTTCCGCGCGCTGCCTCGAAGCCCCGCTTCAGGTTCAGGGTCTGCAGTGCGGAGCGGGTCCTTCTTCCCTCGGCCGCCGAGGGTCAGAGGCGCCGCTTCTCCCCGCAGGATCTCGGGGAGCTGCGCCCTCGTCCCGCAGCCCTGGAAGCGCGCCCCCGTGGACAGCGGGAACGCGGGAGCGGCGCGCACGTGCCGCCGGGAAGAGGCCGCCCGGCCGCGCCAAGATGGCGGCGGCCGCGGCCGCAGCGGCGACGGTTGGCGGCGGCCCGTGAGGCGGGCGGGGCCGGCGGCGCGGAGGCGGGGTCCCGGGCGAGCCGCCCTGGGAGGCGGGGGCCGTTTCCATAGCGGCGGCAGGAGGTGTCGCGCCGGGGAACTTCCTGGTTCCCGGGCTCGGCTTCGCCGGGATCCTCTTGGAAGGAAACAATGGGGCGGAGGGCACTGCGGTAGCCGCCGCCGCGCCGGGACCTGTTCGGCTGCCCCGACTCCCCGCTCTGCCCCCTCCCACAGCCTCCGCCGACGGGACCGGCCGGAGGTAACTTCATTTCCTCGTCTCCCACCGCAGGGGGCCGGCCGGCCGGCGGCGGCGGTCTCCGGGGTTTCCTCCGGGCAGGGGCTGGGGTTGGCCCCGGGGAGCCGGACGCCGCCATTCCCGGCCCCGGGGAGGTGGACGGAGCTGCGGCTCCCTGCCTCAGCCGTCGAGGGTCAGGCTCCGGAAACGTGTGCGGGGCCGCCCTGGTGCCGCCTGGAACCTCGATCGTGGGGCTCTGCGGGAGTGATTGGCAGGCTGGCGGGCGCCGTGAGGGGGGCGCTGGGGCGCAGGGGGCGTGCGGGCAGGGTCTGTGGCGGACGGTGCGCAGGGGGACCTGATGGCCGGTGAAGGGGGCCGGTGGAAAGGGCCAGGGTCTACCAGACCCGGGGAAGGGGGAGCCCCGCTGCCTCCCCCTCCCCCGCGGAGCCAGCTCGGGTCCCCGGGAGACGTGTCTCCTTTGCAAGTTTCAGTTGCGTCCTGCGGAGTCCAAGTGGGCAGGACTGAGGCAAACTTCGTTCTTTTAAATTATTGCCTTCGTGCCGCGGAACTTTGTTTCGACTAGGCTAGAGGAGGATGGGGTGAAAGAGGGATCTGGAGAGCCTGGAAATCTGTGCGCCTTTGCAAAGTTTGCAGAGTAGTTTAGAGCTAACAGCCGTGTGATGGTGCAGCATATCTAATGCGTGAGAATGGTTGCTCGCAGGTATTTTAATGCCAGGAAATGCGAGGAGTCTCTGAATCCACATTTCTATAAATTGAAAGACATTTCTGTAAATTGGGGATTAAGCTCTTTCCGCCTCCCCCCCCCCCCGCCCCTTTCCCCGCATTTTAATCCACAGTTGATTTTTAGTCAGTAGACTAACAGCAGTGAAATGAGTCCCTTAGGGGACTGGGAAGGATGTTTGAATTGGGGCAATACCCAGTCATGGGAAATAATGTGACACAAATGGGGGGAAAAAAGTGGGTACACGATCTAAAATATTTTGCTTGCTGGAAGAAAGCGATTTTAATCCTATATTAATCCATTTATAAATGGAATTAAGTCTGTAGCTCAGAAAAGTTGAACAGAACTTTAGAGATCATCGTGGCCAATCCCCTCATATGTTGAATCCCTGGGAAGTTCTATTAGAGGGAAGTCAGGGTACTTTTTTCTTTTGTGAAGTCACTTTAGTAAGAATTAAGCTAGCCAGCATCAAATGAACAGTGGTTTATTTGCTTTTCTCACTCTGTCAGACCCTAAAATTAAAAATATTTCTGAGTTTGCCATTTTTGATAATAAAGTTTGTAAACATAGTTTATGTTTTTACTTAAAATGAATATTGACCCTATATTGTATTCTACATAGAAAATTGAAATACGTCAACATATAAAAGAAAAAAATATGCTAATAAAATTATAAATTAACTTTTTAAAAGAAAACAGGTATCCTGAGTTAACAGAAATTCCTTTGCTGATTATATAAAGAATTAGTGAGTACTCACAAAGGCATTTGAAGAAGCATCTTTTGCCAAACATTAAGAATTTGGGCCCTGAATCTTGGTGTTTGTGCCTACTTACTGTTTTGAGCTAGCCTGTCAGACTCCCTGGTGTACTTTTTTCTGAAAAGGATAGCCCATTACCAATTATAAGTGTTTTGACATGAAATACCTCCTAGTGAGGACAACTGCCACTGGTTAAACAATCCAGTGAGTAGAAGTGTCAGCTTTGCCGCCATCTGTTAATTGACTGGTCATCCTTAGCATTTTTGGGGAACCAAGACAACTTCCTGGCAGGGCGCATTCAATCTGGGCCTCCAGTGCCAAGCAGAGGGTTGTACTGGTTAGTCTTGGCCACTATGTGCACATCTGTCTAGAGTTCCTGTTATGTTTTGTAGCCTGTGAAGGTGGTTGAAAAAGAGACCAGTAAATTAAAGTTAGTGGCAAATTGAAAACAAAATTACTTTGGTTAAAATGTGCTAGGCATGTTAAGGCGGTCTGAAGCTGGCGGAACACTTTGCCACAACATTAAAAGTTTGGGAATTGCTACTTCACTTAGAGAGAAAGAGGCAGGTGATTACGTTTTCTGGTTTATGTTTGCAATTTCACTTTAACCATTCTTGTTTTGTTTTAGTGCAATGGTATTGTTATCAACACTATTCTGACCATTTATTACCGGAAAGTTATAGATTGTCCCTTCAGGGTGATTTTTGAAAGGCATATTGCATTTAGATGCAATTCACTTGTATTTAGAGTCTCTTTTTTTCTCCATTAAAAAGTATCTCACTTTTTACAGTGTAAGTCAATAAAAAAGTAATATTAACTAGAAAGAAAACTGTCTTCTGCCACATTTCATTATAGTACATGGGGGTCAGAGCATGGGAATGAGAGTTGCAAACACTTGGATTCTCAACTAGTCTGTGCCATTTCCATGTAAATAACTTGATTTTTCATGTAAATAACTTACTTTTTAAAGGCTTGTTTCTTTTGGGGCAGAATCATAAATGCAGATTTGTTCATTCAGCAAGTATTTCTTGAGTGCCTTCTGTGTACCTCATGACCTCACATGAGGTACCTTGTTTTCCACCACAGGGGCATCAGTCCTTTGAAGTAAAGTACAGGGAGCTATAAAACCTCTGACTAGGGAACCTAACCTGACTCAGGGGTGCCGGGGCAAGCTTTCCTGAGGAAGTGACTTGTAAGAGCTGAAGGATGGAGGAGATAGTAGATGAAAAGGGGAGGGCAGTGGGTGAGACACTCTGAGGATAAGGGAAGAGCATGTACACGGTGCCTGAAGAGTCTGTCATGGAGGTTAGATAAGGATGCTTGTGCATGAGTTAGTTCCTCACACGGCTTGGCAGCAACCACGGTTCGTTGTGTAGAGAAGGCTCTTGGCACCATACTCCAGTCATCTGAATGAAGGGCTCAGTCTTGTTCCACAGCCATTATGGAAAGGGAGTCAGTCTAGTTGACTCTCGCCACAGTAGACTGGAAATGACTCTCTGTACAATTTGGTGTCTAGTTTTTTGTTTTTTTTGTTTTTTTTTTAACTCTGGCACCGTTCACTTGTGAGTTTCTGTATCTGAAAGACAGGAATTAAATGTTAAATAAGATTCTTTGATATCTTTACAGAGATACTATATGATATGAATATAGCATTTTGATTTAATTTTGCTAGCATTGTTTCTTTGGAAGCGCTTAGGCTACCTCACTTAAAATATCTACTTCTCACAAAATGGTAGTAGCAATCCACCCTAAAAAAAAAATATATATATATATATATATATTATATAAAAGTGGCAGGTAGTTTCATTTGCTTATAGGAAGATCAGGAGTGACTGGAGTTTCATATCTTGTTTGCTTATGTGGTTTTGGCACTAAATAGATACTTAGTTATTCTCTGAAAGAGGTACATGTTGCACCTGTGTCTTGCTGACATTTGTGTGTGTAGAAAAAGTTGTAATTGTATCCTGGAATTTTCCTTTCACTAAATTAACAAGTGAATTAAAAAATACTAGAGTAATGTTTTTCATGAAATAAGTGAAAGAATATTGTTTTTAAGTTTCTTAATATGTTAAATTCAGTAATTTTATATAGATCAGTAGTGGCAAATTAATATTTTATTATGGAATTAATGCAGTATTTATAAGCTAGTTGGCTCTCTGGACTTTTGCTCCTGTTTCTTTTTATTTGGTTTGGACATTTTAATGCTTGTTAGCATATCTGTAGTAAGATAAGAAAAGAGAAGGTGAAATAAGATTTTGAGAAGTCAGTCACAATGGGAAAAAATTGAATAGATGTGGTTAAAATTTTATAAAAGTTAGGTATATGTGCATTGGTTAGATCTGTGTATTTTGCTTATGACTTATAAAAATGAATTGGCATACAATAACTATTGACATTAATGTTTAAAAATTAAAAAAAATCTATTTGTCTTACCTGTTTTTCATGTTTCTTTTTTCTCATTTTAGCTTTGTTTTGGATTGTCCTATTAGAGGTTGGTGGACGGGTTGAGAGGAGAGTGCGTGGGGCACAAGTGTGGGGGGGGGAGGGGCGGAGGGAGAGGGACAGAGAGAATCCCAAGCAGGCTCCACAGTCAGTGTGGAACCAGATGTGGGGTTTGATCTCACGACTCTGAAATCGTGACCAGAGCCGAAATCAAGAGTCAGATGCTTAACTGACTGAGCTACCCAGGTGCCCCTGGATTGTCTTTTTAAAAATGATTATTTCATTTACCTCTTTTTTATTAGCTTGGGATTATGTATTCCTTTGCTGTTCCTTAAGTGTTTGCCTAAGAAATTCTAATATGTTTTCTCAGCTTATCAGAGTGTAGTATTAATTGAGACTTCCACTCTTTTTTCCAGAGAGTGAAACATTTTAAAACATTTAAAAATATTTAAGTTAATTTTCTTTCTTCTTTTTTTAACCTATTTCGTTGTTACTATGTTTTAAAATGCATATATGTTTTAAACCCCAAAGATGTATTTCTGTTGTTTTACACTGTTATAATTCAGTTAGACTTCATTTTCTTTTCCTTCGTTCCTTCTTGTGTTACTGACCGTCCAACTGAAATAGTTTTCCTTCTGCCTGAAGAATACTCTTTAGTATTTTCTTTAAAATAGATATTGTATTGACAAATTTTCAAACTTTTTGTTTGAGAATGTTTTTATTCCACCTGCATTCTTGAAAGATGCATTTTGCTAGGTATAGAATTCTAGACTAGGGATACATACATACATATTAGTCCTTTGGAAAAGAGATTATTCTCTAATATTTGGCTTTGTTTCTATTGACAAGTCAATTATAGTTTATCACTTTTTTATTGGTAATTTGTTTCTCAGGCTATTTTTGAGATTTTCTTTTGTCTTTGGGTTTCAAATAATCCTCCCCTTTTTTGCTTGGGGTATATACCTTTTGATGCTGCGTCTGGATGTCTTTCATCAGTTTTGGATAGTTCTCAGCTATCATCTCTTCAAATATTGCTTTTTCCCCATTTTCTTGCTTGCTCTTTCTGAGACTTCAGTTCCATGGTGATCAGAGCTCACCAACTCCTGTATGTATTTCACTTGTCTTCTGTATTTTCCACTTTTTTGTTTTTTTTCTGTTCTGGATATTTTCTTGTGGTCTGTCTTCCAGTTTACTAAGTTAGGCTTTACCTCTGTCTAATCTGCTCTAAATGTTATTCTCCGGGTTCTTAATTTTGGTTAATTGTATTTTGCACTCTAGAATTTCAGTTTGGTTCCTTTGAAAATCTGCTGTGCCGCTTTCATAATTTCTAATTCCCTATCAAAATTTTCAAGCTTTGTGCATATCTCTTTGAACAGAGTAAGCTATCCCAAAGGTTTTTTTCTGTGATCTTTTATTTCTCGAGGGGTCTTATATCCCTGTGTGCCTGCTTATCTTTGATTGTGTACTGTTTATTCTATTTGAAAAAATATTTCTAGAAGTAATTATAGATTAGGTAAAGGCTTTTCTAGTTGCTTTTGCCAGGCACTTGGGATTACCTTTATTCAAACTGAGGTTTTTTTGTTTGTTTGTTTGTTTTGAGTCTATGCAAGGACTGGTTTAGTGTACTTCTGTGTTATCTCTTCTGGGATTCAGCTTTTTGGGGTCTTATTCTAAAGCAGGGGATGGCTCCCTTGGTGGATCTTGTGCTTTGACATTTTGTCTTCCTTCCAGTTTTTTGATTAGGCAAGCATTTCCAGGAGGTAAGAAACCCCAGCATGCCCTGCTCCTCTCTGTTCTCTTGGACTCTGCCTGGTAATTCCTTATTACCTTGTCAGTTCTTTGATTACCATCCTACCCCACCTTTTTTTTTTATTTTAAAGATTTTCTTTCTTCCTTTTTTTCTTTCTTTCTTTGACAGACAGAGAGCTTGCACAAGGAGGCAGAGCGGCAGGCAGAGGGAGAGGGAGAAGCAGGCTCCCTGCTGAGCAGAGAGTCCAACGTGGGGCTCCATCCCAGGGCCCTGGATCATGACCTGAGCTGAAGGCAGTCACTTAATTGACTGAGCCACCCAGGTGCCCCCCCCTTTTTGAGTTAAGGTATAATATACATATAATAATGTGTACTAATCTTAAATATATGCCATGAAGAATTTTTATAAATGTAATGAAGTGTATAATCATATCCAGTTGTTCAGTACATAGAACATTTTTGCCACCCCAGAAGGCCCTGTCGCACTCCTTCACCATCCATACCACCTTCCTTCCCTGCCTCAGGTAACAATTACTCAGTTTTCTATTACCATAGACTAGTTTTGCGTTTTTTGGTTTTCTTGTCAAAATAGTATCACACAGTATGTTCTGTCTTGTGTCTGATCTGGCTTTTTCATTCATCATTGTATAGTATCAATGAAATTCAGCTATGTTGTTGCACGTAGCAGTAGTGTTTCTCTTTTATTGCCCTGTAGTTGTTCTAGTTACTGTGGCACCTAAAAAATTGCCTCAAAACTCAGTGATGTAAACAGGGACAACATTTATTTTCTGCACAACACTGTAATTTGGGCAGTGCTTGTCTTAGCTTCATTTGGTTTCAAGTAGGGCTGCTTGAAGGCTGGGCCTAATAGTATTTGAAGGTTTGCTCACATGTCTGGTTGATGACAGAAAGTGTGCTCACAGCTCAGTGGCAGTGTTCCAAGGGCTAGAGTCCTGCACCCACGTGCAGTGGGGAGAGGGGTGGAGAGCCCTTGAGCCAGACAGATGCTAGATTGCCTCTGATGACTTGGCTTTGAAGCTTAATGCAGTTTTACTTCCACTGCAGTCTAGTCTTTGAAGCAGTTATGAGCCTGCCTAGGTTTTTTAAAAAAGATTTTATTTATTTGATGGGGGTGGGGGGGGGAGAGAGAGAGTTAGCACATGGTGGGGGAGGGGCAGAGGGAGAAGCAGACTCCCTGCTGAGTGGGGATCCCTATGTGGGGCTCCATCCCTGGACTCCGGGATTATGACCTGAGCCAGAGGCAGATGCTTAAACTGATTGAGCCACCCAGGTGCCCCTAAATAAATAAAATCTTAAAAAATATCATTTCAACTTATTTTTTTAAAAAATAAGACCTGAAAAAAGCTGAATCAGTACTAGTATACGTAAGATACTTAGTTTACCAAAGCATTTTTTCGTGCATAATCCCTTGACCATCTTGAGTGGTGGGTGGGTTGGAAATTTTAGCTCTCATTTTACAGTTGAAGAAACTGAGTCCCAGAGCAATGAAGTGACTTGATCTGAAGTCCTGAGCTGGTTAATGGCAGAGCTGTACCTCTTGCATCTAGGACTTCTTACATGTTGAGTGATTTTCTTGCAAGGCTCACATTTACTGAATTCCAGATTTTATTGACTACATGAATTTTCCTCTCTTCAACTTTATGTATTTACATTTTATGGCTCATAAATTTGCTCATTTTCATTCAGCACAGGGTCTTTGCATGAGCTGAAGCTCTTCACACCCATTTCCCTTACAGTACTTTTGTCCTGGATGTGTTTGGTTAGCGGCAAGATGGCTGGGACTAGGTTTGTCTTGATTTTTTATCTTAAGCCCCTTGAGAAGTTTTTGCATATTGTCTAGCTAAGTATTTATTGAATAGATGGATGGATTCTTGTGTTTAGAATCTAACTAGAGATAGTCTGGAATTTTTAGCTGACTTTTTAAATGATGCCAGGCCTCTGAAAATCAGATATATTGTATCCTTCATTTTAGCTTTTATCTGTAGAGCTCAGGCATTATGTGCAGTTCTGATAGTATGTATCAACTGCATTAGGCAACTACAACATGTGAACAAATTACAAGCAGCTTTTGAAAGGTTCTGCCTCTGTAACTGTAAGTAAGGAAGTTCCAGAAAGGACATTTGTTTTCTTTCTTTCTTTTTTTTTTTTTTAAAGATTTTATTTATTTATTTGACAGAGAGATGCAGCAGGAGAGGGAACACAAGCAGGCGGAGGGGGTGAGGGAGAAGCAGGCTTCCCCTGAGCATGGAGCTCAATGGAGGGCTCCATCCCAGGACCCTGGGATCATGACCTGAGCTGAAGGCAGACGCTTAACGACTGAGCCACCCAGGCACTCCAGGACGTTTGTTTTTCTAAATACCTAGAAGTTGACCTGTTTACCAGTGTATAGCTACTAGAATTTGATAAGTCCTTGTGGAAACCTAACTCAAATTCTACCTGCAGAAGGGGAAATTAGACCTCATTCTTATCTGATGCTTCATTAACATACACGTGTAAACAAACCGAGGAAATCAAATGATTTCACATTTCGCCCATCTTATTCTCTGATCTTATTAGCAGGAAGTACGTTGTTGATTTAGTGAATAGGATAAACAAACCTCTTTTCTCTCTAGCAATGATGGAAGATTGCTTTACTTCTCTTGAGCTGGGAAAATATTTAAAGCTGTTCAAATTTAGCATTGTGTTTCAGGGAGTATAAATTGCAGAAAGAGCATTTTTTTATAGAATGACCAAGAATTGGGAAAGTACAGTGGGGACACTTTCTACATCAGTGAATGATGAGTTTAATATTAACTGAAGTTATTTCTTTATCCGAATGAGAAGGCATTACCTGGGAATGTGCCTTGACATATATATTTGAACTAATGAACTATGAATCTGAATTAAGAAAAAAGGTAGTAGAATTACAATGATGTAAGTTTCACAGGGATAGGACCTTTGTTTTGTTCTTGGCTGTGTCTCCAGAGCCTAGAACATTGCCTGGCTCATAATAGCTGCTCAGTAAATATTTATTGAATGAATAGTAAATTTCTATATTATTTATCTGTTTTAAATTTAAAAACCTAACATTAATCATTTAAGTGTTTGTTTATAACCCTTTGGGAAATAAATTTAAATTGGTTGAGGCATCATTTCTGATAATTCTTGCTGACTGTGAGAAAGTTGCATAAAGTACATTGCTGAGCACTCATTGACTCCGACATTAAATTTTCTTGAGACATTTAAAAATGGATACATGAGAGTCCATTACATGTAAATTGCCAACAGTTCATTTAGTCCATCCCTTACTATTGGACATTTAAGTTGTTCATAATTTTTTTTTCCTGTTACAAATAATGCTTCAATGAAGGAAATTTTCTTAAGCTCTTTCTTGGGATGGCAGTTCAACACATAGCAGTGTTGCAAAACAGGATCTAGGAATTTCTACTAGAAAATGAACTTGGGGGGGCGCCTGGGTGGCTCAGTTGGTTAAGCAACTGCCTTCGGCTCAGGTCATGATCCTGGAGTCCCTGGATCGAGTCCCACATCGGGCTCCCTGCTCGGCAGGGAGTCTGCTTCTCCCTCTGACCCTCCCCCCTCTCATGTGCTCTCTGTCTCTCTCATTCTCTCTCTCTCAAATAAATAAATAAAATCTTTAAAAAAAAAAATGAACTTGGATTGTACAAGTCTGAGGATGAGATCAGAAGCTTTCGTGATCAGACAGCAGAGTTCAGCCAGCACAAATGATAACAATTCTTTGCTGCTTTTACGCGTGGATAATGTATAATCATCAGTCTTTGCACATGAAAGCTCTCTTGCAATTTGTAGTGGAGCTGCCTCTCACTTGGTATTGTCTTTTACTTTTAAAGAATGAATGAGTCACTACAACTCTTTCTGCCTCTTAATCATAGTTTAAAGATTACAAATGCATTTAACTCCTTTATATAGGTGAGAACACATGTTATGTTACGTTTCTTAAAAAATATTTATTTATTTATTTGAGAGAGAGAATGAGCAGGGCAGGGGCAGAGGGAGAAGCAGGCTCCCCACTGAGCAGGGAGCCCGACATCGGGGCTCAATCCCAGGACCCTGGGACACTTAACCGACTGAGCCACCCAGCAGCCCCATGTGGTGTTCCTTTTATTTATAATCATTTCACTTATGAATTTTATTGGGAGATTTTTTGCTTTTTCATATTAAAATATCAAAATATTATATTCATACAAAAAGCTATGTGTAATGTGTGTTACATAATGGTGTCCATACTATCCGCTCCTTCAACTTAAGTGATAGAACATTATCAATACCCTCTTGGATCACATTTTCCTGCTTCTCTTCCTCTATCCTACTACTTGTCCTGAGGAAACCAGCAGCCTCAACATTAGGGTCTAGCATTCTCTTGCTTTTCTGCATAGTTACAGTATATGTGTGTATGTCCCTAAACAACTTATTGTTAATTTTACGTATTTTGGAAATTTATGTAAATGGTATCAGTATGTGTGTGTGTGTATGTTCACAAATTTAGTGAGTAAAGTTTTCTAGTAAAACTAAAACTCACAAATTTAATTTGCATTTAAAGTTAATATCCTTATTCTCTGTATTAGTCATCGTTTGCAATAATAATGCTGTGTAACAAACCACTGCAACATTTCAGTGGTGTAAAATGACACACATTTGTTTCTAGCTCATAGGTTTGGCAGTCTCTGCTGGGTTTGGCTGGGTTTGTTTATAGGCTGTGGGTTGGGTTCAGTTGTGTGCTAGGTTTCTACTCATTCTAGGACCAGTCGCTATCGGGGGTGCATTGTAGGAGAGCAAGAGAACTCAGACAAGCGCAATGCTCTTAGAACCTCCTCTTAGAACAGTGTCAGTCCAACATGTAATATGGCCAGGGCCCCAAATCCATGAGGTGGGGAGTATACGCCACCCTTAGGGAAGCCACAGCAAGAGCATGGGTGAAGGAAGACATATGAACAGAGGATAGTGTCTGCCATATCTTCCTCCTGAATAACAGCATAAAAACTTGGAATATTTCCATTCTTATTACCTCCTTTCTAGATTACATGCTGTTGTTCAGGACTTTAGGTCCCTTTTTTTTTTTTTTTCTTGGTAACTCCTAATGTAGAAATCATACCTCTAAGATTTGTTTGCATTTAGTCATGTTTACAGGTTTTTCTCTCCCATCTTTCTTATATTTCAGACCTTCTCTTTGGCATCATTTTCCTACTTTGTGACTGTAACTTTGGACGCATGCTTTTTTTTTTTTTATTATCATGTAATGTTAATTACCATACATTACATCATTAGTTTTTGATGTAGTGTTCCATGATTCATTGTTTGTGTATAACACCCAGTGCTCCATGCAGAAGTGCCCTCTTTAATACCCATCACCAGGCTAACCCATCCCCCCAGCCCCCTCCCCTCTAGAACCCTCAGTTTGTTTCTCAGAGTCCATCGTCTCTCATGGTTCGTCTCCCCCTCCGATTTCCCATCTTTCATTCTTCCCCTCCTGCTATCTTCTTCTTCTTCTTCTTTTTTTTTTTTTTTTTAACATATAATGTATTATTTGTTTCAGGGGTACAGGTCTGTGATTCAGCAGTCTTACACAATTCACAGTGCTCACCATAGCACATACCCTCCGCAATGTCTATCACCTAGCCACCCCATCCCTCCTACCCCCCATCTGTTTACTATATCTTCCCTCAGTTTGGGTCTGAAATTTTCATTATTTTGTCATTTTTCTTGAAAAGATAGTTTAGCTGAGTTGAGGATATAATTATAGTTAAGAGTTTCTTCCTCTTAGAACTTTGAAGATATTCTAGTGTCTTCTGGCTCCTCTTGTTGCAGTTGATAAATCAGGTGTAAGTCTAATTGTTGCTTTGTAAGCAATCTGCCTTTTGTTTCTGGTTGCTTTTAAGAACTCTTTGTCATTGATGTTTCACAGTTTCACTATGGTATCTCTAGGTGTCAATTTCTCTTTCATTTATACTTTCTGGAATTTGCTGAACTTGAGTCTGTGCATTAGTATCTTTCATCAGTTCAGATAATCTTTTTGCAGATTCTCTCTCCCTCATTCTTAATGTTCTCTTTCTAAAACTCCAGTTAGATACACATACTAGATATTTTAATTGATTTTTCATGTCCCTTAATCTTGCTTTGTATTTTTTCTTTCTTTGTTGCATTCTGGATAATTTAAATCTGTCTTCTGGTTCATGGGCACCTGGCTGGCTAGTTGGGAGACCATGTGGCTCTTGATCTTCAGATTGTGAATTTAAGCCCCATGTTAGGTATAGAGATTTCCCCCCCCAAAATAAATATACTTAAAAAAAAAAAAGGTTATCAGATCTATCATGTGGTTCATTAATTCTCTCTTTAGCAGAACCTACTTTGCTGAACTTGTCTGTTGAGGTTTAATTTTAGTTATCCTGTTTTTCACCTGATTTTTTTCCAAATCTGTTGCCTTCTTTTTTGCTCATATTTTCCATTTCCTATTGTATTTTGAAACATTACTGTCCTTTCCTTTTTCAATGTATTTGTGATTACTTACTTCTGTTGAATCTTGCTTATGCCTATTTTTAAAAGTTTGAGCTAATTTTTACTGTAACTGTATCTGTGGAAATGCTTGTGAGACCTGGCTTAAGAGTGCTTTCTCCCAGAAAGAATTTGCAGTTGAGGACACTGTTAAACCAGAGTGGCTTGATTTCTAGGCTTGAGATTTTTATAACATACAAGTGTATGGATTTGAACTTGAAACCTGTGTGAAGATTGGTTTTGGTTACAGATTTCCAGTGAATTCTCCCTTCCCCTCCCCAGACACAAATAAACCTAGATTCAGGAGAGAATTCTTCTGCTTTTCTTTGGGGCAGACTTTTTTTTTTTTTTTCATAGTTTATTCTTTTTATTGAAGATGTAGTTCTGCAGGGGCCAGGCTTTATGTGCTTAACTGTAGTCTGACTTCCCATGTTGTACAGTGTGAAGCTTTGACTTTGTCCCATGCTTGACTGTCAACACTGAAAGCCCTTCAGCATTGTCCAATACAATTTTCTGTGATAATGGAAATGTTACACATCTCTGCTAATACATCAACCCAGTAGACATTAGAAATGTCTAGTATGACAAAGGAATGGAATTTTAAATTTTACATAGTCTTAATGAATTTAAACTTAAAAAGCCACATGTGGCTAGTGGCTACAGTATTGGATGGTGCAGCTTGGTTACGGGAGATTGTCAAATAAATGCCTCTAGGGCCATTGCTGGCAGCCTTGCCTACTGACCACTCTCTCTTTGTGCTCCTGTTCGTTTTTTTTGGTCTCTAAGGATTTTTCTTAGTTGCTTATGAGCTTTGCTATGCATTTAAAAGAATAATTCTTGTATTTTATCAAATATGTTTGATGTCATGTAGCAAGAGGGTTCCCAATCCATTTGGACACAGGAATCTCAGAAACAAATACCTGACAGCTGTATTTTTAGTTGGAGAAGTACTTATCTTGAATGATAAAAATTGGAAAGTTCACAGTAGAGTAGTGGAAGTTCTTCAAATGGAAACTGACCGTGAAGTTAAAAATTGTGAGGAAGAATTAATTAAATACTTCTTTGCCATCCTTCTTATTCTACCAAAAATTTAAGGATGTGAAAGATAAAAATGGAGCTGTGGCTAAAGTTCTTAAAGTCTTACACATCATCTTCACCTTCTTGGTGTGAGTAAGTTATTTTACTTATACAAGAGCACTTGAATGAAAAGGTGTATATATTTAATTTAGAATTATTTTGCATATGGATGGAAAAAAACAAATGAATTTGAGAGATTGTAGGGAATGGTGGTGGCTAAGGGATAAGAAAAGACTTTGACATTCATTCAATGCTGAAAGTATTTGTTTCACTTCTGGCTTTAACAGGGCCTGTATTAGTTATTTAATTGGGGGGATTTCAAAAAATCTAAATAATGAGTCCTAGCTATTTCTCAGGTAGACCCTTTGCTGAATACTTTAGAACTGTGTGGTTGGTTTTGATGTTTATTAATAAAAAATGCCTAGATTCTTTTTTTTTTAAATTTTTTTAAAAAAATTTGTCAGAGAGAGAGAGGGAAAGAGGGAGCATGCATGCACAAGCAGAGGGAGAAGCAGGCTCCCTGCTGAGCAAGGAGCCTGGTGTGGGGCTCCATCCTGGGAACCTAGGATCATGACCTGAGCTGAAGGCAGATGCTTAACCAACTGAGCCACCCAGCCATCTCTAAAAAACACCTAGATTCTTTGTAATAATTTTCGGTTATTTTAGGATTTGCTTGCTCTTTTTGGAGCCATAGGTACATTTGATTCTTTTTTTAATTTACATTTTTTATTGTGGTAAAATATACATAAGATTTAACATTTTAACCTTTTTTAAGTGTCCAGTTCAGTGGCATTAAGTACATTTACATTGATGTACAGCCATCACTATCCATTTCCAGAACTTCTCTCTTCCCAGACTGAAACTCTGTCCCCATTAAACACTAACTCCCCATTTTCCCCCCACCCTCAGCTTCTGGCACCCACCATCCTACTTTCTGTCCCTGAATTTGACTTTTCTAGGTGCCTCATATAAGTGGAAAAATAGGTTGTTTGTTTTATATATGACTGGCTTATTTCATTTAGCATAATTGTTCTCAAGATTAAATTTGATTTTCTAAATTTATAATTTGTTATGAGAGTAAAAGAATGGAAATCCCATCAGCTTATAGTGGAGATTGGCATTCTTGTGTATTTCTTTCAGTAGGAGAAGTTAGTAAACAATAAAATAAGTTACTATCAATTTGGTCTCCTGAAAGAATATTATTAGAAATAATAGAATGTGATACCATATGTTGTGGTTTATAATTCTATTAAATTTAAGTTTTAAAATAATTAAAACTGGGACTGCTGAGCTAGTTCTAGAATAGATTATCTGGTGTTATAAAAACCAGAAGTCTTTTCAGATCCTTTGAGAGGTTTTAACTGTCTAAAAGTGTCAGAAATTATTTTAAGGTCGTGTAGTGCTTGCAATAAAGAAAAGGATTTGGTGGAGTTTGCTTTACTTTTAAATAGACCCTGAGTTCCCTGTCAGGATGGGTTGATTATCCTTAGGCTGGCTCACCATTCATGTATATCAAGTTTTTTTTTTTTTTTTTTAAAGATTTTATTTATTTATTTGAGAGAGAGAGAATGAGAGAGAGAGCACATGAGAGGGGGGAGGGTCAGAGGGAGGAGCAGACTCCCCGCCGAGCAGGGAGCCTGATGTGGGACTTGATCCAGGGACTCCAGAATCATGACCTGAGCCGAAGGCAGTCGCTTAACCACAGGTGCCCCATGTATAGCAAGTTTTGTTACAAAAGTTAGAGGAGTCACTTGAAAGAATCTGTATTAGTTTAGCATGAGTATAAATTCTCATGCTGAGAATAAACAGCATGGCTCAAGTTCCTAGAAAATGAGTTTAAAGGACAGATTTTATGGAAATACTCCAATATACCTTTTATGTGAAACTGTGGAATTAAGACAAATTACTTTTTTTCCCTCTTGGATGATGTGAAAAACAAAGTTAGATTTTTTTTTTTCTTTTTTGTATGTCCAATGGGAGGGGATAGCATTTAGAGAAGGAGAAAGAGAATGTGCACACGTTATCTTATGTTCTTCTGAACTGCCTTGTTGCTTAAAGAGTTCCCAGACTACCTACTTTGAGAGTAGATAGGAAGATCTACATTTCAAAGCTGTAATTAGGGGTAAGGAATCTTGAACCAGTATATTCAGTTATAAGTAATTTCAAAGTATGTTTCTATATAAGAACTGCTCCATGACATTTCACAGTAATTCCAATACATGCATTGCTGCATATTTGTAAAGTATATTTATTGCTTTAGATGGTAAGGTTATAAATCCACTGTTTATACGTTTTATTATCCTGGCATATTTGAGGTTACTATTTTCAGTGCTAAGAAAATTCTTGATGTCTTAGGAACTTCAGTCCTTGAATACGTATTTGTTTTTTTTTTTTTTTTTAAGATTTTATTTATTTATTTGAGAGAGAGAATGAAATAGAGAGAGCATGAGAGGGGGGAAGGGTCAGAGGGAGAAAAGAAGCAGACTCTGCTGAGCAGGGAGCCTGATGCGGGACCCGATCCCGGGACTCCAGGATCATGACCTGAGCTGAAGGCAGTCGCTTAACCAACTGAGCCACCCAGGCGCCCTCTTGAATACGTATTTGTTCAGCATTTTACGATTATGGGTAGGAAGGGCACACTACTTAGTACAGAGCTCTTTGATGTTGCCCTTTAGGAATTTTAAATGTAAGATAAAAAACTTGATATAAATAGGAACAAAAAGTCGCTGGCCAAAGAGACTAGATTCTACAAGAGTAAGTAAAGTCCTGGATCATCTGTGAACGTTTAATCTCCTTTGTGTGTCTGTGACGTGGGATTGCTTTCCCATGTCATCATCATTCAGCATGTTCCAGGGGCATCATGTTTGACCTCATAGTTTCCTGGGAGGGAAGACCGGTCTGATAGACTCAGTGAAGCGCCATCAAGAGAGTGTATTTATAGTGAGAAACTTGCATCGTGTATTCTAAAACTAACATGTAGATTATATGTTGTTTTAGATTTTCCATACAACTTCTCATTTCCTTTGGGATAATTGGGTTATCTGGAAATGAAAATCATAGTATTTGCTGCATAGATAAAGAAGAAAGTGTGTGGGATGGGGGTCAGGTGACAATGTGGCAGCACTATGATTATATGCCATTGCTAATTACAGTATACGAATCATGCTGTGCATACAGATTTTCATTTTGTAAATTTGTATTTCTCACATATATTACATGACATGAGTAAAGAAGTATATAGATGGGACAAGCATTATTTCTTCAAAAAATGTTACCCTAACTTTAACCTATTTCAGAATCAGAGGTCCTTAGTATTATGCTATTTTCTTAATTGATTTAGAAGATCAAGTAATCATCACTTCTTGTAGTTGCAAAAAGTAGTTTATCAGTTCGTGAAGAAAGCTGTACATGAGGAAGCACAGTGCAAATTTTGTATCGAATTTTAATTTATCTGTGGATTTTTATGTATTAGATTTGGGGAGGCACTTGTCATTCATGGATGTGTTGAAATATAACATTAGTATTTCAACACATCCATGAATGTGTTGAAATATGCCTTTATGCCTCTTTTTCTTTAATATATTAATGAAGTAAGGAACATATAGTTCATATTTATACTAATACAGGGTGATACTTTATCTTATACTGAAGTGAAAAGAACCAAATATGAAAATTTTCATGTAGTACTTATGAAGTGTATTTTAAGAATACTTACAGAAAATCCCTTGAAAGGAAACGTGCCCCACATAGTTGGGTAGATGTAATGGCGTTGTGTGGTGAGAGAATTTTTCTTTCTATTTTGCTGCTGTTGCCAATTTTTTAAAACTATGAAACCATATTTTATAATGAGGAAAAGGCCCATTATTAGAGAACGTTTATAGCAATAACTTTGGTCATCTTTATTTGATAGTGTATATGAATTATTTATGTGTAATAAAAAAAAAATTTAGCAGGCGTGATGTGCTATATCTAGCCTAGATAGAGTGCTTCCTTTCTAGGATTTATTTATTTGGGAAGGTGGGAGGGATTAAGATTTTAGTAAGTGAAGACCAAGGACACCTATTAATATGTTTCTGTGTGATAATTACTTTATACATACTATTTGCTTTTGAGATAACTTCTTAAAGACAAAGGAAAAGGGGCGCCTGGGTGGCTCAGTTGGTTAAGCGACTGCCTTCGGCTCAGGTCATGATCCTGGAGTCCCGGGATCGAGTCCCGCATCGGGCTCCCTGCTCGGCAGGGAGTCTGCTTCTCCCTCTCCCACTCCCCCTGCTTGTGTTCCCTCTCTCGCTGTGTCCTTCTCTGTCAAATAAATAAATAAAATCTTTAAAAAAAAAAAAAAAAGAATTTTTGTTAAAAAAAAAAAAAGACAAAGGAAAAGATGAATGTTTTAAAGATTGGTAATTTTTTATATTTAGATGACCACCAGAGGGTTCTTTTGGGAATAGAAAATTGTTGAAACCAAATTATTTTCATTTCCTTTTAGAAAATTTTATTTTAAATGCTGATGTTTAGAAAAGATGATTTTTTTCTCTTTGTTTTCTCACCAGGACATGTATTCTTCTGAGAAGCCTTGGGCAGCAGATTTTGGTTTACTCTCCGATTGGGACAGCCTACAGAGACATTTCCAGTCATGAGTAAGTGTCCGTCTTTGTTTCATTTCAGGGGCCTCAGGAGCATTTGTGGAGTACTCAAAAAAAAAAAAAAATTTGTTATGGGACAAACTGGAATTATGTCACTTCATCAGAGATTGGATAATCTGGTTCAGCCCGATTGTGCACCTGTCTCTATTGAAAGGAGATCCTTTCTGTGTTTCATTTATTCAGAGAAGTTAGATGTGCTGAGGAAATCTGTGTTGTTAGTTTCTTGGCTGATTTAGTTCTATTACCCAAAATATTCTGTTGACTTAGTCATTGGAAAGGGACTTGTTAGAAATGTGAAGAGGGAAACAGACTCATAAATATATACGACAAACTAGTGGTTGCCAGAGGAGAAGTGGGTGGGGGAAAAAGAAAGAAAAATGAAGAGGGAAAATTTAAATTGACCATAATTATCAGAGGTTTAATTGTGTGAAGCTTAATCATTGGATAACATGTGTTAGTATTATATTTAAGCAAAAAAATAATCTCTTTGTTAATGTCTTTGATGGAATGAGAACCAAGTCTGTCCTATAAGACTTAGCAAATTTGATACAGATTTTATCTTCTCAGTTGTAAAGGGATTGTACTATACGTAATATTTTCTGCCATTCCAATCCACTTTTTCCTGTGAAGAGGAGAGCTGGATTTTACTATTTTGTATTAACTGTTTACTTTTAGAGAGTGAGGAAAGAGTTAAGATTTTTACTCTGATCATATGACAGTTTGATGTACTTTTAAAAAAAGTACAGAGTTTTTGATTATGGGAACTTTGGAATAGAGTGAGCATTTCCTTCTGGAATATAATGTTAGTTTAAAAATTTTCACATGTAATTCATAATGATTATATTTATCTTAATATGGATAGTTATTCTTATCGATTGAAATAATTAGGCAGTTGATAAATGAAAGTGAGGCTGTTATTGTGAAATCTTTGAGTGCTTTCTACTAATAATATTGCAAGATGTGTGCTTTGATTTTCGAGACTTTTCAGTGGGCTCCTTTTTCAGTGGTGTACTTTGAATAAACCAGGATAGTTGCTAGATGAGTTCAAATACAGATTGAAGAAGAAGCAGCTTTTGATATTTCAGCTCCATTCATACGAAATTTTGTGAGAACGTTTCTCTAACGTAAAGTGCCAACTCATAGTAAAGATGATAATGTGAGTTTATGAAAACTAAGAAATGTCAGACATTTTAACTTAAAAATGCTTACTACATTTTGGGAAATGTACATTTGACTTTGTAATTTTAGTTGTTCAGTTAGCATCACTGTTACAGAGTTCTTTGAGGACAGGTGCCCTGTGTCTTTCATTTTTGAATCTCAGCGTCTAACAGTGTCCTGTACACTGCTGTCCCTAAAAATTCAGAGCCCTGTGCTGACAAAGGCAGAGGTGAGGGATAGCTCGTTAGGTGACTCATAATAAACTATCTGAACCACATATAGGTTTTTACTTGTGAGTTACAATGCCTGTATTTCGTTTGTAAGATTTTTATTGGTTCTTTTTAAATATCCACTAGTTCTTTTTTTGTTTCTGCTTGTTTTTATTTAAAAAAATTTGGTTCTTTTATTATTCTTTTATCTCTTTGTCTATCTTTTATGTGCTTATTTTGAGTCTTTTTCAGATCACTTTATTATTATTATTTTTTTTTATTTTGTCTCCAGTGAATTTATATTGTGGTTGTTGATACTCTTGGTGTTTTCATCGTGTTCTGCAATCTTGCAGGCTCAGTCTGATGAAAATTCTTTCTCTTTCTCCTGTGTCTTTGTCTTTTTGTGATTTTCCCTGCTGGTCTGGCAGCTTTGCAGTTGTCTCTGCCTGCCTTTGGAGTTCCCAGATCAGAATCAGGTCTTGTGTTAGTGGATCAGAGCTCCAGCGCCGTGGTGATGCTGGTGATATCACAGATTCTCTCCCTGAGTCACCTGGCATTAGGTCAGCAGCTTCCTCTGCGGTAACTTCAGCACCGTTAGCAAAAGCCCTTTTCAGTCTAGTTTCGTAATCCAGGATGAGTGCCGCCCCTGCCCCTGGTTTTAAGCAAGGAGCCTGGCTACTGACCCTGCTTCACTCGGAACTCTTTTGCATACAGTTACCCCATGGGATTTACTTCCTGCTGCCTTTTCCTGCTTTGGGGCCTTGCACTGTGTTCTGTTAGATTTCTGATCTAGAGATGTTGAACATGTTTTGGGGCATAGGTAGGTCATTTTAGTGACTTGTTTTTATACTTTATCTGTTATTTCTCTGTGTTTGTTGTGAAGACAAGGGAGACACAAAGATTGAACATGCCATTGGAGGTTTATGACCATGAAGTCCAAACTTCTTATTTCACATTGAAGATTAAAAGGGCCCCAACAGTTTCTGCTTAGTTCTCTAGCTGCTAGTGTTCCTCTTCGTCATGCTTGCATCACTTTCCTTGCTAGCCGAGCCCCATCGTGCTTCCTCCCTGTAGCACCCTGCTTGCCTCACTCTAGTTCCTGTCCTACTGTTTTAAAATCACGTGGTTGTTCATTCTTATCTTCATGTAATGTGTAAGATCCTTGAGGGCAAAAATTGTGCTAAACACTTTTCCTGGTACTTAATAGGTGCTCAATAAATAATGCATGGATTTGGGTGTTCCTAAGTAACATCCTTTAGTATGGGGTAGCTATTCCATGTGTTACTATTTTTAGGTGAAATTTAAGCTGATCCCATGTAAAGGGAGATTGAGGGGCGGGGTGGGGGCAGGGAATGTGTGTGTTGTGCGTGTGTGTGTGTGTGTGTGTGTGTGGAGTGTGGCATAGGATAGAGTGTTCCGAGAAAGTGGAGCAGTGTGAGAAAGGCATGAAGGCGTGACTACATGTAGTTGAGCATTTGGGAGCATAGAGATGAGGAATGACAGAGAGACGGGGAGAGATAAAGCTGGAGGAGGTGCAGTCAGAGTTTGGGGCAGGGACGTTCCAGGAAGTTTGCATTTCACCATGTAGGGCTTAGGAGCTGTTAAAGGATTTCAGTTAGGGGAGCAACTGAAGATTTTGTTACAGAAAAATTACTCTGACAAATAGACATTTTGGTTAGATATAAGTTTAAAAAGATTGGTTACAGGCAGTTTGACTTCTTCTAGATTTTTTCTTAGTTTTCCGCCCATTTTAGGCTTTCTTTGAAATAGACTGTGAGTTGCGTTTCTTATTCTTGCCAATGTGATGGCTTTTTCTACTGACAGAAGTTATTCTTGAGTAGACCACCGTAACCATAGGTTAGGGAGTGTTACAGTGTCTATATTATGATGCAGTTTCTAGGGGGTTGTAAGTTTTCAAAAAGGTGGGAACTGAGTATATCAGAGTTTCAGTTTTTGAAAAAAAAATAGTGAAGAATCATGGTACAGCTTAAAAAATAGGAAGATACTATCATTAAAGTCTAGATAGAATTTCCAAACCTAGATTTGGGTGAGAATGATGGGTAACCAAAGTTTTTTTTTCAATATTTCTTTAGAGATGAAAAGAAAGGTTGATACTTATGTCTGGGTGGGTTTCTCTCAGAAGCATTTCCTAACCCTTCCCGTGTCATGAAGCACATAGGACGTGGTAGAAGTTGTACTGCATGTGGGGTAAACTGATGGAGTTGTTTGGGGCTTAGGCAACTGGCTCTGACACCTCAGACCAGGCTGCTACTTGTGCCCAACTGTCCTGAAAGCAGCGGGGATCCCCTTCTCTGCACACCCTGGCACCCCGGTTGGGATGCCCCAGCTAAAGCCTAGAGAATTGCTTAAATGTTTTAAGATGTTTTTCAGCTTTTAGTTTAGATTTTTAATATTCTGCCCAGTTCTGAGGCTAGATATTTATCTGGTGGAAAATGTATTATATGGTGCTGCTATGAGTTGTGCGTTTCGTTGTGGATTGTTGACTTTATTACAATCCACAAAAAGCCTTTTGATTTTCAGTGCTTAAATTGTGTTTTTTTTTTCTGTATTTGCATATGTTGCAATGTTAAACACTTGTCAAGATTTTTTTCAAAATTTTGTTTTTTAAATTTTTTATTGTTATGTTAATCACCATACATTACATCATTAGTTTTTGATGTAGTGTTCCATGATTCATTGTTTGTGCATAACACCCAGTGCTCCATGCAGAACGTGCCCTCTTTAATACCCATCACCAGGCTAACCCATCCTCCCACCCCCCTCCTCTCTAAACCCTCAGTTTGTTTTTCAGAGTCCATTGGCTCTCATGGTTCGTCTCCCCCTCCGATTTCCCCCCCTTCATTCTTCCCCTCCTGCTATCTTCTTCTTCTTCTTCTTCTTTTTTTTTTTTAAACATATATTTGCATTATTTGTTTCAGAGGTACAGATCGATGATTCAACAGTCTTGCACACTTCGCAGCGCTCACCATAGCATATATCCTCCCCAATGTCTATCACGCAGCCACCCCATCCTTCCCATCCCCCACCACTCCAGCAACCCTCAGTTTGTTTCCTGAGATTAAGAATTCCTCATATCAGTGAGGTCATATGATACATGTCTTTCTCTGATTGACTTATTTCGCTCAGCATAACACCCTCCAGTTCCATCCATGTCGTTGCAAATGGCAAGATCTCATTCCTTTTGATGGCTGCATAATATTCCATTATCTTCCATTCCACATCTTCTTTATCCATTCATCTGTCGAAGGACATCTTGGCTCTTTCCACAGTTTGGCTATTGTGGACATTGCTGCTATAAACATCGGGGTGCACATCAAAATTTTGTTTTATCAGATGGTGCCAAAGATGAAGTATTTGTATGAAAATTGTTATATTTAAACTGTGGCTATAATTTGAAATGGACCTCTTAGATCTTTTTTTTTTTTTAAGATTATTTATTTATTTATTTGTCAGAGAGAGCACAAGCAGAGAAAGCGGCAGGTGGAGGCAGAGGGAGAAGCAGGCTCCCCGCTGAGTGCGGAGTCCGATGTAGGACTCAATCCCAGGACCCTGAGATCACAATCTGAGCCAAAGACAGACACTCAACTGACTGAGCCACCCAGGCATCCTGGACCTCTTAGATCTTTAATGGAGATTGTAACAACAGGAGTAGTTCTTGTAAAGAGCATTGCTCAACAATTTCAAATGATTATTTTGGTGGAATGGGTTAAGCAAAAACAAGCCAAAAAGCACCAAAACCCAAAAATGATTATTTAGGGTACTATTTAGTTTTATTTTAATGTATTTTAACTTGAAAAAATAAAGCTTATCTGCTCTACTATTTTTAAATTTTATCTTATATATTTTACTTCACTTTCTTCAGGAAACTTTTGCTCTGTAACTAATAGTGACTTATTTTCTAAGGATTTCTGTGTCAATTTTCTTCTGACTTGGCAATCCAGGAGTGAATCTCTTGCATTGGAGTGTTTGATCCTGCCCTTTGGCCTAAATAAAGGAGTGAGTTTTTTGAGGTCACTTCTGAATATGAAACATTTCTCATTTAACTGAGGAAAAAGTAATGGCAGTGAATAATTTGGGATGCAGTATATTTATGGCTTTCTAATAGAGTAGGAATAAATATCTTCGTTCTGTGGAGCAGTGGACTAAAAGTTCATGCTGAAGTGAAAACAATTTAATATTTGTTAGAACAGGTAATGTTATAAATAAGTGAGTAGATTACTAAGTCCCTCAGTGGTGGCATAAGGATTCTTCTGAGTCTTATTAAAGCAATGAATAATACAAGGCTTTCCCTAAGTATTGGCTAAAATTTCTGTCTAGGATAATTATGTAGCTATATATCTTGTTTTATGGAATAGCTGTGTACCTTAGAAGTTGGGTAGAGGTTAAAGAAAAGAAAACTTAAGTTGAATTGTATTTTGAATACTGGGGTATTTGCATTTAACAGAATCTTGAAAGAAATCCCTTTGTAAAGTATATATATCTATTTGTCGTATTAAGACTCATTTATGTTTGATAAGTTTGGATTTTGGAAGATAACCATTCTTAAAGAAAATATATACTTGACCCTTGAACAACACGGGTTTGAACAGTGCCAGTCCACTTATAACATGGAATTTTTGGATAAATACAATATAGGACTGTATGGTGACAGATGGTAGGTACCCATGTGGTGAGCATAGCATAATGTAGAGTTAGAGTTGTCTGATCACTGTAATGTACACTTGAAACTAATGTAACATTATGTGTCAACTCTACTTAAAAAAAATACAGTGCAGTACTCTGAATGTATTTTCCTCATGATTTTCATAATAACAGTTTCGTCTCTAGCTTACTTTATAGTAGGAATATAGCATACAGTACATATGATGAGGTATATGTTAATCAACTCTTTATCTGTAAGGCTTCTACTCGAGTACACTATTAGTAGTTAAGTTTTTGGGGAGTCAGAAGTTATAGGAAGATTTTCAACTGTGTCAGGGTTCGATACCCTTAACTCCCGCCTTGTTCAAGGGTCAACTGTAAAATCAGAATTTTAATTGGGGGGGGGATTTGGACGTGGATAGAGACTTTCTGGTTGTCATAGTGACTGGGGAGACCTGCTGGCATATAGTGGGCAGGGCCAGGTACAGTGTATAATAGTTCCTGTTGAGAAACAGCATTTGTCTTTTTTTTTTTTTTTTAAAAGATTTTATTTATTTATTTGACAGAGAGAGAGACAGTGAGAGAGGGAACACAAGCAGGGGGCGTGGGAGAGGGAGAAGCAGGCTCCCCATGGAGCAGAGAGCCTGATGCGGGGCTCGATCCCAGGACCCTGAGATTATGACCTGAGCCGAAGGCAGACGCTTAACGACTGAGCCACCCAGGCGCCCCCAGCATTTGTCTTAGTTATCAGAACCATGGCAGCAGTACATGGTAGGTAAGGTGATGAAGAATGCCAACAAAAATTGCTTCTCAGACAATTTATTAGATCAGTTTCTTAGTTTAAGATACTTCATTGTGTTAATACTGACCATTGAAAATGGAATATACTTTACTTTTAGCTAATTTATCATCTTTTTGACCACTTGCTGCAGAAAAGTGAGTAATTCTTACAGTTTGATACTCTGGGAAATTTAATATGAATTTAAAGTAATATTTCTTATAGAGTATAGTATTAAGTTTTTGTTAGGAGATGATTTGCATTATCTTGTATCTTTTTGTTTTGTTATGTTTTCAAACTTGTAACAAGAAAAGTTGTAAAAATAGAACCCAAATTCTTCACATACCTTTTATTCGATTTACCAATTGTTTACACTTTGTCCATTTGATTCTTTCTTGCTCTCCCCCTCTCTCTCTTCCTCTGTCACATACACTCACACATCTGTATATATATATATATATAAAAAATTGATTTGTAGTTAAAACATTTTCTGTGAAAATCTAATTTCCTTTTATTAAAAGTCATACAGATTTGTAGCATAAATGTCACTTACTGTAATATTACAATATAATCTCAGTAAAGCTTGTAAATTACTTTTCCTAGTTAAATCTTAAAATTTCAAACCATTTACCTAGTGTTGTTATGCTATTGTTTAAAAATGACATTATTTACATAGGTTTTGTAAGCCTGTCATTAACATTTTTATTTTTGATCTACAATATATTACATAATATAGATAAACTTGGTATCTAAATCAGCTTTAATTAAAATTCTTCAGTATAACACAAACGAGGGTTCTCCAACCTCTATATAATAGTTTTAAGATACTTTGTTCTTAAGAGAAATTCTTTTAAAATCCCGTTTTGAAAGAGTTAAGTTTGCCAGTGGCAGTCTTCTTTTTTTTTTTTTTTAAAGATTTTATTTATTTATTTGAGAGAGAGAGAATGAGAGACAGCATGAGAGGGAGGAGGGTCAGAGGAAGAAGCAGACTCCCTGCCGAGCAGGGAGCCCGATGCGGGACTCGATCCCAGGACTCCAGGATCATGACCTGAGCCGAAGGCAGTCGCTTAACCAACTGAGCCACCCAGGCGCCCGCCAGTGGCAGTCTTCTTTAAGAGTCCCAGAAACCTGGGTTGGCTGTGCTATTAACTAACCATGTTATGTATGGTCATTAGCTTGACCTCTTTAATGTGCCACCACACCCTGTCCCCCCCCCCCCCCCCGAAAACCTTCTACCGCACCCCTCCCCATGTCCTTGTCATAAATATGGGAACTGGACTACATTGTCTGGAAGCTTTCTAGCTCAAAAATTTATGATTATATCCATGAGAAAATTTTCATTTCCAATTTTGCCTTACAGGAACACAGCTATTGAATGAAACAAGAAATGCCTCTATTAAGCTAAATTAAGAAAACTTAAACATGCAGTTTTCAGGGTTTTGAGGCCTGTGTGTGTTGCTCCTCATTGGAATCTGTGTCCTGGTTACTTTCAGAGGTACCTTTGTTCCAAATGTAGGCACATGTTCTCTGTTCATTCTGCTTATTCGCTAGGCAAGCAGAGATGGAGGGGAATGTATATTTAACATTAGTACTCTTGAATATTCATCTTGTTATCTCATTAATTTCAGAAAATAGTTTGATTTATACAGTTTATATTTGAATCCATGTTATTAGAAGTGATGTACTGGTTTAAAATATTCCATTTCTCTTTTACATTAACTTCTCTAAAAATGAATTTCTGTATGAAAATATCATATATATGACTTTTGGTATTTTGTTTATTGAAAGACATAATGGAAAGCACAACTTAGTGATTTTTTTTTTTTTTTTTGTGGTACTGTTGTTTATACAAGTTCAACAAAGGTAAAAACCGCATCAGGGAAGGTCTAGGGAAATGACACCTTACAACAATGGCACTGATGAAGGCATAACTTTACAACTAGGAAATAGCTGTGTTATAAACCTTAAATGAGAACTCAGATCACTTCAAAGGAGAGGAAAAAGGAAAAGAACAGTTGTGTTGGATCATTTATTCTACTTCTTGACTCACTGTATAAATTAGATCTGTGTAGAGTACAAGAGCTCATGCTGGTGCAGAACCCTCCTGAGTGCAAAGGCTGAAGTCTGAATTCTAAAATTTTGAGAAATAGATGAATTCTATGCAGAAGAAACTTGGCAAAATGTCTTACTTTGACTATAAATAACATAAGTGATATGTATTATATGGTCTGGCTAATAAATCTACATATATTAACATTGAGTGTTTTCTTTTTTTTTTAAAATAGAGTCTGGACAGCTATATATTACCCTTTTTGCCTTAAACACAAATAGACATTTTCTATTAAGGGAATCTGAGCCTGTCAATTTGTATGATGGATGTCATTATATAATTGTCTCCTCATTTCCCAGAAGTGTGAAAAATTTCTAAGCCTCTATCTTTCTCCCTCAAAATTTAACTAAAATAGTGTTTTGATACTCTTTTTTCTTTTTTGGAGATGGACAAGGTGACTATGGAAGTAATTCTTTCTAGTCTCTCTTTAAAGCTGTTGGTTAGGGGCGCCTGGGTGGCTCAGATGGTTAAGCATCTGCCTTCGGCTCAGGTCATGATGCCAGGGTCCTGGGATCAAGCCCCGCATCAGGCTCCCGGCTCAGCAGGGAGCCTGCTTCTCCTTCTCCCTCTGCCTCTCTCGCTGCTCATGCTCTCTCTCTGTATCTCTGTGTCTCAAATGAATAAATAAAATCTTTAAAAAAAAAAAAAAAAGCTGTTGGTTAGAAAGGGTCAGGAATAGAGTAAAAACATCTTCTCAATTCTTCGCCTACCCCAGTCTCCCTCTCCTACTTCAGGCACTGAGTCATAGGTTAGTTATTAAATTCATGTTCAAAGATAGTGATCATGTGCAGACAGTTGATTGTAGAGTGCTATTTTTTGCCCTGAATTCAGAAGCTGACTTCTGCTGGCATTACCTAGGTATCCTGGAGTCAAACTAGTTTTCTTTCACACTCACACATTTGGAGCAATCAGGTGTTAAATTTTAAGCAGTGGAACCTGGAAAGATTTCGGTAAGACACTAATGTACACTCATACACATTTGTATTAAATTGTGGAGCATTTGGAGTCACAGTGTCTTTTAAAAAATACAGTTGCCTGTTGGCAGATTCTAGCAGAATGGGATAGAAATGGAAGTTACAGGACGTGTTAGCAAGGGTTTTGACAATCAGTCTCCAATAAAATACCGTTTGATGTCTTCACTGGTTAACCTTGTTATGTTCTAATGCAAAGTGAGGTAGAATATGTTTGATTGATTCTAACCTAAAAGAAATTTGAGAATGCAGACATGTGCACATACTTGAATTTTTTAGGTAAATTCACAGTAGTTGGTCTTGTGTATTTTCTTTAGGTAATAACTTTTTGTCTTGGTCCAGGTTACCCCGTACAGAGTCAGTAGGGCCATTGTGATTTTCTTGTTTTTGCCCAAATCAGCCTGAGACCTTTTATGGGAGCTTTGTACTAATATGTACCTATAGGTGTATGTACTGATATATATGGGGAACTTTGCCCAGAACAGGAGAATCACCCCACTCCAACTTTTTAGGTACCCAAACTGACTTTGTTAAGAGGAACTTGGATCTCAAATGATTCCTTAGTAGAAGTAACTCTGTAGGTAAAAAAAAAAACAAAACTAATTTAAAATGTTTCATTTGTATTACAAAGGTGAAGTCATTATTGTCTTTTCCCCTAAAATGTGATGTAAAAATTGTTAGCCATCAGAGGTTTTGGTTTAACTGAAGAGATGTGCTTTTCTAACTCAGTGCTGAGCTGCATTCTGATGGAAAATGACAACGTTGAGATCTGCAAAGTGTTCGTCTTATTTCTTCCTTTGATTAGTGTGTTTCTCTTCTTAGGTGAAATTCTGCCTCTCCTTCCCAACCAGCGCAACCTAATTTTTTTTAATCGGATCAGTCCTTTATTTTTTTATTTCTGAAAATATATTAAAAAATACATATTACTTATTTTGGAATTATATGAGAGTAGGTTGCATATATCATACTACTCTGCCCATTTGTCCTTTAGTGTGTAATTCTGAAGAACAAGGACGTTCTCTTTCCGTAACCACAGTAAAATGACTAAATAGGTGAATTATGTTTATCTAGTCTACAATCCTGTTGTCCTTTGAGTTTCCCAACAATGTCCTGGAGAGCAGATTTGCCCCCAGTGCAGGGCCCAACTGGGTGTTACCCACCAGCTGCATTTCTTTGTCAGCTAGACTCTAGTCTCCTCGGACCTGGGATAGTCCCTCAGGAGTTCTTAATCCTTCGTGATACTGGTGTATTTGAGGACTGCAGCCCAGTTGTTTTGTAGAGTAGCACTCAGATGAGGGTTGTCTGTGGGTTCCTGTAATGAATGGGGTCCGTCCTAACGTGTGTGATGGTTTGGGGGTGTTCCTTCAGGAAGCTTGTCCGGAAGAGAAAGGAAGACTGCATGGTGATCTCTTCACTTTTTTCCATTTAGCTCTTCAACAGAAAAACTTGGCATTTCTTCCTTAATTAAAATAGGATTCATATCTCTTGCATAAGAATAGGATTTATTGCTCTACTTTACTAGTTTTTGTTTTTATTACGAAGGCTTGAGAAAAATGGCAGTGAGATATTTTCTAGAATATGAGATGAGCTGGAAAGGAGACAACATTGAGCTTTTATCAAGAGAAATTTCTTTCTGCACAATTCCTGTTTTGAATTATGACAAAATCTCACTGTTGAACAAATATTTTGAACGTAAAAGGTATAGCACTATTGAATTTGTTTTGTAGCAATAAACAGCTGAAGCTCTTTATGTATCACTTGAGATTGCTTCACTAAGGATTAGCTTTTCTTATAACCTGGTGCCTCTTTGTCTTTGTCTTAATAAATTTTCTTTAGCTAAAAATAGAATAAATGAACATATCAAGACTGATTCTCATTAGGTTCTAGAGATTTATGGATTATATTAGATTTTAATGTGAAATGTCAGGATACTTACCATCTATAGTTATGACTCTTAAAAGTTTAATACTTGCAAGGTGTAGTGAAAGCTAGAAAATTAATTTGGAATATTGCAAAGTATAAGATTTAAATCTTGCTTTTTTAACAACTTTGAGACACATGATGCTATAAATTGATTTCTTAAAATATTTTAAGAGACATGGTGTTTGAATCTGATTTTAAAACAAATTTTAAGGAAGGGAATATATGATTTTGAATAAGTAATAATTATGTCTTTTAGTATTAACAGATACTAATGAGCACCTCCAAGTATACTGCTGCTGGGTTGGTCTTTGGGGATAAAGACATGAACAAGACAAACATGGTGGGTGGCCTCTTAGAGCACAGAACTGGTGGGGAAGATGAGTACTGCACGAGTAGCATGGTATTATTAATATCAAAAGGGGAATGCAGGAGTCTGGGAGAGCAAGGGAACCTATCTGCACGGAGGGCAGGAAGACCATTGTTAGGAAATCATATTCCAGCTGAGGTCTGGCTAAGTGAAGAGGAGGAGGGAGAGGGTTTTTTAAAAAAAAAAAGATTATTTATTTGAGAGAGAGAAAGAGCATGTTTGTGCTTGTGATGGGGGAGGGGCAGAGGGAGAGAGTCTTTCAAGCAGACTCCCCCACTAAACATAGAGCCCCACGTGGGGCTTGATCTTGAGCTCAATCTCAGGACCCATGAGATCATGACCTGAGCCAAAACCAAGAGTTCCCACTTAACAGACTGAACCATCCAGGTGCCCTGGGAGAGGGTTCTTAATAGAGGGAACAACATCTGTGAAGACCTGGAGTTGAGAGGTTGAGATTAAGAAATGAAGGAAAATTTAGCATTGGTACAAGTAAGTAGTGGGAGGAGATTAAGTTTGTAATTTTAGTTTAGATAAACACCACAATGTTGCCTCCATCTTATATTTTATTTCCACTCCTGTCACCAAAACTAATCTGTTTCCTTCGTCTTTACAGTCCCCTTTCCCGTTGTACATTAAAGTAAATACATTTGGAGATGGGGAGAAAAAGTCATTGTAACCCCATTACGTTAAAGCAGCCGTTTGCTTTTTTGCATATGACCCTGTGGTCTTGTCCAGATTGTGTGCATGTGTGTGTGTGTGTGTATATTTTTAAAATTTATTCATTTATTTGAGAGTGGGTGGAGGGGCAGAAAGAATCATCAAGCAGACTTCCCGCTGAGCACGAAACCTGAAATGGGGCTGGATCTCATGACCTCAAGATCATGACCTGCCTGAGCCGAAACCAAGAGTCAGATGCTCAACTGACTGAGCCACCCAGGTGCCCCCAATACTATATATTTTTATATAATTGGATTCATAATGTATATGCAATTTTATATTTCAATTTCTAACATTGAGTTGTATTTAGACAGTTATCGTATTTCTATAATTGTTTTTCATAATGCAAAATCCTAATTATCATAGTCCTTAAAGATAATGATGCATGGTAACTTATTTAACTGTTTCCCTATTGTTTGGTTATTTAGGATGCTTCAATTTTTAAAAATGTTTGCAGAAGGAGTATCACTGGTGAATTTGCCCCTTTTCTTTAATAAAACAAATTAGAACGAATTCCTTAGGCTAGATTTATAGTATTGAAATGTTTTTGCCTATGTTTGCCTGTCTTTCTTAAAAGACTGTACTAATTTACAATTACTGTGGTCATTGGTATACAAGGATATATTTCACCATGACTAGTTTAGTGGGCTCAAAATGGTATTAAAAGTTGCTTTTAGTGGCATATGTTTGATTTTTAGACAGGATAACTTTTGTCTAAATTGTGGTAAAATATATATAACATAAAATTTACCATCTTAGCCATTTTTAAGTGTACAGTTCAGTAGTGTTAAGTATATTTACATTGTTGTGCAACCAGTCTCTAGAACTCTTTTTATCTTGAAAAACTGACACTTTGGGGGCGCCTGGGTGGCTCAGTCGTTAAGCATCTGCCTTCAGCTCAGGTCATGATCCCAGGGTCCTGGGATCGAGCCCCGCATCGGGCTCCCTGCTCAGAGGGAAGCCTGCTTCTCCCTCTCCCACTCCCCCTGCTTGTGTTCCCTCTCTCTCTGTTGCTCTCTGTCAAATAAATAGATAAAATCTTGAAAAAAAAAAAACCAAAAACAACTGACACTTTGTACTTACTAAACAACTTCCCTTTTCCCTTCCTCCATCCCTTGGCACCCACCATTCATCCTACTTTCTGTCTCCATGAGTTTGATTAGTCTAGATACCTCATGTATATGGGATCATAAAGCATTTGTCTTTTTGTGACTGGCTCATTTCATTCAGTGTAATACCCTCATAGTTCCATCCATGTTGTAGCAGGTGCCAGAATTTCCTTCCTTTTAAAGACTGAATAACTATTTCGTTGTTTGGATTACCACATTTTGGTAATGGACAAGTTGGTTTGCTTCCACCTTTTGGCTACTGTGAGCAATGCTCCTATGAACATAGGTGTACAAATACCTCTTTGAGACTCACCTTTCTTTTGAGTACATACCCAAGTTCTTTTGAGTATATACCCAGAAGTGGAATTGCTGGATCATATGGTAATTCTGTGTTCAATGTTTTGAGGAACTGCATACGGTTTTCCGTAGCGGCTGCACCATTTGACATTGCACAAGGGTTCCAGTTTCTCCACATCCTGGCCAACTCTTGTTATTTTTTGGTTTTTTTGATAGCAGCCATCCTAATGGGTGTAGAGATGCTATCTCATTCTTAGGATAACTTTTTTCATCTGTTCACTATTTACATTTTTTCTTGTATCATATCATTTTAAAATAGACCTTTCTCCCAAAATGCGTATTGAAAAATCACAGATTTTAACTCTGGATGATGCTTTTGCATCTCCAAAAATTTATTATGAAGCAATGTAGTTTTTTAATATATGTGTTGGAACTTTATATGTTTCTCTGGGGACACAGGTCATTTTGTGATGGTCAGCAGAGAGAGATAATGCATAGTGTAGTATATAGAAAAGTCAGAGAGAGAAAAAGGTTTCGTAAAGGGAGGAAGAGTGGAGAGTAACAGGTACCAAAGATCAGTTTTGCCTGATGTATTGTTCTGTCAGGGACTCTGTTGGTGGTCTTACTTCCTGTTAAAATTAATGTGTTATGGTGAATTATAGATTTTGTATAGTGGAAACTCCAGAAAGATCTTTGTGAATGTTAGAGGGACTTCTGTGTTTAAATACACAAGCACTTTTGTGAATTCTATGGAAATGCCTATGTCTTTATATTTTTCATACATATGTATTTGTGCATGTGGACATTTGATCTTAAAGGCGATGTTATATTGAATTATGATTCATCTAGATTGAATTATGATTTATTCCAAGATTTGACTGCTTTTTAATATGTGTTTTTTATGGTAATGAATTTTTAAAAACTAATAATGTTATTTGACAGCTTTTGTAGATTCTGGGGTAGGTCAGATTGCTTGGATGCTGTGTTTTCTTTGAGTTCTTGATTTTGAAATAAAGTCATATTTAAGTTTCCTCATTATGATTAGAAAGTCTCTTTACCTTCTATATTTGTGTGTCCATCTGCATGTGGCTTTGGGAAGTCAGAAGAGTCATTTCTACATAAAGGGAAGCTTTCTTTAAAAATTCAAAATGTGGTAATTCAGAAATTGGAATATGTTCAGTTATAATGTGCTATGTATATATCCTTTAATTCCTACTATTTTCCACTTAAAGACACTCCCCTGTCATCTTGTACTTACTTGCAGGAGTTATTTCAATTGTAATTCAATAATTAATTGTATAATTATGTGTTTAGTGTCATTTTCTCTTGGTAGAGTAGAAGGAGATTGATCACCCTTGTAATACCAGCAACTAGCATTGTACCTAGTCTCTGCTTAATAGTTTTTGTATGGATGAGCAAAATTTTATTGCCTTTAAAATGAACTTACGATATGTCAGTACATGAAGAATTTCTAGGTGTTGTGAGGATAAATTGGGATATATTTTCATTCCCCATGTTTGTGAATCGTACTTTGCACATATTTATGACAGTTTCCACTGAGCCACAGAAAAGTATAGAAGCTTCACCAAGCTATTGATGTTTCTTGGCTGCTTGTTATAAGCAAAATGAATTGCCCTTTTATAAAATACCTTTAGAAATAGGTTTTGAAAAAACTGCTAATTACATTAGTACAGTTATTTTTGTTCATAAACAATTACTACCATCTAATATGCCTTGATATTATGTGAAAGAAGGATAATGTCATCCATAACACGTATTTTGTGGCTCATTCCACATCCTGCAACTTCAGGACATTTTACCTTCCTATCTTTTTTATTTTGTCTTACTTTTTTTCTGTGAAAAAAATCTGCAAAGATAGTTCATTAGCTTTGACAGCGTTAATTTTTAAATACCCCATATGAATTATTAGGAATTACTGTAAGAGCACCTGAGCACTATTTGGACAGAAAATATTACAAACATTTGGTATAGAGAAAGGTAAGTGGACAAAAGTCAACAACTTTTATTTTTATAATCAACATACATTTTATTCCATATTGATGAGTTTATAGCAATTGATTCTCAAAATTGTAGAACAAAGTATTTATATACCACCTGTAAAATCTAAGTAGAATGACAAAGAAATAGAAGTCTATTAAGCTGATTTATTAACCCAAGAGGAGAGAAGTCAGAAATGGGTTTATAGTTTAATATTCAAAAGCCTATTCTATTTGCTGGCCAGTTGACATCTTGAATATTTACAGATTGTTTTTGTCACAACAAGTTTGGCCTCTCACATTTCTTTTTTCTCATTTATCTACATGTTCTGAAAAAACTGACAGTAGTTTAATTCTAAAATATATTTCCAGGAAAGCCAAAACAGTTTTCTGAAAAGTGCATAGAAAAAACCCTAAATCATTGCCAAGAATGAAAAGATGCTGGGTTGTTATTCATATGATCAGAAAAATTTTTGGACAAAGCACAGTGCAAATACCCTTGTCTGTGTTTATTTTAGAAAAAAGATGTTGATGAAATATTTTAAAGTGTGAAAACATATCAATTCCAAAACAGTATGTATAATGTTACCTAATTTTTGTAAAATCAACAAAAAAAGTACATGGATAAGTCTAAAAGGTTGTTAGCAGTGCTTATCTCTGTATGGCGGGCCTAAGAGAGATCTTATTTTCTTTGGACTTGTTTTCATATACTTTTTTCTACTGTGAACGTGCATTATTTTTGTAATAAGAACTACTAGAGATGTATATTTACAAAAAGAAGAAAGTAGAGCTCTTCTAAGTTAGTTTGTAATTCTTCAAGATTCTAGGGAGTTGGTCTGAATTATCCACAATGTTATTTGTGAGGACTAGTAGTATAATTTTGTTTTAAGATATACTGAGTCTTGGGCACCTGGGTGGCTCAGTTGGTTAAGCGACTGCCTTCGACTCAGGTCATGATTCCGGAGTCCTGGGATCGAGTCCCACATCGGGCTCCTGGCTCAGCGGGGAGCCTGCTTCTCCCTCTGACCCTCTCCCCTCTCATGCTGTTTCTCTCTCTCAAATAAATAAATAAATAAAATCTTAAAAAAATATATATATACTTCTTTTCATGTGGGGCCAAGAAAGATGGTCCAGTGAATTTGTTCATTGTTTTATTAAATGAATGAGAGAAAGAATACAAATGAGGTCAGAGTCAATCTTGTTTTTTCTCTCTTCCTGATGTTTTGGTTTTTTTGGTGAGTGAGGAATGGTGGGAGAAGATTTCTTTCCTCTGCGTAGCTGATTTTTCTTTATATCATTTGACATATAGTTCCTGTTATTGATCCCTTTTGAGCAGAAAGAAGTTGACTTTGGCCTTGTGTTTTCATTGGGAGAAAGGAAAATGGCATAACCTGGAGTGTCCCAATAGGTGTGTGGGGGAGTGCTCTTACTGTACTGCCTCTGGTTCTTCTCTCTGGGCTCTTGTCTCATTATGGGCTCTCCCCGGCCTCCTCTCTCATGCCTCACTCTGGGAATGCTGGATTGGGAAGTGATGGGGAGGAAAAATAAGATTGTGCTTTCGGCAAAAACTAATGATGTAATGTATGGTGATTAACATAACATAATAAAATAAAATAAAAGATCGTGCTTTCGGGGGTTAGCCAAGAGTTTGTGGTTTTGGGGGTGGCCATGCTAACAAAAGACAAACGTAGGAAACAAGATTGAAGTAAGAATTTTTTCTGTTGTAAAAAAGAACTAGCTCACAGCTGATTGCAGGCAGTCCATTGGGAGGGCCCCTATTCCATTTCTTGTCTCTGGAGCCACATTGGGGCTCTCATGTGTAGACAATGTTTTTGTTTTAAGCACTCCAGTTAAGGTCTGTACTTTTTTGGATTTATCTTTGTATTGTTTCAGGTATAGATTATTAAGTACATATTAAATATAGATTTTCTTTGTCATTTTCAGAGACTATATTTTAGAACACTTTTAGGTTTACAGAAAAATGGAGTGGAAACTACTGGGAGTTCTCTTATATCCCCTAAGAATACTCCCCGCCTTCCCGGTTTCCCCTCTTACTAACATCTTGGATTTGTATGATTCATTTACTGCAGTTAATTAGCCAGTATCAATGCATTATTGTTAACTAAAGTCCATAGTTTACATTAAGGGCCACTCTTTGTGTTGTACATTTTATGGGTTTTGACAAATGTATAATGACATGTATCTGCCATTAACAGTAGCATACAGAGTAGTTTCACTGCCATAAAAATTCCCTGCGCCTCCACCTATTCATCCTTCTCTTCCTCTTCTCACATCCCTGGCAATTACTAATCATTTTACTGTCTCCATAGGTTTGCCTTTTCCAGAATGTCATATAATTGGAATCATACACTATGTAGCCTTTTCAGATTGGCTTCCTTTACTTAACATTTAAAGTTCCTCCATGGTTTTTGTGTGTGTGTGTTTGTGTGTTGGTGTGTTTGTGTGTGTTTGTGTGTGTGTGTGTGTGTGAATAGCTCATTTACTTTTATTGCTGAACAATGTTCTGTAACCTGGATATAGCAGTTTGTCTATCCATTCACACACTGAAGAACAAGTGATTGCTTCCAAGTTCTGGCAATTACAAATAAAACTGCTATAAACATTCATGTACAGGTTTTTGTGTAGATATAAGTTCTTAACTCATTTGGGCAAATAACAAAGAATAACAATTGTTGCATAAAATGGTAAGAATTTGTTCAGTTTTGGAAGAAACCACCAAACTGTTTTCCAAAGCGGCTGTATCATTTTGTATTCCCGCCAGCAGTTAATGAGAATTCCTGTTCCTCCGCATCTTCGACAGCATTTGGTGTTGTCAGTGTTTTGCAGTATAGTCATTCTAATAGATGTGTAGGGGTATCACGTTGTTGTCTTAATTTGGGAAATTTCCTAATGACATGTGAGGTTGAACCAACTCTTTTCATATGCTGAATTGCCATCTGTGTATCCTTTTTGGTGAGAGGATACGGAATTTTAAAAACCAAAATATAATTCATTTTTTTAAAATAGTAAAATGTGTTCTGTATAGAAAAGTATAACAAAATGAAGACAGTAAAAATTCATATGTAATGCCATTATTCAGGGGAAGAATTGTTGATAACATTTTGATATTTTTTCTTTGTGCATACATCTTTCTCTCTCTCTGTGTGTGCATGGGTGCGTGTGTGTGCGTGTGTGTGTGTGTAATTCCGTAATAGTGGAAGCATAATTTTTGTACCTTTCATGTTTACTTGTACACATTAACTTTCCCTATGTCATTCTTCTAGAACACAGTGGTCCTTGGCTGAATGTTAGGATCATTTGAGGGAACCTTTAAAATTTGTGATGCTTGGGCTGCATCTCGGACAGTGAAGTCCAAATCCCTGTAGATGGACCAAGGCATCATACTTTTTAAAACTTCCCAGGTATTGGGCGCCTGGGTGGCTCAGTCGGTTAAGCGACTGCCTTCAGCTCAGGTCATGATCCCAGGGTCCTGGGATTGAGTCCCGCATTGGGCTCCCTGCTCTGCGGGGAGCCTGCTTCTCCCTCTCCCTCTGCCTGCTTCTCTGCCTGCTTGTGTTCTCTCTCTATCTCTCTGTCAAATAAATAAATAAATAAAATCTTTAACAAAAAAAAAAAAAACAAAAAACTTCCCAGGTATTTTCTATGTGTAGTGAAGATTGAGAACCATTGGTCTCAATATTTAAGAAAAAATGTAATTCCTCAAAGATAACATGAACTGTGATACCCTTTTTATAAAGTTTGGAACAACCACACTGCAACACAGGGGTGGGTGTCTGTGTGTGTGTGTGTGTGTGTGTGAAAGAGGGGGAGGAGATAATATTAGATAGATATAAGGGGAATCAAGAGAATCAAGGGAGTTTTATTAGGAACTCTTTTTTTCTGGATACAGGATGTTTGTTACTTTGGGTTGAAGCAGGGGGATGGGTTGGTGGTTGGGGGAGGGACTGTAGATTAAATGCAGATTATTGTTAATGTCATAGTTTTTGTTTTGGGTGGTTGCTTTGTGCTGTTTATTATTAAAAATAAATAATTGAGTATATAAATAAAACTGGGCCATGCACAGACCAGTGATAAGAACCAAGGACTTTGATTAAACCAACTCTTTGTGCCAGAGGCCCAGTAAGGAAAAATAGTAAATAAGCAAAACTGTTACATTCCTCTTATAAATGTACTTAGTAGGGTTTGATTATCACAGTGGTTTGATACCCAGTGCCATCCATTTGAAAAATGAACAAGGTAGGGGTGCCTGGGTGACTTAGTTGGTTAGGTGTCTGGTTCTTAATTTCAGCTCAGGTCATGATCCCAGGGTCTTAAGATTAAGCCCCATGTCAGGCTCTGTGCTGGGTGTGGAATGTGCTTAAGATTCCCCCCACTGTGCATGTTTTTTTTCCTCTTTCTCTCTTAAAAAAAAAAAAAAAAAAAAAAAAAGGAAAATGAACAAGCTATTCCTCAGTAGCCAGAGATTTTATATGCTTTTTTTTCTGAAATTCTGTATCCATTCCACTTTCCTCACAGAGGTTTTTTTCCTAATGTACTTTGTCAAAACAACAAATATATGATGAATCTTGATGAATAATTATTCAGTTTAAATGAATTTTTTATTGGAAACTCGTCTTAATGAGTGGGGTGGGCTGATGTTACTTATTGTGCTTTGATTACAGGAATTGTTGGATTATTTTTGTTCTCGGTCTCCCATGTTTTCACCTCCTGGAGCACTGCGCAGCAGTGAGGTGTCTGAGGGTTGGCCTTTTTCTTGTGAAGTGGATCAAAGGTGGTTGCGTCAGGGGAGGTGGAAACAGAGGGCCCCTGCTGCCTGCATCTTCTCAAGCAGCTCAGCTGTAGTGATGAGTACATGTACAAGTTAAGGATCTGGAAATTAATTCTTAAAGAGTGCCCATGCCAGAGTAAGCCCAGAGGTGTGTGTGTTTTTAAAATTTGCATTCCAGGAGGATTCAGAATGATCTCTGGGGCAAAGAAAGCATATGAGAATGCATATAAATGTGTGTATACGTATATACACATATACAGACCTAACAGGAACACAGCATAGTACAAATGTGGAATTCTTTTTTACATTATTTGGGCCTTTAAAATCCTTTGCTTTGTATGATTTAAACATACATGAATATGAATACATATATATCCTTTACAAACAAATAAATATGCATATATAGGGCTAGGTAGTCAGAATTTAAGTTTAGTTTGAAATAATTTCAGACTTAGGAAAATGTTATAAGAGTAACACAGACAATTCTCCTATTCTTTTACCTGGATTTCCTAAATGTAAGTTTTTTTTTAAAAGATTATTTATTTATTTATTTATTTGACAGAGAGAGAGAGAGACAGCAAGAGAGGGAACACAAGCAGGGGGAGTGGGAGAGGGAGAAGCAGGCTCCTCACTGAGCAGGGAGCCTCATGTGGGGCTTGATCCCAGGACCCTGGGATCATGACCTGAGCCGAAGGCAGATGCTTAATGACTGAGCCACCCAGGCACCCCCCAAATGCTAAGATTTTACCACATTTATTTTCTCATTCTGTATTAATGTAATTTTTTTTCTGGACCCATAGGGGGTAAATTGAAGTATTTCCCCCTAAATACTTCAGGGTGTATTCCTAAAGTCCAGGCTGTTCTGTTATGTAACTGTAGTGTCATGGTCATAGTCAGGAAATTAACACTGATAACGTGTAGATGGTGTTCACACTTTCCCAGTTGTCCCCAGATATCATGTATTTCCCCTCATCCCTTTCTGGTCCAATATCTAACGTGGCATCATGTGTTACGTTCTAGTTAACCTGACTCTTGAGTCTCCTCTGATCTGTAATAGTTCCTCTGTCTTTTTTGCCTTTCATAATCTTGACATTTTTTTTTTAAAGATTTTATTTATTTGTCAGAGAGAGCGTGCACGCACAAGCAGGGGAAGCAGCAGGCAGAGGGAGAAGCAGGCTCCCCACTGAGTGGGGAGTCTGATGGGGTACTTGATCCCAGGACTCTGGGATCATGACCTGAGCCGAAGGAAGAAGGAAGACCCTTAACTGACTGAGCCACCTAGACGCCCCCGATCTTGACATTTTATTTTACTTTTTAAAGATTTATTTATTTATTTATTTATTTATTTATTTATTTATTTATTTATTTATTTGAGAGAGAGAGAGGTGTGAGAGAGAGAAGAGATCACGAGTGGGGCGTGGGGGGTAGAGGGAAAAGCAGATTCCCCGCTAGTCAGGGAGCCTGATGGGGAACTCGATCCCAGGATCATGACCTGAGCCACCCAGGCACCCTGACCTTGACATTTTAGACTACAACTTGGTTATATATACTATATTAGAATATGTGGTCAGATGCATTTACTGTTGCAACATGTGATAAAAAAAGAACAGAATGAGAGAAACAAAAAGCTATTGGTTGCTTAGCAGAAGTTAAGGACTGACAGTAGTGAGTCAAACTAATTACTTGCGATTTTCATTTTCAAAACTAATACTGTTATCAGTGAGATGGGGAGTGATGATAATTGGAAATTTATGGAAATATGAATATAGATAGTCTTCTCTTCCACTGATCAGATATGGAGGAGAGAGCTGACTGAAAATAATGCCCTATAGAGCCCCTTCCCTGCATGGAAAGAGAAAAATACTGGGAGAGAGCAAAGCTAACAGAAAGTACTTTTCAAAAACATTATGTTTTTCTAGAAGAGTGAAAGTGATTTCTCTGGAGCTGGAAATGCAAAGAACTGAAAAGAAAGTCAGTGTATATACCTAACATGGGCAAGGGATAGAAAGAACTGGGAGAACTTGATTTAAGGAGTTTGATTTAGATGGTGATTTGTCTTTATCAGGTCTTCAGAGGGAATCATTAAAGAGCACAGTTTTGATTTCAGGTTTAAAACTTGGTCTTTGACTCATCTGAACTTTCTGATTTAGTTTGCAAATACAGATATTCTCTTTTAAAGAAAACAGGTAGTTAGGATAATTGCCCAGTTTTGTCCTCCATTTGCAAACAGTTTCTCACTGCCATCGATCTGTAGCACTGCCTTAAATTACCACCCATATGGAGAATACATTACGGGTGGATATATATGCACATGTTATATAGCACCTCTTTTTTGAAGAGCTCAAAACTTCACCCTGAATTTTAAAACTATACATTTTGACAAGAAAGGCGTGATATCAGAGAAAGCGGAAGCCTTTGAAAGGTTTTGGATTCTATGTTTTACTTCCAACCTTGGTTGATTGACTGTGTACCCCAGTTGTCCAATTGAAAAATGGGAAAATAACAAATAAGCCTTTAAGTGTGAAGGCAAACTGCCTTTGATTTGCTTTGGGATCCATTATGTAATGATACATTAAGGATATCAAAATGATAAATGGGAAAGAAGGAAAACAGGGGAGGACAGTTGACGGTATGGTAAGGGGAACAAATTGCTAGGGGAGATTCACTTTAATAAATAGAACTTGTAACCACGTTAACCCGAATGTCAGTTCTCTCTTTTAGTTAACCCTATAGGTTGACTTTGAAAAGGGTAGGTATGTGGTAAGTAGAAGATGTAACGAAGGTATTCAGTATTAACTGAGCATCGGTGCAACTTGGCTATTGAAAACCGTGTGCCCAAAATGGCAGTTATGCTCAATTTTTAAAAAAATCTCTGGCCCATGCCTCTTCTGGTGAGGCCAACGAATTTACGAACCCTTTAGGATTCCTAGTGTGAAGTGTGAATGTAGACTTCTCTTCAGGTACTAGGATGTCAGTCAGAGGTGTCTCTGTGAGGAGGAGGGCAAGGAATTTATAGGATAGTTTTCGAAGTTTCATATCTATTAGGCAGACCTGGGAGCGTGGAGTTATTAGCAAGATAGAATTTTATTTTTATCCACATTTTATTTTCTGTGTTTCAAGTATGAGATTTTTGAGAAATTGGAAAAAAGTATTAAGGCTTTGCAGTGCAGGGTATTTTGGTTGACTACTTCTGAGTGTTTTTAAAAACTTGCACATAGCATCTGTGATTGGCTATATGAGAATTTATAGCATAGCACTTTATTTCTCCTGTCATGACTTTTGTGAGAAAATGTTTTCATTCACTGTACTTAGTGATTTGCAGCAGATTACCCACATTTTGTTTTGTTTTGTTTATAACCCGTTAATGCTTTGCAATGTGATACATTTGGACTTTGAGGATGGTGGTTTTCACATGTGCTGAAATCACTTTGAATCCATTTCAAGAAGATACAGCCTATCCTTTTGTTGTTTCTTATTAACTGCTTCAGAGCCTTCATGGATAGCTAAGCAAAGCATGTAATGTATTTCTCTGAAGTTGAACTGTGCTCCTGCTTGAGCTTCTGAAAGCAGAAACAGCAGTGAGCTCTTGGTGATGAAACCTGTTGGATTTCTGGAGGAAGCAGCGGAGTCTTTGGCTTGTTAACTAGCAATGATTCAAGTCTTGCAGATTGTAAAGGAGCTGGTGACACCATCGAGGCAAAAAGCAGCCAAAGTGAAGGAAGGTAGGAACATCGTCAGAATGAACAGTCGGAGCACTCAGAGGTTTTTACAAATATCGACCTAACGAACAGCTATAAAAAAGGAGTTTTGAGTTATCACGTATGCTTTTGCTCTTCTTATATAATGGTAACTGAAAAGGATCAGGTAATGGCATAATTTTAAACATGCCTTATTATTCCTATTTTTAAATGACAAATTAGAAGCATATCTTCTTATTAAAAGGTATGAAGAATAAGGAGAGGTTATGACATATCTACTGCAATAGTATTTTTCACACTGGAAAAATCCTGTTGTATTATGTATTTTGGAGGTAGGAGAGTAATTTATATAATCCTCTCTTAATTTTAAAATACAAATGTTCCTGGCAGAAATCAGAAAGGAACAAGCTAGGATTCTGCCTGTAGCAGGGCAAAAGAACTAGATGGTTCTTATTTGTGTGGCCAGCTGATGAAATAATAGTTATAAATATTAATTCAGCCACTGAATGGTAGTTTTTTTTGCCTTTTTGAGTGAATAATTACTTTTTTCTGTTTATGATTATATGCTTAATCAATGCTGCTTATGTTTAAGATAGTTCTTTATAGCCTGTGTCAGTTTGGGATATGTTGAAATACATTTTCAAAATCTTTCTAAATTGCCATGTCTGACTTACAGATCTTAAAATGAACTAATGCAGATACACCTTTGAAGAAATACTTGTGTTTTTTACTTTTTTAAACATTTGAAATAGTAAATCTCCAAAATGACAATAAGGAATTGATTTTAAAAATGCAAGTTTATAAACTTAGTTTATAATGCTGTCAATTTCATGAATTTAATCTATGATTTAAAATCAGTCAGTTGATAAATTTGCCTATCAGCTTTTTCACATGTAAGATATAGCATTCTGTCTTTATATGATTCAAATAGCATAAATATACCTCAGATAATATAAAATACAGATTATTTTGGGTTTTTAAAAAAACTCGATATGATCTGTGTTTAAAGTAAAGCTTATGAGATTCCTTAAGTCTTGTGCAACATTATTTGGGATGATGGTATGAAATAATATTGTGACATATACTATAATCAGCCACATATATAGTATTACAGCTGAAAGAAACCTTAGCCCATCTTGTCTTTTCTCATTTTATGGAAGGACATGGTATTTAAATGGACAGAAATGCATGCCAAATGCAGAGAAACTATTGTCATTTACCTTGGAAAATATAATATTTAGGATACTTTACAATTACTTACTCCTGTTTGCTACTTTATTTCTCCTTCTTTTTCTTCTATAATAAAAAGGACTGCATTCCTATCTCTGAATAGCAGGATTCTAACAATTAGGCATTAAAAAAAAAGCTGACTGCTTTTACTAATTCAGGAGAATATAAATTAGTTAATTGCAGTCTGTTTGAAAATGTCAGATTCATACGGTTTAACCTTTACAGATGGAATTTTTTTTATTGGAATGTTTCTTCTAGTTTATATGTTTTCGGTCATAATCATAATTACTTGGAATACATCCAGGGAAAAAAGTAATAATATTCTTCTTGTTTTTCAAAGTGCATATACATATACAGCATGATCATATTTGATAGGAAATGCCATATGAATATAGGAAAAATAGTACTAAAAGATGCTATATACTAAAGTAGTAGAACAGCTTTTGTTCTTAGATTCTTTTATTTTTTTTCAGGCAGAATTTTCTATGACCAGGCAAAACAGAGGCATCTTATATATAGATTTTTTTTTCATTCTTTCTTCCAAACCTATTCTTACAGTGTTTTTAATCATTTAGCTAATATATTTACTGTTAGTTTTATCCTTTTTAAAAATATTGTTACATTTTGCCAATTTTTAATATTGATAAACGGAAAAACAAAGTTCTATAAACAAATATAAAACAGTGACCTATAAAAAGAGTTTTTAAACTAAAATCTTTAAAATACAACATGAATTTGGATGAATGTAGAGCAACATTTAAAGTATTTGTTCACATTCATATGAGTAAATAGTATGGAAAAATTGATGTGTGAAGGAAAGTATCAAAGTTGGGGATGAAATAATTATGATAAATGGCTTGAAAAATTTTCATAAATTAGTTTTCCTTGGTATGAGATAGTAAGCAAACTCAATATATTTTATTATAAGTAGGATTCAAGGGTATGGTGAAGGATTATCTTGAGAAAGGAGGGAGATTATACAATATTCATGAATATTTTCTTCAAAAATTTCAAAATATCTGCCAAATCACTGCTTTGTCATTTATTGAAGTATCAAGTATCCCAACCTACCCAGCACTTAGTGAAATACATTACTAAGAGTTCATGTTAATGCTGTTTAGGAAACTTAGAATTTTGCAGCAGTTAGCATTATAAGGAAGGGAGAGAACTAGTAATGTTATTTGAAGGATAATTTTGGTGGATCTATAATTCTTTCTTCCAGTAATACAGTGGGGAGCTGATGGAAATGATTGACAGTTGTAAGATGGTTGAAATACAACCTTGGGCAAAATAAAGGAACATTAGGCAAAGGATAAGTGCTCTTTGGAAAAGTATCCTTGTCTTATGGGAGAGAGGGTCACATATACATGTATGCGCTCACTGGTTTGTCCCTTCATCATGTATTTATTCGTAAAGCCCTTATCAGGTGTCCACTATTTGCAGGTCACTGTGTTAGTCACTGGAGACACAAAAAAAGATACGATCCCTGCCCATGCCTGGGGCATAGTACACACTCAGCTATTTGTTGAATGAATGAATCAGTCAATGAATGGAAGAATATAAATTTGTTAAGATAAACTAGTTTGAGAGTTAAAGCAGTGTGATCTTGTAGACCAAGGAAAGGGATGGGATAAGTGATTTATGCTAAGTGGAAACACAAACTGTCACAGTTTTCCTCTTGAATGTCCTGGTGAGGCTCCATCTTCAGGGCCACATTTGAGTAGATTTGGAAGGCTGAACCCCATTGAGCAAACTCAAGTAAAACTGGACAGTCTGTTCAAATGTACATAAGGCACACATGCAGTCATTGTGGCTGTGTATTAGTGAGGGGCCTGGTTTTCTCCTTTTTTAAAAGCTTCATGTCTATTTGGATAAAAATATTTAAAAAATAGTACATGTTTCCCTATCTTGTAAAACGGAAGTCTGCTAAATATAAGTATGATTCAGGTTCTTCATTAAAAAAATTTTTTTAGGTTGCAAAACCCGATGACAGTCTTCATTAAAATTATTCTTAAAGGAAGAGTAGATTTAGAGTGAGACCCTGAAGATCCCCCCTGTTAGTAAAACATAGAAGCTTTGGTATCTGTCCTAATCTTTTTATTCCTACTTTCATTCCTGAACACCTCTCCTCTACATTATTAAACTAGCCTCCTCACTCATTTTATTTGATAAACATTCACTGAACACTTATGACTTCTTAGATGCAAGGGTACAGTATCCTCAAGAAATGCATGTGCAGTGGCAAGAGACAAAAGTCAATAATTACAATAGTATGATAGGTATTATAGTAGACAGTGTCGTGGGAACCCCATGGGGAACTGGCCCTAGTTTGGTAATTAGAGCAAAGGAATTAAACTCTTTAGTGAAGTGACAGATGCTCTCATTTGAGCTAAGTATCAGAGGATGCATAAAAAGCTAGCGAGCTGGGGGCAGGGGATGGGGGAGAGTGTATACAAGCATCCTAAGCAAAATGAGTAGTAGAGGGTTGCTCAGGTACCCAAACATGAAGAGACTTACATACCATGTGAAGAAGTTTGGAAACTTTTAGATGATAATGGGAGAAGGTGAGAAGAAGACTGGGCATGTGGTATTCAGTCATTTAACTCTCTATTCCATCCTTCCATTGCTATCTGAGATAACTTTCTGAAAACAGTTTGTCATGGAACCTGGAATTTGGACTTACCCTGTATTTCTACTGTATTACTGGGTCTCTCCATGCACCGTCTGTGCCGGCTCAGCAGAATGCTTGCTGTTTCTCAGACATGCTGCTCCATTAGGATGGGGGGTTCTTTCCCTCCTCCAACAATTACATCCCTTACCAGGTCAGCCTACGAGGCTCAAATGCCACCCTTCTAGAAAGCATTCCCTAACTTTCTCCCCTCACCCTTTTAGGTCAGAATTAATCATTCCTGTGTGTTGTTTCAGCATTTTACTTTTGCCTATTATTATACCTTTAACATTCTGTACATTATGGTTATAGTTGTTAAGTTGGTCAGTGTTACTTGAAATAGTTGACCCTTGAACAGTATGGGGGTTAGGGGTGCCAACCCCAACACAGTTGAAAATCCACATACAACTTTAGACTCCCCAAAACTTGACTACTAACAGCCTACTGTTGACCGGAAGGAAGCCTTACTGATAACATAAACTGTCGATTAACACATATTTTGTGTGTTATATATATTATATACTGTATTCTTACAGTAAAGTAAGCTAGAGAAAAGAAAATGTTACTAAGAAAATCATAAGGAAAATACACTTACAGTACTGTTCTGTATTTATACTATAACTGTACATCATCTGTTTACAAGATGAATCATCTGTCAGTACCTACATCAGTATTGTCTTAATATGATACAAAACATTGTAGCTGTCATACGTCTTACTAACACTAGACATCAGAAATGGAAAGATAATGTGAAAAAGAAATGCATATCAGGTATAACGATTCGCGCATTGATAATAAGAAAGCAGCAGTAAGATTGCTTTATGGTAGCCTTGTGTAATCAATATGATTGCTTCATGGGAGCCTACCCTGTATGCTAATGAATAAATCATATAAAATTTTTATGGCACACAGTGTTACGGTCATATTCATAATATAAGAAACATTGTTAGGTTTTTGAAGAAAAAGCCCCTACCTGTGATGCTAGGCTGATATGCAATTCTTCCAAGTATACTGTATAGTAATGTAATTCTTTGAAAGCAAAGTTATAAACAGTAAGGAAACTAACACATTATTAATTTCATATTAAACATCACCCACCTTATGCTTATCTAAGGATAGGCTATCCACTTCCATATGAGTCTTGCAACGATGTTCTACATGATGAATACTTAAGTGATGATGGTGACACAAAGCATCTCATGCAGTTCTTGCCTATAGTTACTAGATGTTCACATGAACACACATACACAACAGATTAGTGTACTAACTGTATGGCATGATGATTATTTACTGTTTATGAAGTAGAAGTGGATCATCATAGAGGTCTTCATACCCGTTGTCTTCACATTGAGTAGGCTGAGGAGGAAGAGAAAGCAGGGGTTGGTCTTCCTGTGTCAGGTGTAGCAGTGGAGGGGGAGGGGGAGGCAAGGGAAGCAGGCACAATTGGTGAAACTGTTTGGAAATACATCATAATTTCTGCCTGGCTTTTTTTGGCTTTTTCGTTTTTCTAAAAATGTTTCTCTCCTGTATCAACCCTTCTTCCACCATTTACTTTAGTTTCAGTGCCTGTATCATAGAAGGGTCTATGTTGTACAAGAAGTCAAAAGCAGTTTTGAATAATTGGACCCCTTCTGCCAAATTATCTGATTTCAGTTTGTTTTCTGGCTCTGCTGCTTCTATGTCTCCTTCCTCATTGTCCAGCACTGGTTCGGAAGCATTCATCTCCATCAGGTCATCTCTTAATTCCTCTGATGTGGTATCTGTTAGCTCTTGAATTCCTCTAAGTTCCATATCTTGAAACCCTTCACCCCCTGCCCCCATCTTTTTTTGCCATATCCACAATCTCTTTCGTGGTTTCCTTGATTGGCTCTGTTGTAAATCCTGTGAAGTTGTGCACGACATCTGGACTCACAATGGCATCTTGAATAGTGTAATTATTTCCAGACTTTCATAATGTTCTTCTCTCTGTCTCTCTCTTCCATGGCGATAACAATCCTTTCTTTAGAGTGCCATGTAATGAGCCTTCAAGGTCCTTATGACCTCCAGTCTAGAGGCTGAATTAGAGATGTTGTGTTTGGGGGCAAGTAGACCACTTTGACAACTTTGGTGTTGAACTCATGGGGTTCTGGGTGGCCAGGGATATTGTCCAAGATCAAAAGAACTTCAAAAGGCAGTCTTTTACTGGCAAGGTACTTCCTCACTTCAGAGACAAACCATTGGTGGAACCAATCCAGGAAAAGGGTTCTTGTTGTCCCATTGTACAACCCAAAGACTTGACAGCTGGTGTTTATCTTTTCCCTTCAAGGCTAGGCTTTATAGATAGGGACACTCTGATCATAAACCTGACTCCATTTGCACAAAACAGTAGAGTTAGCCTGGGGCGCCTGGGTGGCTCAGTCGGTTAAGCGTCTGCCTTCGGCTCAGGTCATGATCCTGGGGTCCTGGGATGGAGTCTCGCATCAGTCTCCTTGCTCTGCGGGGAGCCTGCTTCTCCCTCTCCTCCCCACTTGTGCTGTCTCTCACTATCTCTGTCTCTCTCAAGTAAATAAGACAAAACAAAACAAAACAAAAAAACAGTAGAGTTAGCCTGTCCCTTCCTGCCTTAAATCCTGATACTTTCTCTTCCTTACTAATAAATGTCCTTTGTGGCATTCTTTTTTTTTCTCTCCCCAGGAAAAAAAAAACCCTGCATTAGAAACGTGTTCAGGCAGATATCCTGTCCCCTCAGTGATTTTTCTTAAGGGTATCTGGAAACTTGTCTGCTGCCTCTTGGAGGGCAGAAGCTGCTTCTCCTGTTATCTTGACATTTATTAAGCCAAACCTTTTTCTAAAATTATCAAACCATCCTTTGCTGGCATTAAATCATCTGACTTTAGATCCTTTATCCTCTTTTTGCTTTAAGTTATCGCATAATGACTTTGCTTTTTCTCCAATCATATTAGGCTCTGTATAGGTGTGCCTTTCTTATAGCAATTCTGCACCCACATAACTGCTGCATTTTCAGTATGAGATAAAAGGTATTTCATGCAAGGTTTTCATGTCTGCTGGCATAGCTGAGACAGTAGCTTTACAGATTTCCTTTTCCCTCTTTTTCTTCCTTTTTCTTTCTTTCTTTCTTTCTTTCTCTCTCTCTCTTTCTCTCTCTCTCTCTCTCTCTCTCTCTTTTTCTTTCTTTCAAAATGATCCTTATGCTGGATTCATTTCTCTTGAAATGGTGGACAGCTGCAGTTGCAGACCTCAGTCTATGGTACATATCAAACAGTTTTCCTTGTGATGTCATGACTGTTCCCTGCTTGTTGGGAGCACTTCCAGCATCACTAGTGGCACCTGGTTTAGGTCCCATGGTGTTATTCAAAGTGTATGGTATAGTACTAAACTTGATGACAAATACGCGAGAACCACCAGAGATTACTTTTTACTGCCATACACAGTTTATAGGAGAGACAAACTCCTCATGTGGAAGTGATTAGCATCACATGGTTGGCGTTTTAAGTGGATACTTGCAACACTTGAACTCACCACAGTAGCAGCAGGGGGTGGCTATGAAATTATTACAGTGGTACAGTATATACTACAGTTAATTTTATGCAGATGATTTAATACTGCATCATTTTTTAAAAAGATTTTATTTATTTATTTGACAGAGAGAGACACAGCGAGAGAGGGAACACAAGCAGGGGGAGTGGGAGAGGGAGAAGCAGGCTTCCCGCGGAGCAGGGAGCCCGATGTGGGGCTCGATCCCAGGACCCTGAGATCATGACCTGAGCCGAAGGCAGACGCTTAATGACTGAGCCACCCAGGCACCCTTAATACTGCATCTTTACGTTTGTTTACATTTGATTATGAATGGTGCTGTGTATGGTTTGTAAGTGTGTGCATACGTTTTGATAAATTTTAACTTTTATAATAGATTCGTGTCTATTTTATGGTAGTAAATGATAAAATTGACTAGTATCTACATATATTTTATACACTCATGACACACCTTTTTCTTAGTTTTTTCAATACATTTCTAGGCTATGCTGTTTGCGAATTTTTTCAGATTGTCTCAAATCTCCAAAAAGTTTTCCAGTATGTTTATTGAAAAAAATCTGTGTAGGACTGTACAACTCAAACCCATATTGTCCAAGGGTCAACTGTAATGTTTTGGCTCTGAACGTTTTTGCTTCCATTCTGTGTTTTAGCTGTGTTTTAGAAAAGAGTTAAGATTGTCAGAAACTGATCTTTAGATATATGAAATACCATAGCTAATAACGTAACAGTGGTCAAAGAAAGGTGTGATTCCTTTTGAGATATTTTGTAATATCTGATAGATAATGGTTTTCAGCTGATAGATAATGGTTTTCCGCTTATATTTAAAATACACATATTTTGCTGCACATATTGACTAAGCTTGAGAAGCTGAAGTCACAGTATGTAGTATTCTTTTTTGTTTTAAAGATTTTATTTATTTATTTTAGAGAGAGAGAGAACATTCATGTACAAGTGTGGGGGGGAGGAGCAGATGGAGAGGGAGAGAATCTCAAGCATACTCCCTGCCGAGCCCGGAGCTGGGCCCGGGGCTCCATTCCAGGACCCTGAGATCAGGACCTGAGCCAAAATCCAGAGTTGGCCACTTAACCGACTGAGCCATGTAGGTGCCCCAGCATCTAGTATTCTTGATTTAGTTGTTTGTTTGAAGTTTTTTATGATTTACAAAGAATTTCAAGCTCTTGGCCAAAAAAGAATTACTTAATAAAAAGTTGAGAAATGACTACTTCTGGCAAAAGCTGTTCCTTGCCCACCCAATATCCACTCTCCCTCAAATCTTTACTAATGACAAAATTTTAATTTTGTTTGGAGTGATACTGTGATCAGTTAAAAAAAGCAAACCACTTAAACTATATTTTCTGAGGTGGAAGTGAAAGGTTGCTGGAGATTTCTGGGAATGTTTTGCTTTCTGAGATAGTTGTCACCTCTGCTTCCTTGTTACATCTTTTTTTTTCCTACCTGGAACATGAATGTAATTCCTGGAGTTGTAACAGCCATAATGTGACCATGAGGACAAGACCAACATGGTGGAAGAGAAAGGTAGAAGTCCGGTCTTCTGTGAAACCAGTGGGACCAGTGAGCCACCTGGTTTTGCACCATCCTGATTTACCTCTAGACCTCTTAGTTTATTACGTGCAGTCAAAGCAGTCCTCACTAGTATGTATCCAATCTGATAAAAAATAAGAGGCAAAAGCATATCTTTTAAATAGCAGAGTTTCTTAGCATGCAACTCAAGCCCTGTTAGAATCTATTTTGTTTTTTGTTGGGGTTGGGTAGTCTTAATGAGGAATATCATTTATCCTAAGTTAAAACACAGATGTGGCCATTATAATAGGATGGGAGGAAATCAGAAGACCTGTGATCTAGTTCTACCATCATGTGACTTTAGGCAAGTTAGTGAACGTCTCTGTGTCATGTGTCATGTATCTATCTTATTATGAAGTGTCCTCTAAGATCTCAGAGAGTACTGACATTCATATTCTGTTACTTTTCCTCTTTTTTTTTTTTTTTAGATTTTATTTATTTATTTGACAGAGAGAGACACAGCGAGAGAGGGAACACAAGCAGGGGGAGTGGGAGAGGGAGAAGCAGGCTCCCCACTAAGCAAAGAGCCCCATACGGGGCTGATCCCAGGACCCTGAGATCATGACCTGAGCCGAAGGCAGACGCTTAATGACTGAGCCACCCAGGCTTCTCTCTGTTACTTTTCTTTTCTTTTTTTTTTTTTTTTAAAGATTTTATTTATTTATTTGAGAGAGAGAGAGAATGAGAGACAGAGAGCACGAGAAGGAAGAGGGGAGAGGGAGAAGCAGACCCCCTGCTGAGCAGGGAGCCCGATGTGGGACTCGATCCCGGACTCCAGGATCATGACCTGAGCCGAAGGCAGTCGCTTAACCAACTGAGCCACCCAGGCGCCCTCTGTTACTTTTTTTAAGGCCATTTTTTCCCCTATTGTAACCTCTTAGGTTAAAATAGCAGATTCATAATGTCTACCTGGCTGTCTTCACTGTTTCCACACACACACATAGTAAATTGTGTTGCAGAAGTCTTAGAAAGTTGTGTAATTGGCTTAAGTATAAAAAGCCTTCAGAGATTTTTCACAATTTACTGCTATGTTGATACACAGTAATGTGAGTGATTTAATAAAGAGAAAGGCAGCGCAGAAGAGGCTAATTGAGATCATGGACTATATTCAGGTAGATTGGGGTCTCAACCCTGCAATTGCTTCGCACTTTTTAGCTGTGTGACCTTTGGCAAGTTACCTAACATCCCTGTGCATCAGATTCTTTATCTGAAGTAGGGATGATAATAGGATGTACTTCGTAAGAGTGTTGTGAGGATTGAAATGAGGATTGATACAAAGGACCTGCACAGTGGCTGGCATGTAGTGAGAGCTAAATGTAAGCTGCTGTTAATGTTTTTGTTGGTTCTCATTTTTTTTTTTAAGATTTTATTTATTTATTTATTGGAGAGCGAGTGAGAGAGAAACAGCATGAGAGAGGAGAGGGTCAGAGGGAGAGGCAGGCTCCCCGCTGAGCAGGGAGCCCGATGCGGGACTCGATCCCAGGACTCTGGGATCATGACCTGAGCCGAAGGCAGTCACTTAACCAACTGAGCCACCCAGGCGCCCGGTTCTCTTATTTTTATTGTCATTCTTATTGCCATTGATACTGCACTCCTGATATGTTATTTGGCTGCTAACTTGCTTATAGGTGTTTGTGTCCAGGACAGAACACAGGGTTCTTTGTGACAGTGGTCGGACTCAGTATAGTGATGTTTAATCTTTATAACAGTTTCATTTCATTTATACTTGGAAAACTTTAAGCAGTGCATTTATTCTTTAAATTTAGAAATGTAATATTTGAAGTCAAAATTGTGTGTGTGTGTGCTGTGGGCAAAGTTAATTGATAAAAATTTTATCAAAACTTTGTGTTAGGGAAGTATATTTCTATGTGCAGATCTTAATTAATAACCTGTTTTAAAAGGTACTGTTTTAAAGAAACATGGGTCCATTTTATTGTTCATTGGTCCAGTGTGTCATTGTCTTAACTGTGGTGAAGAATTTTGGAAATAATATAATGAATTTTACAATTACTCATTGCTTGAAACTCTAAATTATTTGAAAAGTTTTCTTTAGGTTGTTTAACTTAAAATTGAATGCAGTGGACATCTCGAGCAACATTCCTTTCTTCCTCGTCAGTAAGGCTGTACTCTGTAGTAATTAAGAGCGTCATCTGAACTCTATCCAACATGGTACACTAACCACTAATGCATGGTTATTTAAACTTCAACAACTCAGTAACTTAAATATAAAATTAAGGAAAATAAAAAATTCAGTTCCTCAGTCATGCTAGCCCCAACGTAAGCACCCAGTAGCCACGTTGCAGAAAGTCCTGTTGGACACCACTGGATAGATTGTATAGCCAGACCGCCTGGGCTCATGTCTTGAATCCACTACTTTCTAGTTATGTGACCTTGGGCAAGTTACTTAATTTCTCTGTGCCTCAGTCTCCTCATATGTGAACTTGGATTAATAACAGCAGACAAAAGTTCTTAGAAGGTTGTTAATGGGGATTAAATGAATCAACATTTGTAAAGTGCTTAGAACAGCCCCTGGCACATAGTAACTATGTGTTTGTTAAACAAATGTGCATGGTGTGTTCAGATTTATCACAATTTATCACACTTTATAGTTAGTAATGTGTAGTGATTATATTTTTGTCCCTGATGTATTTTTTCATTGACCGTTAGAGAAAAAAGTTTATATATACCAACCTGTTTGGGTGCATTTTTCATTTTTATATTGGACCACTGTTTCGAATAATGTTTCTCTCACACATTTTAGCTTAAAAATTCATCGTGAGTGTTCTTTGCTCTCAGGGTGAAGCATAGTCTGCTTTGTTAGGCATTTTGGGAGTTCCATCCTGCCTATCCCAACTCACTTTTCACTACCATCAATTCTAGCTCTTTGTTCCATTTTTTAAGTTAATCGCTACCTTACTTGTTAAAAATACTTAATGGTGATGGTTTCACTCTTGAAATGGTATATAAGCTGTGCCAGAATATGTAGTGCTAGGATCTGTGCATTCAGTAAATGCTCAGAGTATGCTTGTTGGATAAAAGAATCTTCAGATTTTTAAAATGCAGTCAGTATTCCTATTAATATCAAAACATACTTGTTCAGGTAATCTCTGAAATAAAGGGAATTCAGAACCCATTCTACCATCTGTGATGTCAGTATCTGAAATGTGCTCCATTGCCCAAGACTCTACCACTTGTCTATATTTGTCTCAGTGGGGAGGGGTCTGGATAATAGTTCTTGTCACTGTAGGTCACTACCGTACAATATGGTGACATGTAAAGCACCCTCTGGTGACACATTTGGTGATTTTCTGGATGATACATTCTTAAAGGATGCTGATTTTATCTTGGTTTCCTCACTTCTTTAAATGATCTTCCAAACTCTTTGGTCTGCTGCTTGTTGCTTTTCTCTGTGTTTTTCCTGATTATACTCAAGTGCTTATCACAGGGATGTAACAAAAGGAGGGAAAAAAAGTTAAAAGGAAAAAAATACCATTTCATGTAACAAGTAAAACTTAGTTTTTATTTTTTTATAATAATGACATCTAGGTATAATTTAGGTTATTTTTCACTTTAAACAGGTTATTATCTCCATTAAGAGGAAAAAAGTGTAAAAACTTGGATGTAAACTTCTGCTGTAGAATGGTGTATGCCCGTGGTGTAAGATGGTGCGGAATCTCTGTGTGTTACTACAAGTTGCGTCATGTGAAAGAATAGCAGTGGCAAATCCATGGTTATCTATGGATTGGTGCATTTTGGATTGCGTGTACGATCACAAATACATGTTGTGCAAGTTACCATGTATTGCATGTTATATGATGGAGAAAAGAGTGATTATTATAAAACTAGTGATGTGAGTCAAATTTATATGTGGTCTTGCAGTGTAATTGGAGATTCTCAGACATCTTCTCTAAGACATTCGGTGTCCTCTGTTGCTTTCTTAGGTTTTTTAGAGATGGCATGGGGGAATAGTTGGGTACTGGTAGAAAAGAGGTACTAAGTTCTACCTGACAATGATTTAGATAACTCTTTGCATGTATCTTTGCTTATTCTCCTATAACATATGTTCTCATGCTTACTTTTTAAAGTGCTGTGCCTTTATTAAGCTTTGAGCTTCGTGAGGGTAAGGACCACAATCCATTCATTGTTTTGGAGAAAAGTTAATTCTGAGGAATGCAGTAGTTCATGAACTTGCCTGGTATTTGTTTCTCTATAGCTTATTAGCAAAGTGATGAATGCACATATGGATAATAGGTAATTGGGATATTTAATCAGTTACCTAATGACTGAGAGGATTTGATTCTTACTTTATATTATTTTATTACTGAAACAGACTGGCCAATAGATATTATAAACGTTCTCTAGAGAACAATTAGGTTTGCAATGAGTTGTTTTACTTAGAATGCTTCTTGGAATTAAATGTTTATTTGTACCACTATCTTGATATAATCTAAATGTAATTTAAAAGTACTGCAGTGTCTTCATTCAGATAACTTGTTACCCTTTAAAAATGGGCTGCTCGAGTATTGTTTCTCTTCCATTTGGCAGATACCAGATGCAGTAATTAATAAAGGTCATTATGCTACTTAGTCATGGCAAGCTTTTAATGACTATTACCTGAACATCTGTTAGTTTCATCACTGCATTTACCAAAAATATCCAACACAGTATAGATGCTGTACTTTGGAAATCTGACTCGGGCTAATCTAAAATACTATTTAAGAACATTTTAATATTTTTAAAATTTTAAATAATTATGAGAAAGCTCTTATCTTTCTGTAAAGTGAACAATCAAAAATGTCAATGAAACACTTTTGGAATGGTTATACTTGATAAGCCTGGCATCCTGTGGGCTGAATTCTCAGTGTCTAGGAATTGTTTGTCCAGAATTGGGTGGGGGGAGCTGTGACTTTCTCATGCATTCTGCTTATCCTCTGAAACCTTGACTGGAAATGTGGGGTTTGGAGTGGAGTTGAAAGGAAAGAAGAGTTCATCCAGACTCTGCTGGAAGAAAGTTGAAGAGTGAGAGAGGGTATATTGATTATGAGGTTTTCAAAAATAGGACCAAGTATTTTTTAAATTTTGAAACAATTACAGTGCTCGATTTTGACATATACTACAATTGAAATAATTACAGAGTCACAGCAGATAGCAAAACATCATACTGAGAGGTCCCATGTACCCTTCATCCAGTTTCCCCCCCACGGGAATATGTTACAGATCTGTAATTAAATATGAAAACCAGGATATTGATATTGTTGTGACTTAACAGATTTTATTCATATTTCACCAGTTCTGCATGCATTGTGCATGTATTATGCATGTATTATGTAGTTTATACAATTATCACATGTATGGATTCGTGTAACTACCAAGCTTAAAATCAGGCAGAATGGCTGAAAGTCCAGTGAGGGTGCACTCTGCAGGGTAGTTACAGTGGTAGAGTGATGCCTTGAGTAACTCAGCTCTTTTCATTTTTCTCCTCAGTCATACTCAGTCTTTGTCCTGATGTTTACAAGATAGCTGCTACATCTCCATCCTTAGGTCCCAAGAGCCAGACCAGAAGAAAAAGGAAAAGGGGAAATCCAGAACAGGTGTCACCTGTATGAAGAAGGCATAGCGTTTCCTTAAACCACCAGCCAGAACTGTATCACATGACTACAAGGTGGCCTAAGTAGCAGGTCTTTTTTAACTTGAAACATTCTTGCTGAAAAGATTTGGGGTTCTGTTGGAAAGGAAGATGTAGGAGTATTGGATAGGCAACTAGCACTGTTCGTTGGAGAATGCAGATTTAAACAGCAATGAAATATGTGTGCCTAAGACTGGCTAAAATTAAAAAATAAGAATAATGTTCAGTGTGATGAAAGAGGTACTAACATATTGTTTGGTATACTTTTTTGGTGGGCAATTGTGGTATTCTTTATCAAAATTAAAAGTTGTCTTTCTTCTGGCCCATTATTTCAAATCTGTGATTCTGTTTTGTAGAACACACTGTTCCTGCATATGTACATAGAGATCTTCACTGTGGCATTGTTTATATAATATGAAACCACCTGAAATTATCTGAATAACTATCAGGAGAAAGATTAGTATGTAAAGATATATCCATTCAGTGGAGTACAGTACAGCCAGCCATTAAAAATAATAAGCTTGAGGGGTGCCTGGGCGGTGCAGTTGGTTAAATGACCAACTCTTGGTTTCGGCTCAGGTCGTGATCTCAGGGTTGTGAGATCAAGCCCTGCATTGGGCTCCCTTCTCAGTGGGGAGTCTGCTTGGGATTCTCTCTCTCCCTCTGCCCTTCCCCTTGCTCATGCTTATGTGCACGGGCTCTCTAAAATAGATAAATCTTTAAAAAAGTAATAAGCTTGATTTGTATGAACAGACCTGGAAAATAGCCATGAGATATAGTGAGTAGAAAAAAATTACAGAACAGTGTGCATAGCTTGGTTCTATTGCCTGCCCTCTAGTATGTATGCATGTGTTTATGTATGTGCTCTTCTGCATGAGTGCGTGTGTGAATGTGTATGGTATGATTATACCTGTTTTGGAATATCTGGAAGAAAAAGGTTTTATAGAAACACACCAAAAACAGTTAACGTTGGGAAGTGGGTTCGGGAAGGCAGTATGTGGGAAAGAGATTTCATTTTCTTTATACCCATCTGTATTGTCTGAATATTTTATAAGTATGTAATAACTGTTCAGTTAGGAAATGAAGTGTTCTATAATGTAAATTTTATTTTTTTTTTGGATGCTTGAAGCACAAACTTTTGTATTTTAACTTTCTGGATGAAACTACTTAAATTTTTATTTTGCCATTTTATGCCATAGAGTATACTAAATATTTTTTTCTGAGTAACTCAGGGCCTAATGAGATATTTAGGGCTGCTGAATATACTCCAAATAGATTTAGATTAAATGCTTTTTAAATCTTCCTTATAAATTTTTTAACTTTCTGAACTCTTAGGCAGGCAGTTACTTGTCCATTATCAGTGTATCTGCCTCTAATAGCCCTTCCTATTTCTGATTTTCTGTTTTAATCTTCTTTGACTTGGGAATGAAGCAACCATCAACCTGGTTTTAACTGTGTCTAAAAATAGTTCTGAATAAGAACAGGATAAATTAGTTCTGAATGAAAGTTTTGGAGGGATGTTCTAAGAATGTACCTGAACTTTATTGTTTGAACACCTGTTTTTTAAAGGCCTTTTTTCTTCTTTGGTTAGCTGTGTTTTATTTGTGGGGGCTTGGTATGTGAAGACTGCTATATCTCTAGGGATCTTTTACAAACAGATAACCCAACAGTGTCCTCTCCCATTTGGAGAACTTTAGTAGTAAGGAAAGGGCATAGGAGGTTTTAGGCTGGGGTTGTATAAGAAAAAAAAAAACCAACAAACCCTGAACCTTCAAATATTTGCATTTTCTTTTTGTTCCTTAATGATAAGATGGTTCTTCCCTTCGTTGCCAAGTTCATAATTAACCATTGTAATGTGTTCAGAGCCTGTAGGTCACCTGGGGTTTGAATCTTGGCACTGTCAGGTACTAGCTGAGTGACCTTTCTGATCCTCAGTTTTCTTACATTGTAAAGCCTATTTTACTTACTGTCAATACATATTTTATAATTGCCTAGAGGACACACTCAGATTGCTGTGAACATTAAGGGGAGATGGTTTATGGGATGTATCTGGTACACAGTGAGAACTCAAATAGTGTAGTGTATCTTGATTATAGGGTCCATGGATGGGGAGTGTAGGGGATGTGTTGGGAATTTCACAACCATAAATTGGGACCAGACTTTCAAGGATTATTTTTGACACACTGAGATTTATCCTATAGATACCCAGAAAGCAGCAGGATATGAAGTTAGCATTCAGGTGGTGTAGGGTAGAGGGACATAGAAGTAGGATTCATCATTTTGGGAATATATATCATCACTCATGGGAGAGAAGATGAGGAGAGAGAGAGAACCTAAGGAAACCCTGTTAGTAGGGGAGACAGACCCTTGAGATGACAATATTCTCCTGTATGAGGACATTAGTGCATATACTTGTACAGGTGGAATTTAGTCGGGAGCAGGGGAAGAAGAGGGCAGGGCTTCAGAGTCTTTTTGGTTGCTTTCCAGTAGGGCTCTTGCCAGCCTTACATCCACTTTGTTAGTAGCTGTGCATCTGGATGTAGCTGGAGAATCCATCACAACATTCTGACTAGTTGTACTTTAAATTCATTATCATGAACTTTAGGGGGCTTTTCATGCTGCGTAGCAGTCATATTACCTTACTGCCTTCATATCAGTGACGATCTCTGTTTCCCTCCTTTCCTCAAACCTTCAACATCTCCTCCCCATACCGGGTTCTCAGCTGGTTGTCATCCTTCTTTACTAAGAAACTTGAAGGTAATTGCTTCAGTGGACTAACAGACTAACACTGTCATAGTTAGGTACATCACATCAGCTGAACCCATGTACCGTGCCGGTTCTTATTGTAGATGAACTGTCTCTGCTCCTGTGTAATGCAGCCCCTCTCCTTGTGCACTATTCTCTGTTCTCTCATCCATTCCAAAACGTAGCTCACTCAGCTCTCTGTTATTTCTGTTTGTCATTAGTGTCCCTCCTCTAATGGATCATTCCCATCATTACACTGTATGTTGTTATTTCTCTCATCAAATGAAAAATTTCTTCATTTGACTTTACCTCCCTTGCCAGCAGCTATTCCATTTCTTTGTTTCCCTTTGCAGTAAAGCTCCTCCAAGGAGTTGTCTGTACTCACTGTCTTCAATGTCTGCTCTTCCATTTTCTTTTAAATTCACGTTAGCCAGACTTTCGGCCCCATGACTCCAATTTAACATTGGTGATAATCCAATTTAAAATTTGCTTTTAACATCGTTAAGTCTTATTTGAATTAGAATATGTTATTCACACCACTTTAAATTCCTGTGTTAAGTATAATGTATTTAGGGAAATGTGTAGACTTTACCACTCATCTGTAGTTGCTATGGTTGTATCATAAAGAGGAACTTAAAATGGAAACAAATTTTAATTGCTGTTCTATCATATTGGGTACCACGCTTGTTGGCTTTGTAATATTGGGCCCCATATGTCTCTTTTTGTGACTGTTTCTTAATCCTTCCTACTACTAAGAAGTTGTCTAACTTTGACCAAAGCAGGTGGTTTCAGGTTTCCTCTAATATGTTAAATGAAGTTGTGAATGAATAACTGAGCTGAGTGAGCATGAAAATAATTAGTGTGCAGGAGGTGTAGTATAGAAAGAAAACAAAATATTCAGCAAAGTTAATCTGATGCATAATTAATTATATCCATAATTGATATGGAGTTGTATGGTTTAGCTTTTAGTAATCTGTTCAAAATTCTTTTGAGGATATGGAGTTATTTTAGAATTATTTTAAAATCCTCTGGTTATGACCCCTAAGGAAATAGTCAGTGAGCTTTTTTCTTTCACAAAAGGAATATAAAAAATCCAGTTCCTCAGTTGGTGGTACCCCTGAAGTTGAGAGTAAGATTAATTGGCTCAAAAGTGTTGAGTCTAATTAATTTGTTGTTAAAGAGAGATCTAGAGAGGTCTCACTCTTCCTGACCTTTCTGTATGCTAAAATCTCCCACTGTGTGGATTGGTCTATTTTTCCTTTTATCTCTCATTTTTGGCTTTATATATTTTGAATCTATGTTATTAGGTTCATATTTACATCTTCCTCCTGGCTTGATTCTTTTGTTGCTATGAAATGTTCCTTTTTATCTCTGGTGATGATTCTTGCCTCAGTCTGCTTTGTCTAACATGCATACAGTGATAACAACTTTAAATTCATGTTTGCATGGTATATCTTTCCCCATTCTTGTTACTTCCATCCTTATATTTAAGATGGGTTTTCTCCTCCTCCTCCTTTTTTAAAGATTTTATTTATTTGAGAGAGAGAGAAGAGAGCATGAGGAGGGGGCAGAGGTAGAAGCAGACTCCCTGCTGAGCAGGGAGCCCAATGCAGGGCTTGATTCCAGGACCCCAAGATCGTGACCTGAGCTGAAGGCAGCTGCTTAACCGACTGAGCCACCCAGGTGCCCCAAGATGGGTCTCTTCTAAGTAGTATATATCTGTATGGTTTTTAAAAAACTGATTATTTTAGGGACACCTGGGTGGCTCAGTCAGTTGGGTGTCTGCCTTCGGCTTGGGTCATGATCCTGGGGTCCCAGAATTGAGCCCCGAATTGAGCTCTCTGCTTGGTGGGGAGTCTACCTCTCCCTCTCCTTCTGCCCCTCACCCCACTTGTGCTCTCTCTCTCACTCTCAAATAAAGGAATAAAAACCTTTAAAAAAATAAAAACTGATTATTTTAATCTTTTAATTGGAATGGCTCAGTCTGTTTACATATTACTGTCATGTTTGGGTCTAAATCTGACTTTCTGTCTTCCCACCTATTTAAAATTTTTTTCCTGTCATTTCTTACCATCTTTTACATTATTCAAATAATTTTTATTATCCATTTTCATACCTATTAGTTTGTTAGTTATAAATTCTTTTTTTTTTTTTTTAAGATTTTATTTATTTATTTGAGAGAGAGAGAATGAGAGACAGAGAGCATGAGAGGGGAGGAGGGTCAGAGGGAGAAGCAGACTCCCTGCCAAGCAGGGAGCCCGATGCGGGACTCGATCCTGGGACTCCAGGATCATGACCTGAGCCGAAGGCAGTCGCTTAACCAACTGAGCCACCCAGGCGCCCTGTTAGTTATAAATTCTTTTGCTACTCTTTGGTGTTACCCTGGATTGTATTATTCATCCTTGACTTATTAGAATATATAATAAATTAGTGCTGTTCCCCACTTCCCAGAAAAATCTAAGAATCTTAAAATACTTTAACTCCACTTACGTCTCACCTGCCTTCAGGCATTATTCATGTATGCTTTAAATCTTTATATATTTTAAGCCCCATGTTCTTTATATCCATGCATTTACTTTTCTTTTGCTCTTTGTTTCTTCCTTCATGTCTGTTCTTCCACCAGGGCTTATACTCTTCCATCTGAAAGACTCCTTTTTATTATTTTATATATGGATGCTGACCATTAAGTATGTCAGTTGTTGTTTGTCTGAAAATATACCTTATTTTTGGATTCAGTTTTTCTTTTCAGAGTTTTGGTTTAGAAATTTGCTATAAGTCTTACTGCTGTGCCTTTGAAGGTTATCTGTTTGTTTTTTTTTTTCCTCTTAATGCTTTTAAGGTTTCTTCTTTGTCTTTAGATTTCACAGGTTTTACTATGATGTGTCCAGGTGTTTTTTCCTTTGCATGCATTTTGCTTGAAGTTTGTGTTGCCTTTTGAATCTGTGGATGCCATTTTTTTTTTTTTTTTTAAGATATATTTATTTGACAGAGGAGAGAAAGAACAAGCAGGGGGAGCGGCAGGCAGAGGGAGAGGGAGAAGCAGGCTCCCCGCTAAACAGAGAGCCTGATGTGGGACTCTGTCCCAGGACACTGAGATCATGACCTGAGCTGAAGGCAGACACTTTACCGACTGAACCACCCAGGCGCCCCTGGATTGCCATTCTTGCATATTAGCTCTTTAAAGCTGTTTCTGCCCTATTATCTCTATCTTCCCTTTTGGGACTCTGATTACATGTATATTAGACCATTTCCTGGTGTGTATATGTGTCCTATGCTCTTTCATGTATTTTCCATCCTTTTTTCTCTTCTTGTTTCAGGGTATATATTTTTCTATTGATTTGTATTCTAGATTATTAATCCTCTCTTTAGCTGTGTCTAATCTACTGTTAAGCCTGTCTGTTGAATTTTTAATTCAGTGATTGTATTTTTCAGTCCTAGAATTTTCATATGATTCTTAAAAAAAAAAAAAAAGATTACACATCTTTGGTGAAAATCTCCATCGTGTTATCACTTTTCCTGAACATACTAATTACAGAATTAAAAAAAAAAATCTGTCTGAAATGGCAATATCTGTCTTACCTTGTAGTTCTCCCCCTCGCTGTTTTTGGGGTATTATTTCTTCATATGCCTGCTAAGTTTTTATTAAATGGTAGCTATTATATATGAAAAATTTGTAGAGATTTTGGATAAACTTGTAGCTCTTGGCAGGCAGTTAGAGAAGAGGCAGAGCAACTTAGTCCATCATACCTGAGCTGTCTGAATTTTAGGATTTATAAAAAAGGCCTTGTTTATTTCTAGCTCTCCATGAATCCTAGGGTATAGTCATTCAGGGACCTCAGCTGGAAGTCTGGGGTGCCTATCAGTTTCCTGCCGAATTGATGGGTCCCAAACTCCAATTTTTGTCTTCTTAGGACTTTGAGACTGACAACAACTCTGTTTAGCTTTTTAACTGCTGTTAGTACTGTCTGCTTGGCAGTCTGTGATACTTATGAAAGGGCAAATGTATTGAGGAGTTAAGGAGCTGAAATTTTAGGTTGACTTCTGTTTGTTTTCTTTCTCTGTGGGATTTTGGCCCTCAGGCCCTGGCTGTCCTAGCTACCCTGAGCTCTAGTGTGAGACGGAGAAATGCTGATTTTCTGTCCTTAGCAGTTTTATCTGGAGTGGGCAGTATTTTTACTCCTTTTCTCTAGTGCAAACTGCCCTCCCCCCCACCCTCCGAAGCAACCCATCTTCCTTCATTCTTACTGTCTGTAATACAAATATGATGGCTGGAGATCTGGCAACTATCTTTGCACCATGAGGTGACTTTGAGGATATAAGCCTTAAAGAGGATGTGAAGAAGAAAGAAGGATTGAAGAGCCTGAATTCCTGTTGACTCTGAGTCCTCATATCAGACCTAGATGATTTAGTTCTAGATTTCCTAGACATCAGGAAAGAAATCAGCATCTTCTCCTGTTTTAGCCTTGCGATTTTAAATTTTGTGATATTCCCAGATGAACTTAATACCAATTAATAAAGTGAGGGTTCCTGGAATCAGAATAAGTATATACTCACATAACATACTAAGAGTCACTACTTCTTAGCCTTTTATTTAGTTGTGACATACATAGGAAGTGACACGCACCCGAGTGAATAATCTTGTGGACAGGTCCTCTAATATATCTGGCGTACTTGCCCAAATGCTGTCACTTTAATTCCACAGAAGGAAACATGAAAATTCAAGTTAGTGAAAGGAACGTTCCGATAAGGAAAGACTTGACAAATCAAGTGTTGTTAGTTATTGTTATTGGCAAGTTACTTATGACATACCTGCCACACTAACCCAGTAGACCATACGGGGGGATTACAGTACACTGTCTTGAAACAGTGTTTTCCTTCCATTCAACAAATAGAATTCCATGGATAAAATATGGTTGTAGACTAATGTGGTGGTGGGGGAAATGAAAAAAGCAAGGGGTGATTGAAAAAAATATTCAGAAATTAGTGAGACATTACATGTAGAAGGATCAAAGAAAAAAAATGTTAGAGACGATGCTAAGCTTTTGAACTTAAAATCTGGCACAGTAACGATATTGGTACAGAAATAGGCAAATTAGGGAGGGGTTCCTTGCAAGGAAATAAATGTTTCATTACTTAAAATTAAGAATATGTTTAATTTAAGAAATAATTCTTCCTCTTGGTAGATATGAATTCTTTGCATAATGTGGATTGTATTACACCAACATAAAAGAATTTTATCTTATTCCCACCCTAAAGGCTGTTGCAGGACTTTACCTAACCTGAGGTTGCAGCTGTTCCCTTACATATTCCAAAGCTGTCTATCCATAGACCGTATTTTAGGAACTAGTTTTAAAACCATTTACATTCGAATGTATGTGGTAGAACTATGACTCCATTGAAAACAGGAATTCAGCATAAAGCAGCATTATTTCCTTATTTTGACAAAGATTATAATTAGCATCTTAGGACTTATGGTAGTATCTGTTCACATTTTTGAGGTATACACTTAAGAATGACTCACTATCTTGACTCACTTGTTCAAGTTCACTGTCACTCAAAAGCTCTTTCTTCCTGCTTTTCTTTTTCTGGCTTTTCTTTTTTTCCCCAATGAATAGAATTATTGTAATAAGTCTCACATTGCTGAATATAACCTTTGTTTTTTCTTAATTGCTGCGCATATGCCACGCCTCTAGGCATATTCAAAGCTTTTACTTTTGATGGCTGGCATTTCGCTGTTCAGTCTTGGCAGGAAGTATAGTATAGTGAGAGCTAGTAGTGTGTAAGAATAGTGAGACAACAAGTTCACTTGTTAATAGAATGAATGTATAAATAATACATAATTTATGTTAGTGAACATATGCATCTTTTGTTTAGGAATGTACTATAAATTTAGTTGTACCCAATTAAAGCCTATTCCAGGAACTACCATCAGGCTTCATAATTGAGCTGGCCTGATTGTTTGAAAGAATATTTGATCAAACAAGATTCCAGGCAAATAATCGGAATAGTCCTTAGAGTTTATGATAGGATCCAGCCAATAACTTGAGACTCGGTGAACAGACCTAAACAATCCATTGTAGAAATTCAGTGAGTTTTGCTACACTGCATATAGACATTAACACTTGATTACTTGCACAAGATTTGGAGACATAGAGGCCTATTTGTGGTACCACTGCTTTATGACTATATAATCATTGTCCAATATTAACCTCTCCAAGTCTCAGTTTTCTCATCTCTACAATGGTACCTGTGTCACTAGGGTTGTGATTGGGATTAAATTAGAAAATTCTTGTTCATTCATTTAGTCATTCAGGAAGTTTATTGAATCTCAGTGATGTGTCAAGTACTGTGCTAGGCACTGGTTTAGAGTGGTAAATAAAATGATATGGACTGATCTGTGGGTTCGGTGGAGAAGACTGAAAACAAACAAGGAAACAAAGAAAATAATTATAAATTGTGGTATTTTCTGTGAAGAAGATATCAAGGTGCCATGAAAGAGAACAACTGAAGGAAGAAGAGGTAGCTCTTAGGTTGAGATGGGAAGAGTGGTAGCTGTGAGCCATATAGAGAGCCAGAGAATTCCAGACAGACGGAATAGAAGAATCTGGGATGGCCCTGAGGCAAAATGAAAAAAGGGGGATGCTGTGCTATTAAGAACTAAAATAAGGCCTGTGTGGTGGGAGTATTGTTTGCAAACGGTGAAAAGTGGGATAAATAGCTGTTTGTGATCTGTGCGGTGCCTACCCATGGGCCCTGATTGATGTTAGTTGCTATCATTGTTACAATTATAATCATTTCTTACTTTATTTAGAGGTCACTTAAAAACTTGAAGGAAGCAAATAGCTTCCAAAGTAGATGCAACAAAGTCAGTGCATTGAAACCTGTGTTTGCTGTTTAGAGAGACCATTAGCCCCTCACTCAGAGCCTGTTGATTATTTTTCATATTGTGCACATAAATTTGGTTATTTGATTTTATAACAGCCTAGAAATGGCAAACTGGGTGTAAATTTAGAGATTCTCCAAAAACAGCAAGGCATTAATAAAAATAAAACTCAAAGTGATTAGTGATTGTTAAAAATGTGAGATGATGAAATCTTTTTTAAAAAGATTTATTGAGGTATAATTTGCAAACAATGAAATCCATCCATTTGAAGCATGGAGCTTGATGAATTTTGATAATTTTATAAAGTCATGTCATCACCACCACATCTTGAATATAGAAAAGTTCCATCAAGAATCCTAAAAATTCTTGTTTTCTTATGTCTCTTTGCCCTACCACCATCCTCACTCAGGCAGCCCCTAATCTGTTTTCTGTCACTAAAATTTAAAAAAAAAAATTTTTTTTTAAAGATTTTATTTATTTATTTGACAGAGAGAGAGAGAGAGACAGCGAGAGAGGGAACACAAGCAGGGGGAGTGGGAAAGGGAGAAGCAGGCTTCCTGCCGAGCCGGGAGCCCGATGCGGGGCTCGATGCGGGGCTCGATCCCAGGACCCTGGGATCATGACCTGAGCTGAAGGCAGTCGCTTAACCAACTGAGCCACCCAGGCGCCCCTAAAATTTTGCATTTGCTAGACTTGACTATAAATGGAATTATACATTATGAGGCTTTTGTATTTTATTTATGTTGCTGCATGTATTAGTAAATTTGTTCCTTTGCTTTGTTGAGTGGTATTCCAAGTAGAGATCAACCATAATTTATCTTTTTGCCAGTTTATGGACATTTGGGTTGGTTTCTTTTCTATTATGAATAATGCTTATATTAACCTTCACATAAAATTCTTTATGAACGTGTTTTCATTTTGGGCACCCAATCTAATAAAGATTTTCTCCTATATTTTCTTCTAGAAGTTCGATAGTTTTTGCTCACATATATAAATCTCTTGTTAGAGTAGGGCATTAATTTTCTACAGGATACCTGGAGGCCAGTGTAGAGGAAGTCTTGGCCAGCTATAGGGAAAGTCAGAGGCCTGTCCTGGCAGCATTCCATAAGAAGCCAGATTGATCCAGATAGGCGCAAGATGGTGGATGCCACATGACAGGAAACCCCTGACCACATAAGGAAGAAAAGGCAGGAAACCCTGCTTCCAAGAAATCCCTGTCCCAAGTAATGAATATTCCACTCCCTAGTTCACAACTCTCAATAAAAGATAGAAACCCCCAGGGTGTGCAGCTCTCTCTCTTGAACTTGCCTTTTCTCACATTTCCAGAGTATACTTTTCACTTTAATAAACTTTCCCACTTGTGTCAGTGGTCCACTGTGTTGCGTATCTGTCCTTGAATTCTTTCTCGTGACAAGACCAGGAACCTTTGGTGACTCTTTTGGGATGGGCCAAGTCAAGGCCCCAGGGCCTGGGGTCTCCCCATTTCACCCAACAAACACTGACTTACTTTAATTTTTGTGTATTGTGTGAGATAAGAGCCAAAGTTCGTTTTTTTTCCTCTATAGATACCTAGTTATTCCAGCATCATTTATTGAAAAGATTTTTTCTCCATGAATTATTTTGAAATCTTGAAACTGTGAGATCATGTTATCATTTGTAACCATTTTCTTTCAACAAGAATTTAAGCCTGACAATAGAGCTTATTCAAATATAAATAAATCCATCTTGTAATCTTACTGATAAGTATATATTTTAGGAGGCTGTGGGAATAATGAAAGGAACTGCTTTTCAGGGCTAATTCAAGTTAATAAGAATGTGCTTGCTGGTAAGGTTCAAGTCCTGGTAAGTTCTGAGAATTTGTAAATTGCTAAGGAATGAAATTCTGTGCCAAGTTAGTGATATATGATTATCTTTAGGAAAGTCAATTAGAAAAATATTAGAGTAAAGGTGGTCTTCCTTACATTTGCAGACTTTAAAAGGAGACCTGGGCCAATTAAAAAAACAAAAAAGGAAAAAAATCTACAGTGGTCACTGATTCTAAGAAGAAAGTAATGACAAAGAAATTTACATTGAATAAATAAAAATATACATAGGAGCTGTTTAAGGTACCCTCTGAGTTTAAGGATTTGAATGAAAGATGGAAGAAAAGGCTTGTAACCTATAATGAATGAAAAAGAGTAGTAAGTACTTTAAAAATAGTGTCAGGAAGAATCAAATGCAAATGAGTTGACATCTGTGAACAGTGTGGAGTATGATAAAAAACACCTTAAAAAACATAGTTTGATTCCTGGAAATCTGTAATGACTACATAGGCCTGCTATTCAGAGCAGGTCATGTAATGTAAACATGAGAGAGAAGGAGTATGTTCCAGACTTTTTTTCTTCCGTCTGCTTGTTTTGGTTTTTGGTTTTTGGCTTTGTTTGTTTGTTAAAGCAGAATTATCTTCAAACAGAAGAGAGAATAGAAACGAGAGGTAATTGAAAGCCAGGGTAGGTTAGGGGATAATAGCACCTTTTAAGTTCAGGTCTTTAGGATTAAATGAGTTATTGACTCAGACTATTTTGGAATAATTGTAAATAGTCTTAAGAGTAATAAAATACAGAGAAGATACTGGGATCAAAACTCAAAAGAGGAGTAAGGGTAGATTCTGGTTACTAGAAACGATTGAATTTCATGATAATTGTAATCAGCATTGTAGCTTGGTTTTATTAATAATGGCTTGTGAATGGATTTAAAAGGAAATGATCATCTTTAGGAGCTTTTCTGGGCATAATAAAAACAAACTAATGCAAATTTCTTGTTTTGCTGTCACTGAATAGACATCTGAAGGAAATGTTGGAGATAGGTTTTGTTTTGTTTTTTTCACATTTCTTCTTTTAAAAAATTATTGTGGGGGGCGCCTGGGTGGCTCAGATGGTTAAGCGTCTGCCTTCGGCTCAGGTCATGATCCCAGAGTCCTGGGATCGAGTCCCGCATCGGGCTCCCTGCTCCTTGGGAGCCTGCTTCTCCCTCTGCCTCTCTCTCTGTCTCTCTCATGAATAAATAAATAAAATCTTTAAAAAAAAAAAATTATTGTGGGGGCAAAATTGGTACATAACATTATGTAAGTTTTTCTTTTAACGTTATGTAAGATTTAGGTGTACGACATTATAATCACCATTATGATCACCACTAAAAGTCTAGTTACCATCTCTCACCAAACAAGTGACCTCTTTCACTCATCTTACCTGACTGTCCACCCTCCTCCTCCAGTAGCTACCAGTCTGTTCACTCTATCTGTGAGTGTGTGTGTGTTTTGTTTGTTTGTTTTTAGATTCCACATATGAATGAAATTATGTGTATATATCTTTCTCTGACTTATTTCACTTAGCATAATACTGTGGGATTCATCCACGCTGTTGCCAGTGGCAGGATTTCATTCTTTCTAATGGCTGAGTAGTAGTCCATTTGCTTAATCTATTTATCCAGTGGTGGACACTTAACGTTGTTTTCATTTCTCAGCTATTGTAAATAATGCTGCACTGAAAACAGGGGTGCATATATCTTTTTGAATCAGCGTTTTTGTATCCTTCAGCTAAATACCCAGAAGTGGAATAACTGGATCATATAGTAGTTCTATTCTTAATTTTTTGAGGAGCCTCTCCACTGCTTTCCATAGTGGCTCTACCATTCACATTGCCATTAACAGTGCATGAGAGTTCCCTTTTCTTCACATCTTCTCCATCACTTGTTATTTCTTGTTTTTTTTTTTTGATACTAGCCATTTTGACCAGTGTGAGCTAATATCTCATTGAGGTTTTGAAGTACATTTCCTAATAATTAGTGATGTTGAACATCATTTCATGTGCCTATGGGCCATTTGTATGTCTTCTTTGGATAAATGTTTATTTATACCCTTTGTCCATTTTTAAATTGGATTATTTGTTTTTATGCTACTTATTTATATGAGTTCTTTATATATTTTGGATACTAATCCCTTATTGGAGATATGATTTGAAAAATTTTATCCCATTCAGTAGGTTGCTTTTTCATTTTGATGATGGTTTCTTTTATTCTGCAGAAGCTTTTTAGTTTGAGGTAATTCCATTTGTTTATTTTTGCTTCTATTTCCCTTGCCTTTGGAGTCACATCCACAAAAATATCACTAAGACCAACGTCAAGGAGCTTACTGTCTGTTTTCTTCTAGGAATTTTATGGTTTCAGGTCTTTCATTCAAGTCTTTAATCCATTTTGAGTGAATTTGTGTGGTGTAAGAGAGTGGTCTAGAGTCATTCTTTTGCATGTGGTTGTCCAATATTCCCAACACGATTTATTGATGAGGCTGTCCTTTACCAATATATGTTCTTGGGTCCTTTGTCATAAATTAATTGTCCATATATGTACGGGTTTAATTCTGGGCTCTGAATTATGTTCCATTGATCTGTGTGTCTGTGTTTATATTAATACCATACTATTTTGATTACTGTGATTTTGCAGTATAGTTTAAAATCAGGGAGCATACCTCCGGCTTTGTTTTTTCTATGTCCAAGATTGTTTGGCTTCAGGTGATTACATACAAATTTTAGAATTATTCATCCTCGTTCTATGAAAAATGCCATTGGCATTTTGAGAGGTATTGCATTGATTCTTCGGGCATTATGGACATTTTAACAATATTAATTCTCTAATCCATGAGCATGAATACCTTTCTGTTTATTTGTATCTTCTTCAGTTTCTTTCATCAGTGCTCATAGTTTTCAACGTACAGGCTAAATTTCACCTCCTTGATTAATTTTATTCATAGGTATTTTATTCTTTTTGCAATTATAAATGGGTTTGTTTTCTTAATACCACTTTTTGATAATTTATTATTAGTGTATAGAAATGCCACTGATTTCTGTATGTTTATTTTGTATGCTGCTACTTTACTGAATTTATTTACTAATTCCAAGAGGGTTTTTGTTTTTTTTTTAAGGTTTATTTATTTATTTTAGAGAGAGAGAGCATGTCTTAGCTGGGGGCAGGGCAGAGGGATAGAGAGAGAGAGAGAGTCTCAAGCAGACTCTCTGTTGAGTGTAGAGCACCACATGGGGCAGGATCTCACAACCCTGAGATCATGACCTGAGCTGAAATCAAGAGTCGGACACTTAACTGACTGAGCCATGCAGGCACCCCAATTCCAAGATTTTTTTTTTTTTTTAAGATTTTATTTATTTATTTGTCAGAGAGAGCAAAAGCAGGGAGAGCAGCAGACAGAGGGAGAAGCAGGCTCCCCGCTGAGGAAGGAACCTGATGCAGGACTTGATCAAGGACCCTGGGATCATGACCTGAGTCGAAGACAGATGCTTAATCAACTGAGCCACCCAGGCATCCCTCCAAGAGTTTTTTGATGACATCTTTAGGTGTTTTCTATAGAGTATCAGGTCATCTGCTAATAGTGACAGTTTTACTTCTTCCTTTCCTATTTGGATGCCTTTTGTTTATTTTATTTTTTTTCTTGCCTGATTGTTGTGGCTAGGACTTCTAATACTATTTTGAATAAAAGTGATGAGAGTGGGCCTCTTCGTCTTGTTTCTGATCTTAAAGGAAAGATCTTAGCTTCTCACCATTGAGTATGATGTTAGCTGTGGGTTTGCCATTTATGGCCTTTTTTGTGTTGAGTCCATTGCCTCTATATCCACTTGGCTGAGAGTTTTTAATTGTAAATGGATATTGAATTTTGTGAAATCATTTTCTGTATCTATTAGTGATCATAGGGTTGTTATCCTTCATTTTGTTAATGTTGTGTATCATGCTGATTGGTTTGTGGATGTTGAACCATCCTTGCACCCTTGGAATAAATTCCACTTGACCATGGTGTATGATCCTTTTAAGTATTGTTGAATTTGATTTGCTCATTTTATTGTGGATTTTTGCATCAGTTCTCATCAATGCTATTGGCCTGTAATTTTCTTTTGTTGTGTCCTTGTCTAGTTTTGGTATCTTGGTAATGGTTGTCTCATAAAATGAGTGTGGAAGGAAGTATTCCCTCCTATTCAGTTTTTTGGAAGAGTTTGAGAAGGATAAGTATTAAATCTTCTTTAAATGTTTGATAGAATTTACCAGTGAAGCCATCTGGTCACGGACTTCTGTTTGTTGGGAGATTTTTGATGACTGATTCAATCTCCTTACCAGTAATTAGTCTATTTAAGTTTTCTATTTCTTCAGTATTCAGTTTTGGGAGATTACATGTTTCTAGGAATTTATCCATTTCTTCTAGGTTGTCCAATTTGTTGATGTATAATTGTTCCAGTAGTGTCTTACGGATCCTTTGAGTTTTTGTGGTGTCAGTTGTAAGTTCCCCTTTTTGTTTTTTATTTTGTTTGTTAGAGCCCTCTCTTTTTTCTTGGTTAGTCTAGCTAAACATTTGTTAATTTTGTTTGTTTTTTCAAAGAACCAGCTTTTAGTTGCATTAATTTTTTTCTTTCTTTTTTTAATTTCAATTTTATTTATTTCTGCTCTAATTCTTATTTTATTCATTTAGTGACTTTGGGCTTTCCCCCCCCCCCCCCCCAGCTCCTTTAGCTGCTCCTTTAGCTCCTTTAAGTTAGATTGGTTATATGAGATTTTTCTTGTTATTTGAGGTAGGCCTGACAGTTACAATATACTCTCTTAGAACCATTTTTGCTGCATTCCAAAGATTTTAATAGGTTGTATTTTTGTTTTTATTTCTTTGATGACTCATTTGTTGTTCACAGCATGTTTAATTTGCACATTTTTTTGTGTTTTTTTCCAGTTTTCTTTTTGTAGTTGATTTCTAGTTTTATACCCTTGTGGTTGGAGAAGATGCTTGATATGATTTCAGTCTTCTTGAATTTGCTGAAACTTGTTTTGTAGCCTAGCATGTGATCTGTTTTAGAGAATATTCCATGGGCACTTAAGAAGACTGTGTATTCTGTTGCTTTGGGATGCAATGTTCTGTATATGTCTATTAAGTCAATCTGGTCTAATGTGTCATTTAAGGCTGATGTTTCTTTTTTAATTTTTTGTTTGGATCTATCCATTAATGTAAACGAGGTGTTAAAGTATGCTACTTTGACAGATGTCAATTTCTCCTTTTAGGTCTGTTGATATTTGGTTTATATATCTTGGTTGTGTGCAGATATGTTGCATGCATATGTTCTTATAAATATTATGTCTTCTTGTTGAATTGATTACTTTATCATTATGTAATGGCCTTTTTATCTACTATTACAGTCTTTGTTTTAAAGTCTGTTTTGTCTGCTGTGAGTATAGCTACTCCAGCTTTCATTTCATTTCTATTTGCTTGGAATATCTTTCTCTATCCTTTTACTTTCAGTCTGTGTGTCCTTCTGATCAGAGTCTCTTGCAGGCAGCATATAGGTGGGTCTTGTTTTTTAATCCATTCAGCTGTTCCATGTCTTTTGCTTGAAGAGGTTAATCCATTTACATTTAAAATAATTATTGATAGAGATGTACTTACTGTAATTTTGTTCATTGTTTTCTGGCTGTTTTCATAGCTCCTCTTTGTTCCTTTCTTTTTCTCTTTCTCTCTTCCTCTGTGGTTTGATGGCTTTCTTTAGTTTTATGTTTAGATTTCTTTGTTATTTTCTTTTGTGTATTTGCTATAAGTTTTTGCGTTGTGGTTACTGTGAGGTTCACATATAACTTCTTATGTATATATAGACTGGTTTTAGTTGATAACAACTTAAATTTGAGTACATTCCAAAACTATACTTTTTTCTCCATGCCTCCCACATTTTATATTTTTGGTCTTATTTTAGATCTTTTTTGTGTATCTCTTAACTAATTACTGTAGTTTAAGTTATTTTTACTACTTTTGTCCTTTAACCTTCATACTTGCTTTATAAATGATTTATCCACTACCTTTACTTATATTTACCTATATTCTAGTAAGATGTTTACTTTTGGATATTTTCTTGTTATTAAATAGTGCCATTTCTTTTTGGTTTAGGGAACTCCCTTTAACATTTCTTATTAGGCCAGGTTAATGGTGATGAACTTCTTTAGCTTTTGTTTATCTGGAAAATTCTTAATCCTTCATTTCTGAGTGATAATCTTGCCAGGTAGAGAATTCTTAGTTGGAAGTTTTTCCATTTTAGTATTTTGAATATGTCATGCCACTCTCTTCTGGCCTCCAGAGTTTCTGCTGAAAAATCTGCTGTAGCCTTATGGGATTTCCCTGTGTGTAATTAAGATTTTCTCTTTATCTTTTAACTTTTACCATTTTAATTATAACCTGTCTTAATATGGATCACTTTGGGTTCATCTTTTTTGGAACTGTCTAGGCTTCCTGGACCTGTATGTCTGTTTCATTCTTCAGATTGGGAAAGTTTTCAGCTATTATTTCTTCAAATAAGTTTTCTGGCCCTTTCTCCTGCTCCTCTCCTTCTGGACTTCTTCTGTAATGTGATTGTTATTCTACTTGATGTTATCCCAAAGGTCCCTTAAGTTATCTTTGTTTTTTAAAAATTCTGTTTTCTTCTTGCTGCTCTGTCTGGGTGAGTCCTGTTGCTTTGTTTCCTAGTTCACTGACTCAGTCTGCTCTATCCAGTTTGCTGTTGAACTCCTCTAGTATTTTTCAGTTCAGTTGTTGTATTCTTCAGCTCTGTAGCTTTTGTTTCAAACTTACTTAAATTTTCGGTCTCTTTGTTGAGGATCTCACTGTCTTCATGCTTCTCCTGAGTACAGTAAGCATCTTTATGACCATTACTTTGAACTCTTTATTAGGGGGTTTGCTTATCTCCATTTCATTAATGTCTTTGCCTGATGGTTTTTTTTTTCCCATGTTCTTTCTTTGGAACACATTCCTTCGTCTCTTCATTTTTCTTCTTTGTGTTTGTTTTTATGTATTAGACAAATCAACTGCCTTTCCCAGTCTTGAAGGAGTGGCCTTGTATAGGGGATTTCATGTGGAGCCCAGAGCACAATCCCATCTCACCAGCAGATCTCGAAACTCAAGGGGTGTTCCCTGTGTGGGCTGCATGCACTCATCGCATGTGGCATGGGGGGTGGGGAGAAAACTGGCGCCTGGCCCAGATGTGACAGCACAGCTGGCTGTGCTGTGCAGATGAGTGGGTTTTCAGCTGGGTGCCCCACTGGCTCTAGCAGGTTAGAGAGATAGTTCCAAAATGGAGCCTGCTGGTGCTGACATTAGCAAGGTAGGATGAGGTTGTAAAAATGGCACCACCTACTAGTGTCTCCATCCCTGGAGAAAGTCTCAGTGGTTCCCTGCTTGTATGGCAGGTGTTTTAACATTAATAAGTGGGTCTCCACATATGATCTAGGTACTTTTCAGACTGGTGTTGTTTACACTGGGTCCTGGAGTGAGTGAGTCTGTATGACAGCTCCTTAAGAGTGGGTTCTCCATTCCCTACAGTTTAACAGCTTTCCTGGACGTAATCCCTATTGGTTTTCAAAGGCCAGTATTTAGGAGGCTCTTCTCTCATTGAGGGTGTACGTGCTGGGTGCCTGATGTAGAGCACAAACCCCTTACTTGTGAGGGAAAAGTTCTTTGTTCTTGAGATCCCTCCTGATTGTTCCTGGGGTATGTTTTTGCTTTGCTTTGCTTGCCTCTTTCTTTCTTCCTTCTCCCCTTCCTTCCTTCCCTAATTTCCGTTTCTTTCTTCCCTTCCTTCCTCCCTTCCCTCCTTTCCCTCCTTCCCTCCCTCCTCTCTCGTGCTGTCTTTGCCTTTATGTCCTTGATGCTGTCCTTTGTTGTGGAGGCTCTGTTCACCCATTTTTCTGGTCTTTCTCAGAGCAACTTCTTCCATATGTAGTTGTGTCTTTGTTGTACCCATAGGAGGGAGTTAGTTCAGGATCTTACTATGCTGCTGTATTGAGCCCAACCCACCAAGATACAGGATTTATTTGGGTGTTAGAAATGTATTTGATAAAGGCTTCTGGGATGCCACCACAGACTATAAGAAGTGATAGGTCTTGTAAGGATTTTATATTTGATTGATGAAATCATATTTAAATTAATTTATTCATGTCAGAGTCAAGGTTTTTGCTAATATGTCCTAGGATCTTAACTTATTCAGCAGTCTTTCAGTGGCCAGCATGAAAATTTTATTGTAATCACTGGGTTTGTGAAGGAAGAGAGAGAGTACAATGTTGATAGAGATAGCTAAAGTAAGGTTATAAAATTAAGATTTGCCAAGATCTTTTCAGGCTAGAATAATAGACCAAAGTAAAAACAAGATTAAAAGTGATAAAATGTCATGTTCTACACTGTGTTCTACACTGTGTTTGAGATAGCCCCTAAGAGGGGCCTGAGATACTTCAATTAAGTGTATGCCAAATACGAGCTCATTAAATTGACTACCAGCCAGGAAAGAAAAGTGAATTTAGATGCAGATCAAGAAAGGTAATAGAGCTGTTGTTTTCTTCACATCAGACATGCTCTGGGATTTTCTCTTGAATGTGGGTGTCACATTTCAAAGGGGACTTTAATAAAACATCATGTGTGGAACAGTGTGAATATCTTAGTGATTTGTATTTATAGGCTTATCATGTGGAAAAGCCTAATTTTGTTTAGAACTGAAAGGATGACATTTCTAATAATAATTAAAACATTTCAAGATGGAATAGACTGACTTGTGAGTTTGTGAAATTTTCAACTCTGGAGGCATTAAAGGAGAAATTCTGTGACATCTTATTAAGTATGTTATCGAGAGGATATTAACATTTGTGGGAAGTTGAACTAGATACACTTGAAGGTCCTTTACAATTCCTTTAACTTTTTTTTTTTAACTTAAATTTTTGTTTTGATACCTCTACAGTCAATTTTTATCAATCTTATCCTTAAAACTTTATTAATAACAAATACCCTACCTTATATGGCACTAAAAGTTATAAAATACTTTTATGAGCCTGATTAAATGTGTTCACAAGAATTCTACAAGTTGGGCGGTTTAATGGTTTTTAAGCAGCTGTATCTTAATGACTGAGAGTGTGGCTTCTGAATCCCAGACCATCTAGGCTCTGCCACCTGCCATGAGACCTTTGGAAACATGAGCCTCTCTTTCCTCATCTGGAGTTGGTGATAAATTATTCTCTCTATATGGTGTCTACACCATAGGGTTGTTTGAGTTTATGATCACATGCTTGAGAATATATGCTTAGAACATGATATGCTTAGGGGCACCTGGGTGGCTCAGTCGTTAAGCGTCTGCCTTCGGCTCAGGTCGTGATCCCAGGACGGTCCTGGGATCAAGCCCCGCATCGGGTTCCTTGCTCTGCGGGAAGCCTGCTTCTCCCTCTCCCACTCCCTTTGCTTGTGTTCCCTCTCTTGCTGTATCTGTCTCTGTCAAATGAATAAATAAAATCTTAAAAAAAAAAAAAAAGAACATGATATGCTTAAAATAGTATCTGACACGTAGCATTTAGTTAATGTAAACTGGTCCTCTTATTGTCATTATTTCTTTTTTACAGGTGAAGAGACTGATCTCATGCATTTGTAACTTGCCCAAGTTTACATCAATAATAAGTGGTAGAGCAGTTATTAAGAATTCTGTTGAATTGAACAAAAACAAAATAAGAAATGGAGTGAAATTACTGGTCTATGGACTCATTTTATATTAATGTGTGTAAGAGTATTAATTTCATTTTAATTTGTTAAATGAATCCGTCAGACTCTTGTGAAACTATTATTACAGATTTTGGGGAAAGCTTTGTTTTATGTATGTTTACATATATACACACATTCCAGGCAAAATTCAGTAGGAAAATACTTTCTAAAGCATGTTTTAAATAAAGATAACCATGAGAAGGGGGGGAAAGATGGCAGAGGAGTAGGGGACCCTATTTCAGCTGGTCCCTGGAATTGAGCTGGATATCTACCAGAGCACTCTGAGCACCCACGAAACCAGCCTGAGATGTAAGAAGATCTGGATCTCTACAAACAGAATATTGCAGGTGGTTGGTTTTGAGGTATGAAGCGGAGAGCCATGATTCTGTTGGCAGATATGGGAGGATAAACGGCAGCGGGAGGGTGCCTGGCCGTGGGGATCCTACACCGCCGGTGAGTGACAGCCTTGTGCGCTGTGGACGGGCACAGACTTGCAGACCCGTAGCGTTGGGAAAAGGACTTCAGGGCAGTCCCCGGGGTGGAAACCGAGAGCGGCGGGGTTGCGTGCACGCGAACCGCAGCCCCCCGGATGGAAACCCGGAGTAGCGAAGTTGCTCACACTCGAACTGCAGCCCCCGGGACGGACACCCGGAGCGCTGGGGTCGCGCTGGTGAACTGCAGCCCCCAGGGTGGAAACTTGGAGCGGTGGAGTTGCGCGTGCGCGAACTGGGAGCGGCTGGTGGTTTTAGAAGCACAGAGGGCAGAGACGTGCCCCAACCTGGAGGCAGGACTGGGAGCACTGCAGAGGGGCGCACAACCAAGGATGCTGCAGTTTATAGCAGCACAGACAGAAATGGAGGTCGTGTGTCCTGGAGGGCTCACTGAAGAACAGACTGCGATCTCTCTGCTTTGAGGCAGAGGGTTGGAAACGGTCTCTTCTGCTCTGACTCGCAGAAGAGACGTGGAAGGCCGCCAGGGAAAGGCGCCAGAGAACAAAAGCCCCAAAGACTGATTCCTGCTGAGCCCATCCCCCACCACAGGGGGGCAGGGCAACTCCGCTGGAACAGGGTTGCCTGAGTAACAGCGAGGCAGGCCCCTCCCGCAGAAGACAGGCTGGGAAAACAAGAGGCCAGCAACCCTAAGGTCCCAAGAAAACAGCTGCATCTTGCTTGGGTTCTGGTCAATAATTTGGACTCTATACATTCCCTCAAGCACCCATCAACAGAATGACTAGGAGGAGGAGCCCCCAAAACAGAAAAGACTCAGAGATTATGACTTATGCTGCAGATTTACAAATGGATGCAGATATAACCAAGATGTCGGAGATGGAATTCAGTCTAGCATTTGTGAAGACAATGGCTAGAATGGAGAAATCAATTAATGGCAACATAGAGTCTCTAAGGCCAGAAATAAAAGGTGAGTTGGCAGAACTTAAAAATGCTATCAATGAGATCCAATCCAATCTAGATTATCTAACAGCTAGGGTAACTGAGACAGAAGAGAGAATAAGCGACCTGGAAGATAAAAAGGGAAAAGAGGAGGCCAGGGAAAAACAACTCAGAATCCATGAAAATAGAATCAGAGAAATAAGTGACACCATGAAGCGTTCCAATGTCAGAATAATTGGAATCCCAGAGGGAGTGGAGAGAGAGAGAGGACTATAAGATGTATTTGAGCAAATCGTAGCTGAGAACTTCCCTAATCTGGGGAATGAAACAAACATTCGAGTCCTAGAGGCAGAGAGGACCCCTCCTAAGAACAAGGAAAACAGGCCAACACCCCAGCATGTAATAGTAAAACTTGCAAATCTTAGAACCAAGGAAACCATCTTAAGGGCAGTTAGGGGGAAGAGATTCCTTACGTACAGAGGGAGGAACATCAGAATAACGTCAGACCTATCCACAGAGACCTGGCAAGCCAGAAAGGCCTGGCAAGACATCTTCAGGGTACTAAATGAGAAGAACATGCAGCTAAGAATACTTTATCCGGCAAGGCTTTCATTTAGAATGGATGGAGAGATGCAGAGCTTCCACGACCGGCAGAAGCTGAAAGAATATGTGACCACTAAGCCGGCCCTGCAAGAAATATTAAGGGGGAGTTCTATAAAAGGAGAAAGACCCCAAGAGTGATCTACAACAGAAATTTACAGGGACAATCTATAAAAACAACGTCTTCACAGGCAACATGATGACAATTAATCCCTATCTTTCAATAATCATTCTCAACGTGAATGGCCTAAACGCTCCCATAAAACGGCACAGGGTTGCAGATTGGATAAAAAGACAGGACCCATCCATATGTTGTCTACAAGAGACTCATTTTGAACCTAAAGATACATCCAGACTGAAAGTGAAGGGATGGAGATCCATCTTCCATACCAGCGGACCTCAAAAGAAAGCTGGGGTAGCAATTCTTCTATCAGACAAATTAGATTTTAAACTAAAGTCTGTAATAAGAGACACAGAAGGACACTGTATCATTCTTAAAGGGTCTATCCAACAAGAAGATCTAACAATTGTAAATATCTATGCCCCCAACATGGGAGCAGCCATCTATATAAGCCAGCTGTTAATCAAATAAAGAGTCATATTGATAACAATACGTTAATTGTAGGAGACCTCAATACTCCACTCTCAGCAATGGACAGATCATCTAAGCAGAAAATCAACAAGGAAACAGGAGCTTTGAATGATACATTGGACCAGATGGACCTCATAGATATTTACAGAACATTCCACCCTAAAACAACAGAATACTCATTCTTCTCGAGCACACATGGAACTTTCTCCAGAATAGACCATATACTGGATCACAAATCAGGTCTCAGCCGATACCAAAAGATTGAGATTATTCCCTGCATATTCTCAGACCACAATGCTCTAAAACTGGAACTCCATCACAAGAAAAAATTTGGCAGAAATTCAAACACTTGGAAGCTAAAGACCACTCTGCTCAAGAATGTTTGGGTCAACCAGGAAATCAAAGAAGCACTTAAACAATTCATGGAAATCAATGAGAACGAAAACACATTGGTCCAAAACCTATGGGATACTGCAAAGGCGGTCCTAAGGGGGAAATACATAGCCATCCAAGCCTCACTCAAAAAAATAGAAAAATCCCGAATTCACCAACTAACTCTACACCTTAAAGAACTAGAGAAAAAGCAACAAACGACGCCTAAGCCACGCATTAGAAGAGAAATAATTAAAATTAGAGCAGAAATCAATGAATTAGAAACCAGAAACACAGTAGATCAGATCAATGAAACTAGAAGTTGGTTCTTTGAAAGAATTAATAAGATCGATAAACCACTGGCCAGACTTATCCAAAAGAAAAGAGAAAGGACCCAAATTAATAAAATTATGAATGAAAGGGGAGAGATCACGACTAACACCAAGGAAATAGAAACAATTATTAGAAATTATTATCAACAACTATATGCCAATAAACTGAGCAATCTGGATGAAATGGAGGCCTTCCTGGAAACCTATAAGCTGCCAAGACTGAAACAGGAAGAAACTGACAACCTGAATAGGCCAATAACCAGTAATGAGATTGAAGCAGTGATCAAAAACCTCCCAAAACACAAGAGTCCAGGGCCTGATGGATTCCCTGGGGAATTCTAGCAAACATTTAAAGAAGAAATAATACCTATTCTACTGAAGCTGTTTCAAAAAATAGAAACAGAAGGAAAACTTCCAAACTCATTCTGTGAGGCCAGCATTACCTTAGTCCACAAACCAGGCAAAGACCCTATCAAAAAGAATTTCAGACCGATATCCCTGATGAATATGGATTCCAAAATCCTCAACAAAATCCTAGCTAATAGGATCCAACAATAAATTAAAAGGATCATCTACCACGACCAAGTGGGATTTATCCCCGGGATGCAAGGGTGGTTCAACATTCGCAAATCAATCTATGTGATAGAACACATTAATAAGAGGAGGGAGAAGAACCATATGGTCCTCTCAATTGATGCAGAAAAAGCATTTGACAAAATACAACATCCTTTTCCTGATTAAAACTCTCCAGAGTATAGGGATAGAGGGAACATTCCTCAAGTTCATAAAATCCATCTATGAAAAACCCACAGCGAATATCATCCTCAATGGGGAAAAGCTGAGAGCCTTTCCCTTAAGATCAGGAACACGTCAAGGGTGCACACTCTCACCACTGTTGTTCAACATAGTACTAGAAGTCCTAGCAACAGCAGTCAGACAACAAAAAGAAATAAAAGTTATTCAAATTGGCAGAGAAGAAGTCAAACTCTCTCTTTTCGCAGACAACATGATACTTTATATGGAAAACCCAAAAGACTCCACCCCCAAATTGCTAGAACTCCTCCAGCAATTCAATAATGTGGCAGGATACAAAATCAATGCACAGAAATCAGTTGCTTTCTTATACACGAACAACGCAACTGTGGAAAGAGAAATTAGAGAAACGATTCCATTTACAATAGCACCAAAAACCATAAGATACCTCGGAATAAACCTAACCAAAGAGGTAAAGGATCTATATTCTAGGAACTACAAAACACTCCTGAAAGAAATTGAAGAAGACACAAAAAGGTGGAAAAAGATTCCATGCTCATGGATCAGAAGAATAAACATTGTTAAAATGTCTATGCTACCCAGAGCAATCTATACCTTCAATGCCATCCCGATCAAAATTCCAATGACATTTTTCAAAGTGCTGGAACAAACAATCCTAAAATTTGTATGGAATCAGAAAAGACCCCGAATCGCCAAGGAAATGTTGAAAAAGAAAAACAAAGCTGGCGGCATCACGTTGCCCAATTTCAAGCTATATTACAAAGCATTGATCACCAAGACAGCATGGTACTGGCACAAAAACAGACATACAGACCAATGGAACAGAATAGAGAACCCAGATATGGACCCTCAACTCTATGGTCAAATAATCTTTGACAAAGCAGGAAAAAACATGGAATGGAAAAAAGCCAGTCTCTTCAATCAGTGGTGCTGGGAAAATTGGACAGCCACATGCAGAAGAATGAAACTGGACCATTCTCTAACACCATTCACAAAGATAAACTCAAAGTGGATGAAAGACCTCAATGTGAGACAGGAATCCATCAAAATCCTAGAGGAGAACATAGGCAGTAACCTCTTTGACATTGGCCACAGCAACTTCTTTCAAGATACATCTCCAAAGGCTAGTGAAACAAAAGCAAAAATGAACTTTTGGGACTTCATCAAGATAAAAAGCTCTGCACAGCAAAGGAAACAGTCGACAAAACAAAGAGGCAACCCACAGAATGGGAGAAGATATTTGCAAATGACACTACAGATAAAGGGCTGGTATCCAAGATCTATAAAGAACTCCTCAAACTCAACACCCAAAAAACAATCAAGTCAAAAAGTGGGCAGAAGATATGAAAAGACACTTCTCTGAAGAAGACATACAAATGGCTAACAGACACATGAAAAAATGTTCATCATCATTAGCCATCAGGGAAATCCAAATCAAAACCTTACACCAGTTAGAATGGCAAAAATGGACAGGGAAAGAAACAACAAATGTTGGAGAGGTTGTGGAGAAAGGGGAACCCTCTTACACTGTTGGTGGGAATGCAAGTTGGTACAGCCACTTTGTAAAACAGTGTGGAGGTTCCTCAAAAATGTAAAAATAGAGCTACCCTATGACCCAGCAATTGCACTACTGGGTATTTACCCCAAAGACACAGATGTAGTGAAAAGAAGGGCCATATGCACCCCAGTGTTCATAGCAGCAATGTCCGCAATAGCCAAACTGTGGAAAGAGCCGAGATGCCCTTCAACAGATGAATGAATAAAGAAGATGTGGTCCATATATACAATGGAATATTACTCAGCCATCAGAAAAGATGAATACCCAACTTTTACATCAACATGGATGGGACTGGAGGAGATTATGCTAAGTGAAATAAGTGAAGCAGAGAAAGTCAATTATCATATGGTTTCACTTATTTGTGGAACATAAGGAATAACATGGAGGACATTAGGAGAAGGAAGGGAAAAATGGAGGGGGGGCGGAATTGGAGGGAGAGATGAACCATGAGAGACTATGGACCTGAGAAACAAACAGGGTTTTAGAGGGGAGGGGGGAGGGAGGATTGGTTAGCCTGGTGATGGGTATTAAGGAGGGCACATACTGCATGGAGCACTGGATGGATCGTGGATCACTACATCAAAAACTAATGATGTATTGTATGGTGACTAACATAATAAAATTAAAAAAAGATAACCATACTTTCCAAAAGATTTTTGGTGCTTGATAGCATTTAAAAGGAAGTAGGCAATTAACTTTGGCTTGTGTTGGCATTCCATTCTATTTGCCAAGCAATTTGAGCTTCTGATTTCTAGATCTGTCATTAGATTTCTAGAGGGATATAAGTCAAACTGAAGGCATCTCCTAGAAGAAAAGTCCAAATTGGCTCATTTATAGTGTTGAAATAAACAAAAATGATCTCACTAAAATTCTGTTCTATCTTTAGATAATCACCTCTAATAATTAATTCGTTAGATGCTCTGTGGTTTTCTAGTCGTGTTAGAAACAGTTTGCATGGTGCAGTAACATAGTTGTCCCCTGTAGATTGTGTGATGTGCTTTAAGAAAGATTGTTACTTTTGTCTTTCTCTCCTTTTTGGTAGGGTCCTGTGGGGAACACATCTCTTACGGTAATGATTCTTTTATTCATTTATAAGGTTGTAAACATCTTGAGGGCAGATAGGATGTCTTAATAATCTGTGTTCCTCAGTACTTGCAAAGAGCCTTTGTCCACGTTGAGTTTGTGAAATTAAGCCAAGGAACTCGTTAGATTGGCTGTATTAAAAATGGTCAGTTAAAGTAACTTACCATTCACAATTATAGTAATGTAATCCATTTGTCAGCAAGTTTATTAAAGTTATGTTCTTGAAAAGAACTGCTGTAGGCAAAATTGCATTTGACAAGATCAGTATTATATGAAAAAAAAGTTTAAGGGATAAAAAATACCCTCTAAAGGGCTTTAAAGGCATTTCAAGAACACTATAAATGAAAGTTCTAGGAGACATCCATTTCGAAAACAACCTACATTTGTCAGCAATAAAAATCCCATTGAGTAAGTAAGTGAATTGGTTAGGAAAGTTGTAGTGTGATTTGCTAAGGCAAATTTTCCTGTAAATTTTGTTATTTGGCTTGTCCTTTTTTTTTAAGTAAGCTCTATGCCTAACATGGGGCTCAAACTGACAACCCCGAGATCAAAAGTCGCATGCTGTACTTACTGAGGCAGCCAGAGGCCCCCAGGCTTGTATATTTATTTTTAAGATGTTTGAACTAGCCCATGATAGCCTAAAACTTAATGACTTTAGCATTTGTATTATCCTTTTTTTAATTTTTTGCCGTTCTCAGTAAAATATTGGCTGTTTCACAATCATTGTGTTGGATAAAAACATGTTTCCCTGGGCCTGGCTTTCTATTCATATATTGAGAAGGTGGGATATAGATTCTTACTTTTCCTCTTTCTGCACCATCAGAGCCCCTCTGCCTGGCTGGCCTGCTAGAGGAGAAAGTCCTAATTGGTTTTCTTGTCGTTAAGGGAAGGAAATGGTTACACACTTGACATAGTTTTTATCTCTTTGAATTTACATTCTTCCTTTCCTTCCTTTGGAACAGTAAGGAAAACTGTAAGATGAAGGCATTCTATTATAAAAGCTGAAGTGGCCCTGTACTTGACCCTCCTCTTGTTTCAGGTCCCTACAGGCTAGAAGAAGGTTGTGGTAGAGAAGGGAACATTCGCTAGTGCAGAGGGAGCTACGCTGGAGTAGCATGAAACCTTAACCTTCTCCCGAGGAGGGACTTTTCTCTTAACATTAATTATCTTTACAATTGTTAATATTTTTTTTTTATATTTTGATAAGGTGGTACATGTACCTGGTAAACAACTCAAGATGTACTAAAGGTTATCCATTGGAAAATAAATATTCATTCACTTACCTAGTGTTAATCTCCCCAAGACAAGCACTGTTAATTTTGTGTATTTATGTGCATCTCTAACCCCTAACAGGGTATTATATGCACTATTCTGAACCTTGCCCCCACTTTTTTCCCTATTTCCAGGTTATTTTGGAAATGAATCCAAATCATTATGTAATTTTGCATCATGATTTTTAATAGCTGAATTAATGGACATTTATGTTGTTTCCAGTCTTTTTTGATGGATTGTGAAGTTGGTCACGCTTATTTTCTTGTAAAAGAGGAATTGGGGTGGCTGTTATAAATGCATTCTGTAACTTCAGATGGTATACTCAATGAGTAGGAAGGAGACAGTGCTTTCTAAGAAGTGTTTTCCTTAATGAGAAGGATGGCAGGTCTTTTATGTAAAATGTGTTTTTATAATCAATCTCCTTGGAGTATGGTGGTATTTCCTGTGGAAATTGGTATAACTCATCAGGTACAGCATTCTCAAAGAGACTTTTTCCCCCTACTTAATCATGTCTTTGAGTTTTACTCTACCTGCTGTATATAAAAAGTTCATTTAGAGTCTGACCGAACCTGTATATAAGTTTTTGGCCAGGTAATTGAGAGTGAGACATTGGGATGGGGATGAGATATGTAGCTTAACAGTAAAGAAGCCTAAGTTGGAATTTTCAGGATATCCAGACAGGATGTCATCTGGAGCCCAGTGGCAGCCCTTTGCTCTTCTTTCATGGGTCAGTTGCATCTAAGATGATTGTCTTTAAAAAAATCCTGAGTATAATGGTGCTGTTTTCTTTGAAATCTACATTCTACTGCTGCTATTTTTCTCAATTATCTTTTATTCAATTCTGGGAAAATAATGTATGTGGTGGATTATATAGGCATAATATTGAAGGAATATGTATTTGGATGTGCTTAGATTTGTTTTTAAAATTGGCTTTTTGAGCAGAATTTGCATCATTAAAAAAGGTTTTCATTTGCCATTATCTTAGTCATTTAATTCTTTGATTCTGGTCGTAATGAATGAATACCCAAGTAATGATGATATGTTAGTTGTATCAGAACCAGAGTTATTAAATTTTTACTATGTTTATTTTGCTTTCTTTATGGCCTCAAACTAATTTTAACCCCTGAATTGTCTCCTTTTGTTCTTTTCCTGCATATACTTAACTTTTGCCCCAGGGGATTGCCTTCTGCTCCAGTTGTAGAGGGTGGGTATCATGAAAGGAGAAATGATAAAAGTTAGGAGACCTGCCTTTTTTTTTTTTTACCCCAGCGGTGGACATGACTGTTGAGATGCATGCTGTTAAAATAGATGAACCTGTGTATTTATGTGCATCCCTAACCCCTGACAGGGTGTTACATGTACTATTCTGAACCTTGCCCTTTTTCTTCTATGGATCCTACCTCTTTACTAACAATTCATGGCTTTCTGTCCTTGTCCACATGGTTAAGTTTCTACCATCTCCTAAGGCCTGGCTCAGATGTTGCCTTGTAGGGAAAGTCTTTTTTGGTCTTTGCTTTTTTCCTGTTAACTTCTCTGTAGCATTTTTAAAAAGACCTCTATGAGGGAGCATTTGTCACATTATTTACAGTGATTTTTTTTTTTAAAGATTTTATTTATTTATTAGAGAGAGAATGAGAGACAGAGAGCACGAGAGGGAAGAGGGTCAGAGGGAGAAGCAGACCCCCCCGCTGAGCAGGGAGCCCGATGCGGGACTCGATCCCGGGACTCCAGGATCATGACCTGAGCCGAAGGCAGTCGCTTAACCAACTGAGCCACCCAGGCGCCCTACAGTGATTCTTTATGTGTCTGATCCCCCCAAGAGATTGTGATCTTTATGAAGAACTACGTTTTATCCATATTTATTTTCACAGTAGCCAGGTGCAGTGGCAGGAATTTTCGATTTAGTGAATATCAGAAAACTTAATCCATCTCATTTTTCCAGGGGAAAGCTGATCTTTATATTCTTAATCTGATCTTCATTCACTTACATGACTTATTACTTGGTATTCCAAGTGGAATTTTAGGTGTCCATAGAGATAGGGGAGAATTATTTTGATGACTGTAGATAACTTTCTTCAAAAAATGTTTTATAGATTTCCATCTAAAACCTCCTAAGAGAACTGGGGAGCAGGTTTGTTTTTCAGGCAGCATACTATTTTATTTAAAGAGCTTAAAATGTGTTTGGGAAAGAATGTTTTTTAATTTGCTGACTTACGGTATTAATGTGATCTGTCTTTATATTAAAATATAATTTATAATAAAAGTAATATATGCTTATTAATGACCACGGAGGAAAAAATACATAAGTGTAAGAATAAAATAAAATCTGTAGTTCCTCCTCTCAGAGGTTAAAATGTTTGTTAGCATTATGGTGCATGTCATTCTTGTCTTTTTTTTTTTTTTTTAAGATTTTACTTTTAAGTAATCGCTACTCCCAACCTGAGGCTCAAACTTAACAACCCCAAGAGCAGGAGTCACATGCAACTGAGCATATTCTTGTATTTTTCTTTTTGTGGGTTTTTTTGTTTTCCATGGTAGTTGATAATTTATTGTTTTATTGTTTGGTATTGAAGTAACTTTAGTCTTCATATGGCATAGTTCTGGAGAAATGTATCATTTAAGGGCGCCTGGGTGGCTCAGATGGTTAAGCGTTTGCCTTCGGCTCAGGTCATGATCCCAGGGTCCTGGGATCGAGCCCCGCATCGGGCTCCCTGCTTGGCAGGGAGCCTGCTTCTCCCTCTCCCTCTGCTGTTCCTCCTGCTTGTGCTCTCTCGCTCTTTCAAATAAATAAATAAAATCCTAAAAAAAAAAAAAAAAGAAATGTATCATTTAAGACCTCTGTAGATCACATCTAGAGGGTTTATGTTGTGTTACCATAGCAAATCAGAAGTACTTCCAAAATATTACCAGCTTTGTTTTTGAGGCCACTAAATTTTGCATGGGTTTTTTTTTTTTTTTTGTTTTTTGTTTTTTAAGATTTTATTTATTTGACAGAGAGACAGTGAGAGAGGGAAAACAAGCAGGGGGAGTGGGAGAGTTGGAGAAGCAGGCTTCCCACTGAGCAGGGAACCCGATGCCGGGCTTGATCCCAGGACCCTGGGATCATGACCTGAGCCAAAGGCAGACGTTTAACGACTGAGCCACCCAGGCGCCCCTAAATTTTGTGTTTTGCTTTGGTTTTATTTCACTCCCACCATGGGATTTGGTGTTTGTGAAATGAGTAGAGAGAAACAAAGCTACTTTGATAGGCACTAGCTAGGCATGTAGGCTCACTCGTCTGCCAGGTGACCTGCTTTTGTACACAGTCCATGATTCAGATTCATGCCTAAGGAATATTGCCAATTGTTACATGTGATTACCTTTAGGAGTGTTGAAACTGATGAAACATTAAAATTTTTCAAATGCCAATGAGGAGAGCTGGAATGGTTTGTACAATATTTATATACTCTGTAATTGCCAGTAGTAGGTGTGTTGGAAATGTTGTTTTTTAAAGTTTGATATAATTTAGAATTAATGAATCTTTATACTGAAGAACCTATGTGTTGTACTTAGGGGGAAAAAAGATGTAGTCAAAAGGGTTTAAAAAAAATAAATATAGTCCTGGGTTATATTGAATAGAGGGTATAAATCAAAGACAACTAAAAACCCATTGACAGGGAGCCCATGTTTCCCTGCTCCCTGCCTGGGGTCTGGTGATTGGCAGATGGTAAAGCATTAAAAAAAAAAAAAAAAAAAAAAGGTTTAATTCTATCAATTTGAGCTGCTCCAGTTTAACATTTGGAAAATTTTGCTTACTTGTTTGTAATGACCACAGACTAGGAAAATGCATTTTATGTGCATAAAACTCCATGGCAGCTTTCTGGTATCAGTGGAAGGAAATTTTGAGACCTTGGGTATCTGAAAGTGCACAGGAATAAGTAATTTTGGGAAGTCATTTTCAGATCTAGGAAGATTTTTCTTTTTATTGGAGGAGGATATTCAGTTGTGGAAACACAACCAGCACACATGTAGGTTTGAGCACACTGACTCAGCTAACCCACTTCCTGGTTATGGTGCATTAGTTTCTTGGTAGCGTATACCTTTTTAATTTACAGATATGCAGACATATTCTCTTTCTGTCTTCACTTTTGTGGCATAATGGGCAAGAGGACAGGCTTTGTAGCCTTCCAGATAATGGGTTTGTATTGAGGCTTTGACCCTTAACATGGCTTGGACAAGTTGCTTGACCTCTTAAGTTTCATTTTCTCATCTGTAAAATATAAATGATAATAGGGCTGTTTGAACATTCAGTGAGCTATTGTATGTACCTAGCACAGTGCCTGCTGAGTAATAAAAGCTCAATAACATGAGCTTTTAATAAGCACATTCTTATTCCTTCCTGAGCAGCCTTCATTTTTGCTACATCTTCTGGCCAGTTTTCTCTTCAAAACCACCTCCTTGGCTTCTTATTGACTGGAGGGCATTTCCTTGGCCTCTTGCCCTGATTTAATGCTACTTTGAGGATCCCTTTTGACAGATTCTCTTGACAAACGTTTGTTCATTTGCTTGCCATTTCATTTATCCAAAGATTATGTGGAGTGATTAAGAGCACTCTGGGGCCTTATTGCCTTAGTCCCAATGCCACTTCTATAACTTCAAAGCTGTGAGATCTTGCTAGTTAATTAACCTAACAATTTTCTTGTCTGTGAAATGAACAATAATGATACCTACCTCATAGTTTGGATGTGAGGTCATTACACGAAATAACATACATAAGATGTTTAGATTGTGCAGAAGAAATGCTAGCTGTTATTATGAGCCAGACTGTTGCTTGATGTTTATTTTATCTAGTCTCCTCATCAGTGACTTTCATATGTGTATAGCACTTTTGATGTTTATTATATAAAATAAATCTCACTTATACAAGGCACCCCAACACAAAATTATTGGTATAATAACAGTAACAATGTAAAGAATGGGGCACCTGGGTGGCTAAGTCGGTTAAGCATCTGCCTTTGGCTCAGGTCATGATCCCAGGATCCTGGGATCGAGCCCTGTATCAGGCTCCTTGCTCAGTGGGGGGCCTGCTTCTCCCTCTCCCTCTGCCTGCTGCTCCCCCCGCTTGTGCTCTCTCTCTCTCTCTCTCTCTGTCAAATAAATAAATAAAATCTTAAAAAAAAGTCATGTTAAGTGTTATATTAAATACACATACGTATGTGAGATATGCATATATGATGTTCATAGGTTTTGTTAGGGGAGGTGGTGAATGCAACTCTATGTTATGAGGATTATGTGGTGCTGTGCTTGGAGCTTAGGGCACTTTTTAAAAAAAATTATTTGAATGAATGACAGCTTCAGTGTGATATGAACACTTAATATTTATTATTTCCCAAGTTGCTGGCATTTGATGGCCATATTATTATTATTTTTTTAAGTAGTGTCCATGCCCAGCGTGGAGCCCAGTGCAAGGCTTGAACTCACAAACCTGAGATCAAGACCTGAGCTGAGATCAGGAGTTGGCTGCTTAACTAACTGAGCCACCCAGGCACTCCTCGATGGCCTTATATTCTGATTTGAATCTAAGGGCCATTCAGGGACTAAATAATACTTGCATTGTCATACTTTTTTTTTAAAAAAATGTATTAATGCAATTCTTTCTGTGTGCTACTCTGTTGTTCTAAGTGATACTGAGTTCTTGTTTTTGTATGCCATTTTAGGCACAGTTTGTTATTTGCATATCTTTTTTGATTTAAGGAGTGGAAAAGTTACCATCGGATTGAGAACAGGGTTTGCCAAATTATCTGTGGAATTAGTTATGTACTATTAAGGTGGGCATTCTATGAATTCTCTTCCATCCCCTTTGCCTTATATGTGGCCTATAAGAATCTGCTGTAATTGTGTCATTACTCGTTAGTACCCAATGGGCTGAATTCAACACGAACTTGTAGTGAATATAACTGTACATGCATAAAGTTCTGAATGAGCTGAAAGAGTTGTGAAAGTCAAGTAAATGAAGTAGATTCAACAGAATTCTTTCCATAATCATAGAAATTAATTATGAGGGCATTTGAGTTAGTATCTACTAAATGCATAAAGTATTTTAGCAGAGTTAACTTTAGTATCCATATGGTGATTAGTCGGTCATATATTTTTGCTGTTTTTTGTCTTTTTTTGTGTGTTTTTGGAATGGTTCATGAATTTGCGTGTCATCCTTGTGCAGGGGCCATGCTAGTCCTCTCTGTATTGTTCCAATTTTTCGGTATGTGTGCTGCTGAAGTGAGCACTGCGTGTTTCTTGAACATTTCCTATTATTATCCTAAAACAAACAACTTATAGGAGGTATGGTTGCTTAGGATCACAAAGAATATTTCATTTAAGTGGTTCTTGAACTCTCTGCATCATTGGAGTCTATTTTGCACAAATAGTAACAATTCAGTGTGGTAAGTTTAGAAGGCTACTGGAAAGTAGAAAGCAACTGTGAAGAATCCATAAGAATCATAGATATTTTGTTTCTAAGAAAAAAAATGTAAGGACTAGCAGAGGTGAGAAGAAATATAAAAAAGATCATCCATTTTTAATTCAGCAAAATAGCTTGGTGGTTAGAAATAGGGCTTTGAAGTCAGGTAGTCTTGACATTTAAGTCCTGTTCTGCCACTTACTTCCCCAGGACCAGAATGACTTAACCTCTCCACACCTCAAGCTCCCCATATGTAAACTGGGGATAGACATACAACTATCAGAGTATGTTGTGTGAGGATTATATGAGGTTATATGTAGTAAATGCTCAACACAGTGTCTGGCACGTAGTAAACTCTGACTAGACAGGTTGTAAAGTATCCACAAATGGAGTTGTTACCAATGAGTCTTGTGTCATCTTCTAAAACAATCATACTGCTGGAAAAGCAGCTAAGGTATAATCCTGAGTTTGCCAGCAACTGTAGGCGGATCTAAGTGAGTAAAATGACTCATAGCTTGTCTTGGTGCTAAGTATCTGTTGTTGGCAATTTTGTCATTCAACCCTGCCCCCAAATGTGGGAGTTGCACTCATATTCAACAGCTAGTAATTATGCTTCTCATCAGTAGTAATGGTATTTAAATATTGTTACATCACTCCGTATCCTTTTTCTCTGAATCACCTTATACATAAGCGTAGGAGTTTCTAGTCTGATTTGGGGAGTTCTGGGGAACCAACAGTGATACTATTTCTTCTCTTTGAGAAGTAAGACACAAGAGACTGACAGATGGAGAACAAAATGTCTCCTCTATTGGCTGATCTGAGGACATGACATTAGATCTGAAGTGAAAAGGGCTTATTAGCCCATCTTGACTTAGACCGACCCACTGGGTGACTAGCATAGCCGAGCAACTGCAGGCCTCCCCTCAGGACAGGTGCCTTCATGCATGGAGAGTAGACCAGAGGGCATGCACCCAGAGTGGTGAGAGAGAGAGCAAGGAGCTCAACCAAGCCACCCTCAAAAGTCCTGCCCCCATAAGAGGAATGAGGGAAGAGTGGGGGGAGAGTTCTGGAGTGTTCCTTTAGCTGAAGTGTCTCCACATGGACTTGAGGCATGATGGTAGCGCACTCAGCCAAGTGAACAGGACCTTCCTGTCAAGAAAGTGAGACTGTGATGTTCTGTGAGTAGATTGGGGAGCTAGATCAAGGAAGATGTGAGTAGAGGAGTAGACTGGAACACAAACACACGCAAGTCTCTGGTTTTCTTCACCTTTCAAGAGGCTCCTCCTTTATCTGTCTGTCTGTCTATCTGTTGATAGATCGATCTGTCCCCTTCCTTCCTTTCCTTCTTTCCTTCTTCCTTAATGGATATGAAGGACTTGTAAGTAAACAGAAGTGCGAATTAGAAATAAATTGTGACTTCTCATATCTGAATTTTACAGTCTTAATAAAATTTTTAATGCTACCTTGAAATAGAATAAAAAAACAAAGCTGGTAATCTTTAGTAAAGGTATATTTTTGCAGTGAAATTATATCTGTATAATAGTTTAAAATCTAATTGTTGGGGCACCTGGGTTAATCAGTTGAGCGTCCGACTCTTGGTTTTGGCTCAGGTCCTGATCAGGGTTATGGGATCGAGCTCTGCCGCTGTCAGGCTCTGCACTCAGCATGGAGCCTGCTTAAGAGATTCTCTCTCTCCCTCTCCCTCCCCTTCAGCTCCTCCCCTGGCCTGCTAACTGCCAACTAAATAAAGTAAAAATCTAATTGTTAAAAATGAATTGATATATTAAGTGTTTAGCTGGTTGAATAGTTCACAATAGTAATTAATTTTGAGGAGTTATTTTTATCTTTTTAAGAAATATTTGGTGAGTATCTGCCCTGTGTTAGGCACTGTGATAGATACTAGCAATACCAAGATGAATGAGATAACTGTCTTTTCATGGAGCTTACAGTTAAATAGACATGCCAATAAGTATATTCAATAAGGTATTATGGGTACCAGTTTGGAAGTACGCTAGAACAAAAGAAGCAGGCCAGTTCTCCCTTATGCCAATGGGCATTGGTAAGGTGGGTCCACTAGAAGCAGGCTGTAATTCATGATTGAATTTGAGAAAAAAATGATCTTCTCAATTATAACAAATCTTTGCCAGTAATTGTTTTTAGGACTTTAAAAGTTATTTTGTTTCTCATCTTTCTAGAAAGTAGGAAGCAAGTAATAGAAGCCTACCCAGGAATTATTAAGACTATAATTTTAAGTATCTTTTTAGTTATGGAAATATTAAATACCTCGCTAATACCGGGTGCTCTTTGTTTGAAATATTAGAGCTGTGTCCTGTTTTGAAGGGTCTTAAAGTGTATGCTTACAAACAAAGTAACAAACAGCCAACCTATCAGTTATAAAATGTTGATCTTTTTATTTGTATAAGGAAGACCCAGACTTTAAGAATTGTGGGGGAGACTGTGAAAGGGAGCTTGAGATGGCAGTTGGGAAACTGATTGGAAGAGAAGTCATTTGAGCATTAGCTTTACAAAGGTACTCACAAAAGAAGGCCAGTGGGTACCCCTTGCTTTGGCCTGTATAGCACTATAGGTCTGTACAGGTCCCCTTGGATCACTGTGGAGGAAAGAGGGAGATCAAGCCAGGAGAACTTTGCTCCCTCTCTCCTCAACCTCACCTACCTGCCTTGCTGGGCAGTTGGGCTTCTATATAAGAATTTGAAGAAATGTGTTCTGCAAATTTAATGAAAAATTTAAAAACTATTCATTTAAAGCATGATATAGTAGAAAATATTGATACCATGCTGGTAGTGCTATAATAGAAGTATTTTGAGTGGAAAGATAAAAATCATTTACACTGATAATTAAAGTAAAAGCTAAAGTTGAAGAGTATTTAAGCTTATTTATTTTGAATGTGTTTTATGGTATCAGACAATGCATATTAAACCAGAGAAATATGAAGCTATTGTATGGATACTTGTGTGGCTGTTTTGAGAGCAAATCTGGGCATTTCTGAAGACTTTGGGTTATGGCATTGATTCTTTCATGTATTTAGCTTCTAGCCTTTGGCTGTCCCTTCCTTGATCACGATTATTTATAGGAGTTTTATAATTGCAGCTATGACACAAATCTTTTGTTGTCTTATTCCCAGTGAACATGAGAAAGAGAGAAGGAAGCCAATGACTTTTCTAAGATTCTTAACTCTAGTGGAGGGAGGAAGAAGGAGAGAAGAAGGTTTTGGAGGTTGTACAGTTTTTGATAAGACATTGTTTAATATGGAATTGAGTAAGTTATGAGAGATGGAAGTGGGACCTGGCCGGAGTGCAAAGTAATGTTGCATTATAGATGACCTCCCAGTGGAGGGAGTAGAAGGGACATGAGGAGACACTGGGTTAGTTCTCACAGGACCGGCAGGTGGTCGGTATCCCACGGGATCCTGGCATGCTGTTTCAGAATAAGCTTTCTCTGTGGGGGGAGGGCGGGTATTTGGAACTTGTAGGTGCCCGCACTTAATGTCATCTTACACAGAATGACCAGTTATAATAAGTGGTATTTCAGATTCTCTTGTGACTAGTGCATCTTCCTTTATTTTGTTTTTAGTTATGTTTTAGTGTTAATGTGCTTAACTCTGCTTATTCCTCCTTCGAGTATTCCTTCCAGCCTTGGATCTAGAGCATGACAAAATTTAGCAATGGTGCCTATTACGATTTTACCATGAAAGATTTTACCATATATATATATATTTAAGATTTTATTTATTTATTTGAGAGAGAGAGAATGAGAGACAGAGAGCATGAGAGGGAGGAGGGTCAGAGGGAGAAGCAGACTCCCTGCCGAGCAGGGAGCCCGATGTGGGACTCGATCCCGGGACTCCGGGATCATGACCTGAGCCGAAGGCAGTTGCTTAACCAACTGAGCCACCCAGGTGCCCCGATTTTACCATATTTTTGATATGTCTTAGTTCACAGCATGCTAAGAAAGTGATCACAAATAACTGAAACCATTGCGTAGGCACCCTTGGTGCAGAGGGCCTCTTTTGGTTGAAAGATGTGGTGGAATGAAGGAACTCAGATCATGGACAAGAATAACTTATTCAAATTATTTCAAGAAAAAAGAGCATCCTTTGTATTGAGCAGGAAGTGAAAGCCACTGGGAACTGAAGCATGAAGCAGCTTCAGGGAGAGGTCCTTCTGTCTCTTTTTTTAGACTGAACTGTCTCTGCGATGGTGACTCGCTTTGCTCTGCACATCAGGTACTGTTTTCCTCTCTGCAACAGTTGCTTTTTCTCAGCTTCCTGGTAGTTTCTGCTTCCTCTGTTTTTCTGCTCGCCTTTGGTCACCACTGCCTCGGAAGCTCTTTACCTCATGATGTTTCATCTTTAACTCCCATTAAAAATGGCCTCTCATTTTATCCTAGTTCACATATCCTTAGAGAAGACTGGTCGAATAGATTACATTAACGCATTAGGAAGCTTTATAGCTGTGGAAAGGTTGAGGTAGATCTGTTGAAGTATTTGAGCCAGCTGAACTCTGTGTTCCGTGACAGTGTGCTGTACCTTGCCAATTAGCCACCACAGTGGGGGTAGTGGCATTCTGGAAGTTGGGAGATGCCACAAACCAGGTCACTGAGCCCTTACTTCTTCCCTCTAAGAATCGGTTGCTAAGCCCTTATTGGCACACCACTGGGTAGATCTATAGGTGTTGATATGCACAATCTCCAAGATGTACTATTAAATGAAAAAGAGTAAAGTGTAGAATTATTTATAGAACAATTCTAGTTTTTGACTAGAAAAGGGAAATTGACGTCTGTGTGCATGCACGTGGGTACATGCAGGTTCCTGTATAGTGCAGAGCATGTTTGTCACAGGTCACAGTAGCTGCTTTTAAGAAGGCGGCTTAGGTTTGGAGTGGGGTCTGTGTGTGCAGATCAGAGTTTGGTTTTGGACACTTTGTCTGCAGTTGCTTGTGAAGATTAAAAGTTCATAAAATTCTTGTGTAATCAGAATCATGTCAGTATCATATAATCATAATAATGTCAGTATCATTTACTCCAGTCTCAAATATTACGATGTACATAGGAAGGAAGTAAAATCCTACTGTTGAAAGTGTCGAGGTCACATGAATTCATTTCTCCTATTTGCCAGTCCAGTTCAAATGTACAAATGCCTTTTGTACATTTCTTTATATTTGACTGTGACTTTTAGCACTTTCTGCTTTGCTTGTTCTAAGATTTCTAACAGTCCTTTCACCCTCTTTTTGGAGTCTTTCATGTATAAGCTTTTACCGTATCGCTAATAATACCCACTTTCTTCCTGAAGACACCTTGTATTCCCTATTCTAATTTAGGCTGGCTGCTCTCTAGGCAGTTACACAGTGACATCTGGAAATGTCTAATTTTAGCCTCCTGAGATTTCATGGGTCCTGTGTCTGACCTTCTTTTTGGTTCTGTTAAAGAAAATATTATTCTGGCACTTGTTAAAACAACAAAGAAGACTTTGTTCAGGACGATTGCAGTTAGGGTCAAGACGGTCAGCAATAGTGGAGAGAGATCGGGCTCCCCTCCAAACGGTAAGGACAAGTAGGGGTAATACAGGCAGAGTAAAGGATTCAGCGGGTAGAGGTGACATCAAGGGTACCAGAGTCCTTGCTACAGTGACTGAACAGGATTCTGGGTAAAGGCATGCCAGGGTGACCAGCTATCAGGGTGTGGGGGGACTCCTGCTACAGCTGGGCTAGGCAGGCTGGAGACAGGATGAGGCCTCGTCAGGAAGAGGGTTTGGAGGGGCCTGACTAAAGTTTGAAAAAGGAGACAGTCTCTGTCCATTCTTTCTGTTGTTGTCTTGCTTTTCTGTAGTGTATTCTGAAATTCTTTTTAAAAGAAACATTGCATAGGCAGTGAACTTTGAATCATTGTATTGGTTTCCTATCACTGCTACAACAAATGACCACAAACTTGGTGTCTTAAAACAACATAGATTTATTCTGTTACAGTTCTGGAGGCTAGAGTCTGAAGTCAGTTTCACTGGGCCAAAGACAAGGTGTCAGCCTGGCTGGTTCCTTCTGGAGCCATCAGGGGAGAATCCGTTCCCTAGTCTGTTCTAACTTCTGGAGACCGCCTGCTTTCTCTGGCTAGTGACCCCTTCCTTTCTCACAACACTGCAACCTCTTGCTTCCATCGTCACACCTTCTTGTCTCCCTTTTATGTGGTGCCTTATGATTATGTTGGGCCTGTCTGCATGATCCAGAATAATCTCCCCATCTCAGGAGCCTTACTTAATTATGTCTGCAAATCCCTTTTGCCATATAAGGAACATTCACAGGTTCCAGAGATTAGGATGTGGACATCTTCTTGGGGGGGTGGTGGAGTTCATTCTTGAGCTCAGCACAACTCATAATATCTAGAAATGTTTTTATTTTTTCTTCATGCTTCATTGATAGTTGGGCTTGGTATAGAATTCTAAGTAAATGATAATTTTTTCCTCAGAACTTTGGAAACAGAGTTTCATATCTTTTAGCTGGTAAACAGTTTGGTATCAGTCTGATTCTCATTCCTTGGTGTATGACTTGAAATTTTTCCCTCTCCCTAAGCTTCTGCGATCTTTTGCTTATATTAAATATTACAGATGGCTTAAGCTGAGTGTAAACTTAATGCATTAGTGTCCAGTTAAGTGTAATTAATGTTCACAAGCATGCCTCTAACATGGCTATTACATGCAAAGTGGTTTCCAAATTGTAGGTCCTTGACCATTTGAAAGAAAGAAGGAAGCATTGAAGGGAAGTAAGAAAAAATAAATAGAATGGAATAGAAAATTTCATAGTGCCATCCTACAGTAGTTATACACATTGTTTCACAAAACATTTGTTTCAGTTGTATATGTGTGGTGTGTTAAAACTTTCCAAAACCTTCCAAAATTTAGCATGTATTCACTTAGTGTCTGAAACAGAGGCTGAGTTTTCACATTAAAAATTATGTTAAGACGTAAAATGTACTTGAGGAGAACATTCCTACTTAGCTTTAGTTTAATGTTTTTAATAAAAATTGTCTTTGTTGCTTCATGACAAATTTTATTAAAAGTAGTAGGCATGTGGCTAATTTTGCAGTACAAGATGAAGGCATGTTATAAAGCTGCTTGTTTCAAGCTCCTGTTTGTTGTCAGATGGAATGCTGGGTGTAGGCTGGTATGGTTCATACTTGGGATCTAGCCTGAAAGACATGTTTTTACTCTCAACAAACATCATCTTTGTTTGACTATCTGTAGTCCGTGTAACCACAGAAAGGTCTTTTCTTCTCCCCTAGAAACGTTTTCTTTCTTGTGCTTGTTTCACAAATAGTTTAAAGTAGAGCTGCCTTCCACTTTTCTGTTTCAGTTTGTTGCAAGAATGTGTGAGGCACCACCAAACACTCCTGGTGTGCTTGAGAACTGTAAAATAATAATGAAATCTTGGAGTAGATAAGTTTACTTTATGAGGACTGAAGCTACCGTTAATTCCCAAGGCCAGACCAGTTGTCTAACAAAGGGTAAAGTACTTCCTAAATTGGAAGAGTTGATTTTTTTTTTTTTTTTAAAGATTGTATTTATTTGACAGAGAGAGATACAGCGAGAGAGGGAACACAAGCAGGGGGAGTGGGAGAGGGAGAAGCAGGCTTCCCGCGGAGCAGGGAGCCCAATGCGGGGCTCGATCCCAGGACCCTGGGATCATGACCTGAGCCGGAGGCAGACACTTAACGACTGAGCCACCCAGGCGCCCCTGGAAGAGTTGATTTATATATAGTAATTATCTGTCAGAATGTACAGTAGGAAAAGTGTTGTCAGTTTTGTTTTAGTGGATTTGAAATTTACTAACTTTGACTGACTTGTTCATTACAATTTGGGATTAATTGAATGATACTAAGCTACAATGCCTGCTTTTAAAAAATGTCATTCAGGAGGATGCTTGCTTCTTAAAAGTTCTTGTGTTTAAAGGGAATTAGAGGTCTTCTTAAAATGTTATTGTTGTCAGTTTTTTAAATGCTTCATAAGATGCGATAGCAGTCATTATCTTCCATAAATTTGTGCCCAGGTGTGTTTTCCTGTATACTTGAGTATTTAATGTCTTTTGATTTTTACTGCTTCAAATATGCCTTTTTTACTTTGGAACGTTGTTACGTTAGATGTGAAGTCAATAAAAATAATTTGATTTAATTTGGCTTGAGTAATGTAATAGAGATTTTTAAAATTTAATAATGACATGTGATGTAAGTACTGAGGAACACAACTGTCACTGTTTAATAGGTGCCTGGAACTTTGTGCACACTTGAGCACAGACACAAGACAGCTGTTGATATCCCTTTGTGGTCAGTGTTTTAGGGCAGACTCTTTGTTCTTGGAATGGAATTTCTAAATAAGCACTCACAATGAAACCAAAGGGAGGGTTCTAGTGTAATTCTTAATAAACTTCTCAACTCTAGATCAGACAGTGTGAAACAAAATATAACTACAGTGAATGCTGTATAGGGATATTACTTCTTACTCTAAAGATGATTGCCTCACAATGTAGATTACTAAATAATGTCTCTACTACTCCCTGTTGGAAAGAATTGGCATTTAGATTTAGTCTCTTCAGAGAAGCAGGTTTGGCTATATTTTATAAAATTAGTCTGACTTCAAATTCATGCTTTTTTTAGAACACATTTGTCAACATTACAGAATTTTCTCTCCACAGGGATATGCAATGATAAGAAATTTCTAAGGGAACTTAAAGATTTAGAACTTACTTTATTTGATTTGGAGGACTACTCTAATCATACTAAAGTACATGATCTTTCATAAAATTAAGATAGAATTTCAATCAATTCCAGTATGGCCTCTATTAAATGCTTAGATTTTCCTTTCTGGAAATCTGTAGACTATAGAGATGAGCTGTGGAAAGCTTTCTATCTTATAGTTCACCACAATGATGCTTTCTTGGGATACTTTGCATCTTCTCAACTCCATACTGTTTCCAGTTCTTGCCTTTATATGTTTAAACTTGTCATTGTTAAGTAGGAAATAGGGTTGAAACTCCTAGGACGGGTAGCAGGAATGAAGGTCTGATACAGAATATATTCAAAGAACACACTCATCCATTGAATTTGATCACCATAGATACTCACGCTTAGTTGTTCTGATAATGGAAGTGGAATTTAATAAGTAGTCAGCTTTCTTAGTTCGAGTTTAATTTCTATTAATTTACTTTCCCCCTTTGTAGAAGTGGGAGTGTAATGTTGTGAAGCTGGGCAACAGAAGAGGGAAAAGGTATTGACAGAGTTCTGTAAGTCTAGAATAGTAGGGTAATGAATATATAATTGAGTTGATTATCCTAGACTTCTGATTACATTAGTTCATTGTGAAAATCTAAACAACTAATCTGCATTTTTGTTAATTTTATTGAACCATTCCATTATTTATTCACTTTTCCCCCAAAGGATAGCATATTGACACTTTGTAGTCTGAGAAAAGCAGTGACATAAATACACTTTTTCCTCAAATAAATGTTTAAAAATTTACAAATTCCCATTTTTACCAGTTTTTACTATTATATTGATGACTTCATTGGCCTAAATCCCTAGAGGTAGAATTGTTGGGGTATGCCCATTTTTAAGATTCTGCAGACATATTATTAAATTGCTTTCCCCAAAGATTTTTATACACTAATAAGTCACCCCTCAGAGTAAGCTACTGCAGATTTCCCCATGCTATTGTCAACATTGAGTAACATCAATCCATTTTGTGGTCAGTCTAAGATAAGTACAAAGATATTTTAAAACTTGTATTTCTAATACGTTTGTTTTTTTTTTATCCCCATGCCTTGGCTTTTAAATTTAGATTTTATTTTTATCAGAGCTATACTTGGTTTAAAGATTCAGCAGTCTGTACAGCTTATTTTGAAAAATAGCTGACTGCCATACTCCTCCCTCCTCACAGCCCACCCCACAGAAGTAACCACCTTCCACTCCCCGGGCTGCTTCGTTTCTGTTCTCTTCCGTAGTGCTAGATGGCATGCCTGGATTGCCCCTTCCGCTTCTGCAGTTTCAGGCCGTATCTGCTGGTCTCCTGCTGCGGAGAGGATATGGTTTTCTTCCCTGCACCCAACCCCTTCCACGCTCGTGCACATCCTTTCAATCTCAGGGAATTGACCCCTTTCTTCAGTATTCTGTGTTCAGCCCCACCCTTCCCGCTCCTCAGGAGCCACCATTTGCTGGGCCTTTGATGGAGGGGATTAGTGAGTTTCAAGAAGAATGGATATAAAATGTATGTTCCATCTGGCATCTTTCCCTGGAGGTCCTTTCTTGTGTCTTTAGTAATCATTTTTATAAAGTAATCCTTAAAATTATTGGCCATAGAGTCAAGACTATCTGGATTTGAATTCCAGTTTTGCTCTTTATTAGTTTTGTGACCTTAGACAAGTTCACTAAAATCGCTAGGCTTCATTTTTTGGTCCATGTGATAGAATTCATATGATACCTATCTTAGGGTGTCCTTGTGAGAAATAAACGTGATAAGGCATGTAAAGTGTTTTTCACAGTATCTGCTGCCTGCAGATATCTTACTATCTGCCAGAGACTTACTGAGAACACAGATATGCTTCTGGCTGCTATTGTTACTCTTGTGAATTTCTTGCTCATGGCCTTTGCCCAGATTTCCAGTGGAATGCTTGTCTTTTTCTTCCTGATAAGAGGTGCCTTTGATATAGCCTGTTACGGGTCTTTTGTTTTTCTTTACGGTACTTGTGATGTCTAATCATATGCATACTATTTCATGTTATGATCTCTACTGCTGTAGTCAGATTTGTGTTTTTCAAAGATACATGGTGGTAGTAAGAGAGAAGGGTATGTGTGTGCTGTAAGATGGAGATTATCATAGTAGTTGGGACAGTTGATGAGGGGGACCTCGGAGGCCAAATGAAGAAGTAATTCTTTTCATCATGTAGGAGAAATATATATTTTTTTAACTCCTGAAGTATATCTTATACTGGTTTGTTTTGTGGACAAATTACCTCAGTTTGTAAAAGCCTTCTTGAATGTTCTTCTCATCGTACACCCAGGTGGATTTTATCTGAAAACTTAGAGCTTTCGGTTTGTTTCTACTTTAATACTTATTTCTCTGAAATTAGATCCAAAATTGCTTCTTGAGGGATAAGATTTATCGTCTCCCCTACGTTAATGCTATGTTAACAAATTTGCTTTCTTTTAAATATCATGTATATTATTGAAATGGTAGATGCATTGATATTTCAACGTTGGTAGTTACAGATACTTAACTCAGCCTTTTATTTGATTTTGCTGGTTTGTCCTTTTAGGCAATACCGATTTATTGTTTTATTTTTGTTTTGTCTTAGTTTTATAATTAATTAACTTTATGGTTCTTTAAAAAACGGTTCATCTAAATTTGATCTCTCCACAGATTCGGACCAGGATGTAGCACTCAAACTTGCCCAGGAGCGAGCTGAAATAGTTGCTAAGTATGACAGAGTAAGTATTCATATTTACCCTTTGAATAAGTTTTATTAGAAAAAAAACATATAAATAGAAATGGATTTGGTGTTTGGAGAGCTTAAATTAAATTACAGAAGCAGTTTGTTTACTTTATGTGACAATGGAAGTCGTCTTTTTTTCTCTGACTTCATCTCCAGATTCTCTCTCCCTCTTTCCCTCTGCTCCAGCCACTCTAATCTCACACCAGGCTTGCACCTACCTCTGGGCCTTTGCATTGCTGTTTCTTCTGCCTAGAACACTTTAATCCTGGATATTCTCCTGCCTCATTGCCTCACCTTTTTCAGATCTTCACCCAGATCCTGCCGTCTTAGTGAGGTCTTCTCTGACCACACTGTTTAATAACCCCCTTCCCCAGCTCTCTGGATCCCTGTTCTCTTCTTTATTTTTCATTATAGCCCTTATTATATCAGCATACTTCATATTATATTTACTTTGTTTGTTGTCTGCTCTCACTCCTAGAACGTAAACTCTGAGGGTAAGGATTTCTTTTGTTTGCTTTACTCTTGTATCCTAAATATCTGGAGTAGTTCCTAACTCATGCTAGGTATTCAGTAAATATTTGAATATGTCCGTATATAGAATTAAATACCCATTTTATTTATAATTTATATATGCTATTAAAGTTTTAACATGGATCTGAAAATTTGAACTTATACATTATGTATACTCTCCATTACCATTTTATCTCTGTTAGTTATGGAATCTGGTTTTTGATGCCCTAGAATATCACAGTTGTTGACAGTTTACGTATCTCCTTATTATTACTTTACCCCTTGAGGTCTGTAATAGGTTGTAGGCAGTGATTTATAAATGTCATGTTTTATATTTATCTCAGTTGCATGTAATTTCATATCTGTTATTTTTAATTATTTGTGAGAATAATAGGAGCATGAAATTATAGAAAGCCATCTGGACTGTGCCCTGCTCCCAGGGAGGCCATACAGGCAGGCAGTGCTCTACTTAATAGTTACGTTCCTAGAGTTTGTTTTTAAATTGGTTGTTTGGAGCATCAGACACAATTTCCCATTATTGTGAGTAGGTTTTAGTGGAGTCTGGAAAACCTAATTAATTTATTTAACTGCTTAGTTAATTTAAAACCAATAGAATTATCATTCATTCATGCTTGTATGCATTTTTTTTTTCCATGCAGTTAAGTCACACTTAGAAACTAGGCTAGCCATTGTGCAGTCATTGATAAAATATACGCACATGGAGGGGTCCACAAGACAGTTGGGTATTGAATCTGAAATTTGATGGATTGGTGTAGACATTTGAAGTTCCTACTCTAATCGGTGCTGGTTAACAGCTTCAAAAGTAGAGTGAGAAGAGCAATGGGCTGAGGGCAGTGCTGTGGGCACACTGACAGTTAAGAGGGACCCATGAAGACCCATCAAAACAAGAGTTGGATGGTATGAGGAGAACCAAGAGAGGCTGGTATGATGGAGTTTGAGGAATGGGGAGTGAGCAATACTGAGAAATGTACTGAACAGAATCCACTAGATAAGAACTGAACAGTGTCCACTGGATGATCTGTCCAAGGGCAGATCATTTTTGATCTTGGCAAGAATAATGTCAAGGCTGATGTAGCTGTGAAGTAAAGAAGTAGAGACACAAGATGGATAGCTTACTGTTCTGAGAAGTGTGGATGAAAGGCAAGAAAGAGTTTTTCCTATGACATGTTTAGTCAAAAACATTAAAGTTTGGCAGTTCCTTCTTGAGTGGCTTTCTTACCCTTCGTTGCTCTGTCTTTCCCAGTTGACTTCTGACACAAACCCAAGTCTGATCAGGGCTTAGCTGCGTGTCAGCTGTTGGTGGAATACGGGATCTTCTGAAGCTTGTAACTGGGAAGTAGTGATTATATTGCCAAAAGTAGTTTGTTTTTTTTTAAAGTTAATTTAGGTTGGTAGTGTCTCATTTTTAACTCTTATTATTAATTCTTAAAAAAATTAACTCTTGTTTTGTGGTCTTCTTGTTTTAAGTAATTATTCAGTTTTATAAATTCCCAATAATACCCTTCTTTGTCCCCTATTACAGGGACGAGAAGGTGCAGAGATTGAACCTTGGGAGGATGCTGATTACCTTGTTTACAAAGTCACGGATAGATTTGGCTTTTTACAGTAAGTTGCATTGTTTGAAAGCTAACTTTTTTATTATAATGTTTCTATGGTGACCTATTATATTGATTTTCTTTATTTTTAATCGCACAGCTGTGAATAAGATTCCAGGAGTAGTCCTGCAATGTGCTTTTTGTTATTAAATTCCTGGCATTTTTCGGGGCGCCTGGGTGGCTCAGTCGTTAAGTGTCTGCCTTCGGCTCAGGTCATGATCCCAGGGTCCTGGGATCGAGCCCCATATCAGGCTCCCTGCTCAGCAGGAAGCCTGCTTCTCCCTCTCCCACTCCCCCTGCTTGTGTTCCCTCTCTCGCTGTGTCGCTCTCTGTCAAAAAATAAATAAAAATTTACTTTAAAAAAAAAAAAAATTCCTGGCATTTTTAACCTCTATGATTAACATTGAACTATATAGTTAAGAATACAATCTTTAATATTTGTTGTATTTTAGTAAGAACATAAAGTGCAATAAATGAGTTATATTAATAATCTAGCAGAATTAAATGGAAATGAATAATAATTTGTATTTCAAAAATAATTACAAAACATTTCATTTTATGTAAATGCATTTTTTAAATAATTAGCAATTAGAACTTTAGTGTTATGCAGCCTAGAAATGAACAATGAGAGGAAATGCTGTTGATCTTTCCCATAGTTATAAATGTCTTTGTGTTATTGCTTCTCAGAATTAATTCCATTTATCCTGAGTATGTTATATAAAGAGTTGAGAGAGGTCTAGACTACTGTAAAGGGGCTAAAGTGATTTTGACTCTTGAAAACATCCTGCTAGTGATGCAAATTCTGCCTGTTCCAGTTCTGGCATTGTTTGGGCAGATCCCTACAGGCTAGAGACTTCTCTTCATCTCTATAGTTTGTTTGCTTCCATCCAATTTAGTGAGTAATTTCTCATTCAAATTTATTCTTTTCCAGTCTGATTTACTATAAATAGGAAAAAGCCAGAGTTTTTTTTCTTTTTAATTTTAGGATATATGATTACATTTTGAAGGAAAAAATATAATTTCTTGATAGTTCATAGCAGTAACTTGTAGTACTCAGACTTTGTTTTCTCCTTCTGTTGAGTTTTCTTGCATTTAGAAAGTATTTTTTGGTATCTTCTTTTTCTTTGGGTAGAACAAGCAAACAAAGTTAAGAGAAACAGCTCTGGGAGTTAGAGAATGTGTGCCCTTCTTGTGGCTTCACTTGTTGCAGTTAACCCTTTCATGCCTCATCTGTAAAATGGAATCATCACTGCTCTACATACTTTATAGTTGAAGCTTTGAAGAAATAAAATGGTAGAATGCCATATAAAGGTCTGGACAAATATAAGGTGGTGTTATTATACCCAATGACATTAGCATAACCAGAGTGTTCTCTTGAGTAGTTATAATTAGACTTTGAACTTTAACAGACCAGCAGAGCAGTATTTAACTATGATGAAACGCTCTTCTTAAATTAAACCCCCACTTCCACTTTTTTTTTTTTTTTTAAATAAATCAAACTTGGCCACAAATGTGGCAGGAAATGGTTACACATTTGTGTGGGTTAGTGTGCAGATCTGAGATATGGGATAAAGTTTTAAAGGACAGTTTGAGCTTTTAGCCCCATCAAGATCAGTGGATCCCAAACTTGTCTGCACACTAGAATCAGCTGAGAAATTTTTCTTAAAAATAAATTTCTGGGCTCTATCCCAGATTTTGATTCAGAAGGTGCAATATAACTTAGCTTATTTTGGCCTTCTCAAGTGACTGTATATCGGGAGTGAACCACCAAAGGAGATGTTTATATCATAAAATGGTCTAATATAGTATAAGCGACATGTGAAAAACCTGTGCATTCCAAAAGGTTCTAGTAGTTACCTAAAATCTCTTTTCTCATTGCTTGAAACATGTTTAGTCCATCCATTATTTATCTTACTAATATTAGCTAGTATTTATTGAGCACTTACTGTGTGTCAGGCACTGTTCTAAGCCCTTTACATGGATAACTCATTTATTCCTCTCCAAAACTCTTTGGGGTAGGTACTCTTTTTATCTTTTTTTTAGATGAACCTGAAGCAGAAAGCGGTCAACCACCTGGCCCAAGTTGTGTTGACTGTGTCAAATGTGGGCTGTAGACTTCGGCAGTCTTATTACAGCAGGGCCTGTGTTCTGAACTTCTGCAGTATACTGCCTGTTACTACTCTCCTGTATTTTAATTAATTAATTAATTAATTAATTAATTAATTAATTTTTAAGATTTTACTTATTTATTTGTCAGAGAGAGAGAGAGCACAAGCAGGGGGAGCGGCAGGCATAGCAGGCAGAGGGAGAAGCAGACTCCCCCGCCAAGCAGGGAGCCCGATGCGGGACTCGATCCCAGGACCCTGAAATCATGACCTGAGCTGAAGACAGCCGCTTACCGGACTGAGCCACTCAGGCATCCCTCTCCTGTATTTTAAATGAGAGAAACACAAAAGTGCTTTGACACGCCTAGAAAGAAATTTGAAGGCAGTCACTTGTATGAAGGTATATACATCAGATAGCTAAGCTCACCACTTCTTTGAAAATGAAGCCAATTGGTACCAGTTCTCATATGATCACACTAATTTTTTAATTTATACCATCGTGCAGTCCTGAAGCATCCAGCACAAATGAAAATAATGAAGCAGAGAAATGGATTTTAGTGTAATGTTAGGCTTTGTTAAATTTTACCAAACTTGATTTTTGTTACAATGCCTACTTTAAGTAAAACACATTCTCCAGAGGTTGCTGCTGGTGCCTTCCACTACTTGTCACTGTAGCCTGAAGTTTTTTTTTTTTTTTTGCACTATTGAATAAAGTCAGTTGGCCTAGGCATTTAGATATTGCCTTCTATCACACCTTGATCGAAGAGCCTTTCTTTCTGCTGTTTTAGTTCTCTGCAATTTTTGATTGGTTCTGCAGTGAAATTGGGTTTTAAGTGTCAATGTTAGTACAATACAGTGGACAAAAGTAACTTTGTGATCTTCTCTGAAGGCTGCTGACTTCATATCTAATTACAGTTTTAGTAACTTAAATTGCTTGTTATGATATGTGGCAGTATTAACAAAAGCAGTATAGGCCTAACTTGGCTTTATAACAGGTTTCACAATAAATATAAAAATGGTTGCCAAACCAGCTTGGCTTGATGCTGCAACAGGAAGGTCTTTGTTTAGGATTCAGAAATGGGGAGTTATCCCTGGTCTGGATGCCTGTGACAGAGTTACATCTGGAGAATGGAGAAATCAAGTGTGTTTAAGAGTTAGAGAAATTTTGAAATTTGAACTTTCAACATTTTTATCAAAAATAGTCACTGCTGGTCTGTTCAGCTTGGAATGCTTGGAATTTGGATAGTGATAGAGCTTTTAGGTCAGAAGTTATTAATAGAATTAGAAGGAAATTGTATCAAAAATAAAGATAAAATTAATATCAAGCTTCAGATTTTCAACTAATCAAAAGGTGTGTATTTGAAAAAATTAGCAAATTGTCTGTAGTTTACTATGACTATATAAATATTTGAAAGCCAAAATAAAGGTGTTTTTGTTTTTAAAGAACTTCTGTTTTGATGACAAGAGCTTGCGAACTCTTTCTACTTGTCTAATCCTTTTGATTAGAGTAAATCTAAACTTAGATAGACTTAACTGCAAAAAACAAAATTTAGTCAACATACTCAATTTACTGATTTTAGCAAGTTAAGTTTTAAGTTACCCGGTGAAATTTTGTCTCACAGAAATATGCCACCTGAGGTATTGAAAAATTACAGGCACATATACTCTAGTTAATAATTCTTTTAAGTTTAAAGCAGATGAAAACAGATTGAGTTAAGGTCCCTCTCTTTCCAGGGATGACTGTGTTGTTGTTTTTACTTACTGTGTTTCTATGAGGTATGGCTTCTTGTTGTCAGCGTGGCATTTTCTTTTAGCAACTTCTATGTACCTCTTTCCTTTAGAGGACAAACCTTTGTTTTTTAAAGTGGGGTCAGGCAAACATTTTCTGTGAAGAGCCGGATAGGAAATATTTTTGGCTTTGTGGACCTTGTGATCTTTGTCATAATGATTCAACTCTACTGTTGTAGCGTGAAAACAAGCACAGACAATACACGAATGAGCATGGCAGTGTTCCATTGAAACTTTATTTACAAAAGTGGGCAGTGGGCCGGATTTGACCCATGGGGCTGTAGTTTGCTGACCTAAAGGAATATTCTGTACACATCCAGACTTTGGTCTTTCTTTTCTTCTACTTGGAGAATATGTAAGTGGCAAGGGGAAGATGCATCTATGCATGCCGGCATGTGTTCACCCTTTTATTCCATACTTTCACTCAGCAACATTTAGTGCCCTCCTGCAGCCTGCCAGCCACTGTGCTTGAGGCCGGTGCTGTGCTTTACATGTGTATTTTAGACATTGTGTGTAGCTTTTGGAAAGGCAGCAATCCCCTGCTTTCTCCTTGGAAGGCTGTGAAGATTAATGCACGCCATCACAGAAATCTGAGGAGGAAAAGTTCTATGGCGATCAGTGTTGTGCACACAGCAGATTTTGTATAAAAGGTTTTAGGTATGGGGCAATAATGCAAGAAAATCCATACAGGAAAACTTGACCACATCTTTGCTCTTTCATCCATCTAAGCAGTCTCAAGACTGTTTTCACAATTCAGCATCCATCCATTATGGAGGGAATGGACCTCATCAGGAATGAGGCCACATAAGACAGACCCACAGCTAATATCATACCCAATGGTGAGAAGCTGAAGCTTTTCCTCCGAGACCAGGAACAGAACAAAGATGCCCACTCTTGCCACTTTTAATCACATAGTTAGGTAAGAAAAAGAAATAAAAGTCCAGACTGGAACAGAAGAAGTAAAACTGTCTCTATTTGCAAATGAAATGATTTTATATATAGAAAACCATTAAGACTCCACCAAAAAAATTGTTAGAACTGATAAATGAATTCAGTAAAGTTGCAGCATACAAAATCAATATACAATAATCATTTGCATTTTTATATATAGTAAAAGCTATCAAAAAGAAATTAAGAAAATAATTCTGTTTATAACTGCATCAAAGAGAATAAAATAGCTAGGAATCAGTTTAACCAAGGAGAAAAAGATATACTCTGAAAACTGTAAGACACTGATGAAAGAAATGTAAGATGATACAAATAAATGGAAAGAAGTTCCATACTCATGGATTGGAAGAATTGATTTTGTTAAAATGTCCATACTATCCAAAGCTATCTACAGATTCAGTGTAATACCTATCAAAATGCCAATGGCATGTTTCACAAAAATAGAATGTGTACGGTCTTAAAATTTGTATGGAACCACACAAGACCAAAATAGCTAAAGCAATCTTGAGAAATAAGAACAAAGCATCATACTTCATGATTTCAAACTCTATTACAGAGCTTGAGTAGTCAAAACATTATGGTATTGGTGTAAAAATAGAAACATAGATTGATGGAACAGAATTGAGAGTCCAGAAATAATCCTATGCAAATATGGTCAGTTAATTTACAACAAAGCAGCCAAGAATATACCTGGGGAAGGGACAGTCTTTTCAGTAAGTGGCGGTGGGAAAACTGGGCAGCCACAGGCAGAAGAATGAGTGTATTAAAGGCTTAAGTGTAAGACTGGAAACCATAAAACTCCTAGAAGAAAACATAGGCCCTAAGCTCCTTGACATCGGTCTTGATTTTGATTTTTTGGATCTGATACCAACAGCAGAGGCAACAAAAGCAAAAATAAACAGGTGGGACTACGTCAAACCAAAAAGCTTTTGTACAGCATATAAAAAGGGCAGCCTACCAAATGAGAGAAAGTATTTTCAAAATAGGTATCTGCTAAGGGGTTAATATCCAAAATATGTAAAGAACTCATACAACTAAGTAAAAAATAATCTGATTAAATAATGGGCAAAGAACCAGAATAGACATTTCCCCAAAGAAGACATACAAATGGCTACCAGACACATGAAAAGATGCTTAACGTCACCAATCATCAGGGAAATCCAAATCAAAGTCACAATGAGCTATCACCTCATATCTGTTAGAATAGCTGTTATTAAAAAGACAAGAAATAACAACGTTTGGCAAGGATGTGGAGAAAAGGGAACCCCCGTGCACTGCCTGTAGGAATGTAAAATGGTGCACCTACTATGGAAGACAGTATGGAGGTTCCTTAAAAAATTAAAAATAGAACTACTTAGGGACGACTGGGTGGCTCAGTTGGTTAAGCATCTGCCTTCACTTAGGTCATGATTCCAGGGTCCTGGGATCGAGCCCCACATTGGGCTCCTTGCTCAGCAGGGAGCCTGCTTCTGACCTCTGCCTGCCGCTTCCCTTGCTTGTTCTCTCTCTCTCTGTCAAATAAATAAATAAAATCTTTACCAAAAAAAATTAGAACTACTTATGATCCAGCAGTTCTACTTCTGGGTATTTATCCAAAGGGAAATCACTATCTCAAAAAGATTTTTATACCCCCCCTGCCCCGTGTTCATTGCAACATTATTTACAATAGCCAAAACATGGAAATAACCTCTAAGTTGTCCATTGATGGATGAACAGATAAAGAAAATGTGTTCTCACACACACACATACACACACACACAGCCATAGAGGCATATTATTCAGCCACAAAACAGAATGAAATTTTACCATTTATGACAACATGGATGGACCTTGCGGACATTATCCTAGGTGAAATAAATCAGATAAAGACAAATACTGTATGTTATCAATTATATGTGGAATCTAAAACAACCAAACAAAAGGGGCACCTGGGTGGCTCAGTCGTTAAGCGTCTGCCTTTGGCTCAGGTCATGACACCAAGGTCCTGGATCAAGCCCCACATTGGGCTCCCTGCTCAGCGGGAAGGCTGCTTCTCCCTATCCCACTCCCCCTGCTTGTGTTCCCTCTCTCACTGTCTCTCTCTCTCTCTCTTTCTCTCTCTGTTAAATAAATAAATAAATAACTTAAAAAAAAAAATTAAACAACCACACACACAAAAATGAACTCATAGATACAGAGAACAGGTTGCTGGTTGCCAGAGATGGAATGGGGAGTGGTGGCGGTGCTGGGAGGTAGGCAAAATGGGTGAAAGTGGTCAAAAGGTACAAATTTCTAGTGATAAGGTAAATAAGTCCTGGGAATGGAGTGTACAGCATGGTGGCTATAGTTAATAATACTGTACTGTATATTTGACAGTTGCTAAGGGAGTAGATCTTAAAAGTTTTCCTCACAAGGGAAAAGCCAAAAAATGTGTAGCTGTGTGGGGTGATGGATGCTAACTAAACTTAAAATAGTAATCATTTTGTGATATATATATATTACATATATATATCTCTCAAATCATTATGTTGTACACCTAAAACTAATACAATGTTATATGTCAGTTATATCTCAAAAAATTTAAAAAATAAATTTAAAAAATGCATATGAAAAAACACTTGGTTAGTGGGAGTTCAGTAACTGTTTGGGGATATGATGGTGTTCCTGCACAGACAAGCACATCCTGGGGTGGGGGTTGTGACAGGGCAAAAGGAAATAATGTAAAATATTGAGGTGGAGGGAAATCCAACACCAAGTCTGTCTACTTCTGGATATCGCCTAAGGCCGACTTTGGTTGTATGTATGCTCCTGCATCTCGCTCTCCCAGGGTTTTCAGTAGTATGGTTCGGTGTCAGGTTGGGGCAGGATGCTGAGAGCAGTCCTGTCTCATCTTGAAGCTCACAAGTGCGTTCTGTAGGACTTGAGCACACAGGCCACACGGCCTGAGCAGATAGATGATCAGCATCATTCCACAGACAAGTGCAAAATTTGGTTCTGATTCAGTGTTGGGAATAGGCACAGTGAGGTTTGTTAGTCTTGTTTAGTAAATAGGAGGACACCAAAGAAATGTACCCAGTACCTTCAAAGAACTAATCCTTTGGTAAGCACCCAGAGTTGGCACTTCATTTGGAGTTGGAAAGTTCAAATAAACAGTTATCAGGGTCTGCTCAAATCAGCTGTACAAAAAGTACAAAAAGTTACTCTTGCCCAGGGCAGCCTACTCACCCCAGAAATACCGGTCTTAGTGTGCACAAAGGGTTCAGATGTTCCTAGTCTTTCAAGATGTCACTGCTGACCCTATTCATCTAAGAAATAAATTCCAGCGGTGCTGATAAGCCCTTTTTCTGCCAGTAAGTGAAGAATGGATAGATGTACTTTTAAATTAGAAGTTACATCCTGTGCCATTCATACATCATTGGCTTTAGTAATCAGGATTACAGATTAGCAGGGAAATGTAGACTCTGAGCATAATGAAAGATATAAAAAAACCAAGGTGTCACCTTCAGTAAAGGTGAGTGGACACTTTACATTAAAAAAAAAAAAGACTTTTATATTAAATCCTCAATTTTTTTTTTTTTTCTTCTTGAGAATTGGTTTCTTAGGCCTTTCTTCATATACTGCTGCAGAATCTGAAGATCTTGTTCATCTTGGTTTGAACCCACAGGGCTAGAGAGATAGAATTGAGCATCTCTGTGATAGGCTAAATGACTGTGACTAAGTGAAATGTTAGCTTTCTTATCTCTGAAGTGAAGGGTTTGGCCTATCTCTCTAAGATCTCTTTTGGCTGTTACACTTTCTGTCAGTTCCATTGCTATAGGTTGGTTTGTGGTTCACCTAAGGACTCTTCAGAGTAGCAAAAGAGTGCCTTTGAACATACTGGACTCTTGAATACTAATGTACTATACTCTTAAAAATGGTATTATGTTTAAAAGCGATTCATTGTGTTCTAAAAAAAAATGGTATTATGTGGTTCAAGAGAAAGAAAGACAAGAATCTGTGTCATTGCGAAAACATCAGTATTACTGAGGTAGCAGTTCAAAGCACAGAACTTTGTTACAGATAGCTCATTGTTTTTATATTACTGGCAGTTAATACAAGAGTCTCAGCATGCTTTAGGTTAGAGCTGATATCACAGTATTACTGTATCAGAGAAATGAATTTGGTCTTTTGTTGTATATTTAAAAATCTCATCCCCGTTGAAGTTTTGACAAATGAAACTTTCCTAATTTATAGAATTAGATTTTCCTTTCCCTTTTTCTTTTCTTTCTTTCTTTTTTTTTTTTAAGATTTTATTTATTTGACAGAGAGACAGCGAGAGAGGGAACACAAGTAGGGGGAGTAGGAGAGGGAGAAGGTTTCCCGCTGAGCATGGAGCCCGATGCGGGGCTCGATCCCAGGATCCCGGGATCATGACCTGAGCCAAAGGCAGACACTTAACCGACGGAGCCACCCAGGCACCCCAGATTTTCCTTCCTCATTCATAAATCTTTTGGAGGCTATTTTATTTCCTTATAGCGTTTTAAAAAAATATATATATATTTATGTAAGGTTTTACTTATTTATTTGAGAGACAGATAGCAAGAGAGAGCAGGAGTGGGGAGGAGAGAGAGCAGCAGGCTCCTCCCTGAGCAAGAGCCTGATGTGGGGCTTGATCCAAGGATCCGGGGATCATGACCCAGGCTGAAGGCAGACACTTAACCGACTGAGCCACCCAGGCACCCGGATCCATATACCATTTTTTTAAAAAGCAATCAGTTGTTATAGGCCATAGTTTGAGCCAGAGAGTGGAGGTGATGTTGTAGAGTAGAGGTTGGTGAACTATAGCCTGCAGGTCACATTCAGCTCACCACCTGTTTTTGCAAACATTTTGTGGGAATAAAACCACACTCAGTCTACTATTACCTGTGTCTACGTGTGCAATACAGCATTACAGTTGAATAGTTAATGACAAAGACTGTATGGTCTGCAAAGCCTTATGTATTCACTGTTTAAATATTTACCTTCACAGAAGAAGGTTGCTGACTCCTGGTCTACAGGAGTGTTGTCCAGTAGGACATTCCTGCAGTGGTGGGAATATTCTTTCTATATACACGCTGTTCAAAACGATAGCCTCTGTCTGTGTGACCACTGTCGTGCACTTGAACTATGGCTAGGGTGAGACTGAAAACCTGAATTGTTAATTTGAACTTAACATTTTAGATTAAATAGCCACATGTGGCTGGAGATGACTGTCTTAGACGGCATATGTCTAGAGATTTGAAGATGGGGACCTTGTGGGTTCAGAACCGCTAATTGTTTTATATTGAATTTGGCAGAATGGAAGCTTATGTAATATGATCCATTCTTGTGATGACGATACATGGTTATATATCATATGTACCCACAGGTATATGATTTTTTAAAAGTTCACTATGATTTCAGCTATTTCATATATACTATTTTTCATTTGCAGTGAGGAGGAGCTCCCGTATCATAATGCAGCTATGGAACGGGTGAGTCCAGCTCTGCATGTATTTATCGTTATCAGTGAATTATGTTTATCAGAGGAATAAAATCTCCACCTTTGTGATTTTGAGTGCCATGTTCTATGTAAATGGTGCAGGCATTCAAATTTCACTCTAAGAAAGTAATTAACGGTGAAACAATTTTAGGAGATTTTTGGAACTTCTGATAGATACTTGAAAAGAAGAAAGGTAGCAGTTATCAGAGACTTGTATTCTAGACAGTTCTCAGTCTAGGAGTGCTTCACATGTACAGCCTTTGAAGAACACAAGCGCTTGGGACCCTCCTGAGTCTGTTAGGTCAGACTCTCTGGGCAGGAGCTCACGTAGGTCATTTGTGGAAAGCTTCACAAGTGATTCTCATGTACTCTGTAGCTCATAAAGCAGGATTCTAGACCAGGAACTTTTTGTAATAGAACTATTCCATGAGGTTGTAACCAAATTTCCTATGAACAGCAACAACAGAAGTTTGCTTTAATCAGATAAGTCTATTAGCTTTTAAGGACTTAAATCTTATGTAAGTAAACTTGTCACTTTTTTTTTAAAGTTAGTGTTTTCCCCTTTTTTCATTATACTTGGCTAGGCAGCTGGTCCCATAGCTGTGTGTGCATGAGAACTAGGGATTGAATGTTTTAAGGTTGGTCAGAATCTCCCTCCCCTTCTCTGTTTTTTTCTGTACCAGGAAATGAATTGCAGAATGAAAAGCAGGCTACTGATTGGGATTATCTTCGGTTTATTTTTGATGGGGGAAGGAGGCTGAGTTTCAGATAATGGAGGTAAAGAATTGGAATGAGAATCTGAGAAATACTTTAGAAAATCTTCCTAAAATAAACAATTTCTGAAAATAAGAAAATGAAGCATACCTTTAAGATGCAGACAGAATTGCCATTTGAAGATTCTTATAGGTACTTTCTACAGTTGAGTTCTCTTGTGACTGCCTCATTTTCTCCCAGTATCATAACCTTGATGTTTTGGCAAATGAATTTCTTTCTTACAATAGATACATTATTGAGTAGCAACTGTGTATCAAGCACTGGACTAGGTACTGCCTAGAATACTAGGGTCAAATAAAGAGGTAGTTTCTGCCTTTGAGACACTCACTGTCCGTCCAGTGACTAGAGGAAGATCAAGTGAGACAAAAGGTGGGAGATTATTGGTGGCTTCTGTCAGTCCAGTTTGAAATGGGAATCTGAGAATCTGTTCCCACTCTCTGACCATTTTCCCTCTTGTCTAGTGTCCTGACTTCACTGATCCTTGGACCTCACTGATAAAACCACTGTTATATTATCCTTCACCAAACTCATGTCTTCATTCCCCTCTCTCTACAGCTGAAATTCTACTGTAGGTCAGTACAGTCACTCCCATACACCTTCACCTCCCTCGCCTCTCTTGCTGCCTCTGGACTAAAGTCCAAGCCAACTTTCAGGCAGGAAAGCATGCTGTTACTCGTCAATTTTTGCTCCATTTCAACTATTGGAACATTCTCTTTCCTCTTCAGACTTCCAGTACCTCCTCTGTCCTCTCAGCTCATGTTCTTTTTATTTCTTATAAGAAAATAGAAGCAGGCAGAGAACTTCCACAAACTTCCACAACCACAGCTACCCACCTGTCTTCATCTGTGCTTATAGGCCCTCATCACTGTGAGTGATTAGACTTGTTCAGGGACATCACTCGAGCTATCCTTCCCTCCCTCTCCCGAATTCTTTCTCTTTCTGCTTGATTGTTCCCATCAGAGTAAAATTTATTACTTCTCCTGTAAAGCAACAACAATAATACCAATCTTCTTTTGCCCCATTTCCTCTGTAGAACTACCCTGATTCTCTTTTGCTCTTACAGCAAAACTCCTCGAAAGAGGTGTCTATACTCTCTTTTCCATTTCTTTCCTGCATTTCCTTCTTGCGTGTCAGATTTTTAACTTCCCACCCTTATCCCCACCCCCTTCTGGCCTGTATTAGGGTCTCTAATTGCCTTTGTACTGTGTCATCCAGTAGGCAGTTTTCAGTTTTCCTCTTGACCTACCAGCAGTTTTTGATGTGGTTGGCTACGGTCTCATTCTTACACATTCTTTCTTCCCAGCCTTCAGACCCTCAGGTTCTCCGCATGTTCTTTCCTTACAGGTTGCTTGTTCTCAGTTTCCTCTGCTTGTTCCTTCTCATCTCCTGGATCTCTGTACTTTGAGGTACCCCAGGGCCCAAGCCTTTGGAACTTCGCTTTCCTGTCTGTATTTTTTCCTTGTTAATCTCATCTCGTCTTTTGGTTTTAAATGCCAACCGTATGTTGATGACTTGGCTCCCTGAATCCCATACTTGTATATCCTTGCATATACATTTAAATGTCTACACTTAGATGTCTGACTTAATCTGTGCACTTAGATGTCTAACAAATGCCCAAACAGGAGTTTCTGTTGTTTTCTCTCTTTTTTAAAAGATTTTATTTATTTATCTGACAGAGAGACACAGCGAGAGAGGGAACATAAGCAGCGGGAGTGGGAGAGGGAGAAGCAGGCTTCCCGCGGAGCAGGGAGCCCGATGCGGGGCTTGATCCTAGGGCCCTGGGATCATGACCTGAGCCAAAGGCAGGCGCTTAACGACTGAGCCACCCAGGTGCCCCTCTTATTCTCTTTAAATCCATTCTGTTAACAGACTTCCCTGTGTCAGTAAATGGGAGCTCTACTCTTCTGGTTGTTCAGTCTAAAACTTCTAAGTTATCTTTGACTTTCGTTCTTTCATAGTCTGCATTTCATTGGTCAGCAATCCTGTGAGCTCTGCCTTCAAAATGTATTCAGAATTTGATGACTTACCATCACCACTTCTGCCACCCTGTTCACTGTAACCTCTCTTCTGGAACTTTCTATCTTCCTGCTTCTGCTATTTTCCCCCTTTCTCCCCCATGATCTTCCTGTTCACCAAAAGAGATAGAATGAGCCTGTTAAAGTAAGTAAGATCATGACACTCTGATTAGAACATTGTGTTGCCTCTCAGTCATATCCACAATAAAACAGGAAGTCCTTAGAGTGACCTTCAAAGCCCTGTATGATGTGCTTTTTGTTAAGGCTTTCATTTCATCTTCATTGCCTTCTCTTCCTTACTCATTGGCCTCCGTAGTGGTTCCAGAACATGCCCGCCATATTCCTTCTTTGGCTGCCTCCTCTCTGGGGCACTTCCCGGCCTTGTCCCACAGTAGCTACGAGACACCTTCCATTTCCTTTGCTATTTACTCACGTATCACCTTCAGAATAAGACCCTCCTCCCTGACCATCATATCTAAAATTGGGAACTCCCTCCCTCCACACATGCTAATTATCTCTCACCTTCCTCTGTTTTTCTCTTTAGCACCTAACGCTATTTCACATTCTAAATATGTTACTCGCTTCTTTTTTTGTCTGTTTGCTCACTAGGTTGCCATCTCTATGGGTCGGTTATCTACTCTGTTCACAGCTGTACCCCCAGAACACAGAGCCTTGCATGTAGTATATGCTTAGTAAGTGGTGGCTGAATGCATAATCCAATGAATGTAACAGCTGCTTTATAACACTAAATATGGACTTAAATACTTTTGAATGTTACAGTGGCCTTTATTTGAGAAATTAGGGAGAGAAGAATCGGAAGGTATCTTTTAACAATAGATACCCATATTTGGCAAAATATAATCTGGCAACCCAGTATAGACTTCTGCCTTCATTGCCCCTGCTTGTTTTTCTTTTGTATAGTTTTCTGGTGCAGAAAGTTCAGAAGTCTGGGAACTGGTGATATAGATGATTCAAGAAGGGTGACAATGAGGGAAAGAAGAAGTAGAAGACAAAAACTAGTGCAGGATGCATGCTTGAAGGAGGTTGTCTTTACATTTTTGTTTTTTAAGAAACTTGCCTGTAGAATAAAAGACCTACCCAGTTATGCTTATAATTAATTGGTTGTTTACTTTAAAGAGTTTAATAGGAAGTCACTAAAAAAATCTTTGCATACCTTAATAATTTAACATTAAGACATAATTTTATATTCATTTGCCAATCTTTTACTGGGAAAGAGACAGGATTCTGAGGCTGCTCATTGAGATTCCATTTATGCCTTTTGTATAAGTTTTGTCTAAAGCTGCTCTCCTATTACATGACCTGCCTTTTATACTCTTGGTCTCTTTAAAGTGGAATGAGAACTCTAGACACACACAAAGCAGTCTGAGACTGTAAACTTTTTAGTTTATCAGAATTTCCCCCAATTTTTCTGGTTTAAGTTTAGTTCATTATTCTTCAGTGACTTCCTAGTCCTAATGGCCAAGCCTGCAGTTTCCAGGAAGCTAATAAAAAATTCTGCATGTATTACTTCATTGAATAACATCAATGGAAATAGTACCTTGCTGAATCCTACACGTGTTTATTAATCTTTACAAAGCATACACTTGAAGCATGTACTTACTGTCTTTTGGGAAGACTTGTACACTAATGCGTGGTCAAGTAATCGTGGTTTTAGTTCCAGCTTTGCCATTATTTTGCATAAGGCCATTCTCTGTTTAAAATAGGGGTAGTAGTCGGCAGTCCCCCCTAAGAGGATCAGTGTTGATATTGCAGAGTGCTTTGGATTCCCCCAAACAGGCATTTAAACAAACAATCACATTCATTATATTTACCCAGCAGAGAACAATATTAATAATGGATTATATTGTTTCTTTGAGCTTAATTGATGTTTTTAATAAGGAGGAAAGGATATGTAAGGCTATGAATTTTCATGAATTCAGCTATTCCTTTATGTAATGCGGTATTTTGCATAGCTTATAGAATATTGGAGCCTATTCATATCTTTAAAAACTGTATCTTAATTTTATGTGGTGTGAAATCTTACTCAAAATACATGACCAATAGACTTTTTAGTGTCGTTATTCTGTCAAAACAGGACTCTCCTTCCTGTACTTCTTGTCCTCTCCTGACCTCTGCTGGTGAGGTCTAGGTGCGTGTGACTCTGGTCCACTGTCCTCAGTCACTTGTCCTAATACTCAAACAGGAGAGACAAAAAAAGCATCTGAGGACTTGAACTTTAGTAAAGTTCCAAAATTTCTTATTCTAGAAGAGAAGGCCATTTAACATCCACCCATGTGTTGTGTATATGTGTAGCCATTACTGTTGGGGTTATTAACATGTTAACAATAGGAAGAGCCTGGGACTTCACAGGAGATAAGTTAGTACCATGTGGATGATTCCACAGTTGTCAAGTACTTACTGTTCAGTTGGTCCTGCATAGGGTTAAAAATATAGTCTGAGATCACTGGAGATTGAGAAGCAGCAAAGAAGACATTGGTCCCAGCCAGTTTTAATCCTTATACCTTCCTTGCCTGGGTAGAAGGGGCCAGTCCGACTCAGAGGGGCATCAACTTAGGACAATCAGGTATCAGATTGCAAACTCAAATGGAAGTTTAGTCCTTTTCTGAAAATAGCTCCTGGGAAGAAAAGTGCACAACAGTGTACCATTTTCATAGTCAGTGGAGGTAACGGAGAGATAGCAAAGGGAATATAGGATAGACATAAAGACCTTGGCATTATTTTCCTTTTGATATATGTTGTTTTGACATTCTCAGGGGAATAGAATTTTCTTATACTATGGTCTCCTATCTGATTTTAACAATTGCAGTGATGAGCTCACCTAGTATCCAGATCTTAGTTTTTGAAAACCATTCCCCATTAAAAAGAACCACTGTTTTTTAAAGAAGTGGCTGCTCTAGGTTTAGGGTAGAAAAAGTATAAAGTAAAGTGACCATGATTATTTTGTGCCAGATAGGGGGGCATGTCTAAAAGATGCACTTGAAGGGGGAAATCTCCAACCAGATAAGAGGCAGTTCTGCCAAATTTGAGACAACTTGAGCTTCTAAAAGAATAATGATGATAGTGGATTATAACACATTGAATAAAATAGTTCTTTTATACCATAGTGCTATTTCAAAGGGAGGAGGGGCTAGAAGAGAAAAACTTTTAAATAGAAAAGTGTCAATTAATAATATAGAAGGAATCATAAAAAAAAACCACCACATCATTTTAGCACCATCAGAATCAGAATCTATTCAGGCAGGGATTATTAGTGGATGATAAGACCATTGAATAGAATTGTTAAGGAACAGGATGTTCACACTCCCTCAAAGTGTGCCACACAGATTACAGTTGACCATTGACCATACAGTGGAGGCAGGGGTGCTGACCCCTCATGAAGTTGAAAATCCACATACAACTTTTTTTTTTTTTTAAAGATTTTCTTTATTTATCTGAGAGAGAGAAAGATAGCGAGAGAGAGAGTACAAGCAGGGGGGAGGGACAGAGGGAGAAGAAGAAGCAGACTCCCTGCTGAGCAGGGAGCCTGACACAGGGCTCCATCCCAGGACCCTGAGATCATGACCTGAGCTGAAGGCAGACACTTAACCGACTGAGCCACCCAGGCGCCCCTACATACAACTTTTGACTCCCCCAAATCTTAACTGCTTAGCCTACTGTAGACTGGAAGCTAACATAGATGGATAACATGAATAGTCAATTAACTGTTAATAAATACATTTATTACATTTATTAATATGTATTAATCTACTTTATATGCTCTTATGTATTAGATACTGTATTCTTACAATAAAGTGAGCTACTGGTTTAAGTTTAGTTCAGTTTAGTTAAGTTTAGTTTCTTTTAGAGGAAAGAAAGTGTTATTAAGAAAATTGTAAGGAACAACAATGAATCATGGAACACTATGTCAAAAACTAATGATGTAAGGTGTGATTAACATAACAATAAAAAAGTAAAAGAAAATTGTAAGGAACAGAAAATACATTTACAGTCCTGTACTGTATCACATATAAGTGGACCCATGCAGTTCAAACCCATGTTGTTCAAGAGTGAACTGTAGAAGTATATGGTGCACTGTTCTAACCTTCTGTAGGTTTAAAGTATTTCAGAACAAAAGTTAGGAGAAATAAAGGTGTCTGTATTTGAAATCAACAGTTATCTAATTCCAATTTTGTATAGACTTCTAACATCAGTAGTTCTGTCTTTTGGCACTGCTTTGAAAAGTGTTGCCAACATGATGGACTGATACCATTTTTACCATTATGCTACATAAGAGATACTGTTATAATTCATTTCTGGTTATTTCTATGTTACAATGATTGAATTGCTGTCAAAAGTATTTATGATCTTGTTCCATCCATTCATCCTCTTTCTCCTTCCTACCCCTCTACCTCTGGGGTGACAGAATGCTATTATTTGTTTCACAGTGCTGTTTGCTTATCTTTTTTTATATAAATTATGTTTAATTTTAAAATATTTATTTGACTTTTTAAATATAACTGCCACTATTTTAGGTGATGAAATTAAATCAGGAATATATGATATGGTTCCTGTTCTCAAGGAGTTTATACTTGAATAATAACAATAATGATAAGATTTGGGCATTTAGGGCAACTAAAACACAGCTGTTAGGTGTTACAACAATAATCATAATAATTCTTATTTTGTAAACAAGACAACTAAGATACAGAGAGATTAAGCAGTTTGCCCCAAATGAAACTATGAGAAGGAGCAGAATTCACATTTGAATCCAGGCCAGCTGGGTCCTTGGTCCATGCCATAAAATGCTGAGTAAACAGTTAATTTTGCTTGGAGCATGGAGGCATTTGAGAAAGGTTCCAGACCTTTGACATTTGACTGGGTCTTGAGAGGATACGTTTTACCATATGATGGTGGGGAAGAGCATCACAGGCAGACAAATAGCAAACTTTGGTTAAAGAGGTATAAAAACACATCATGTGCTGGGAATGACAAATATTTCAGAGTGGCCAGATGATACAAGTAGCAAGAAGTAAAACTGGAAGGTGAATGGGACCATATTGTGAAGGGTCCATAAAGTTTGAACTTCATTTGTAGATAGTGAGTAGCCATTGAAGCGTTTTTAACTGTGACACATTTTAAAAAGTTGTAGTAGGTGGGATTGAAGACCATCAGGGCTACGAGTAAGGAATTAGTGCCTTCATCTAGGAATTAGGATTGCTGAACTATGTCAAGATTCTCACTTTCTCTTCTATTCTAGTTTGTCTTGGTGTTACTGAGTCCATGACAAGATGGTGTACCTTACCCTGTTTTTCTAGAGCATTCACGTTCACATTTGTCATTTGTGATTTCAGTTACTTCTTACTTCAGAATAAGTTCTGGAACAGTTAGTGGTAGCATGTTTGGTGATAAAGTATATTTTATCTACGAGTTAGAGATTCATGAGTGGAGGGGGGGCAGGCGGGACAGTCACTTGCACTCAAGTCAGGTGTGGCTGAATTGATGGCATTATGGAGTTAACATTTAAACTTGATGGAACTACTGACACTTAATTTTTAAATCCTGCAGCCCGGGGCTTTTCCCAACATGTATCTTTTTTTTTCCCCCCTTCCCTTTGGGGAAAGAAAAGCATACTTATTAATGGTTTTTAAAATTGTGTGTGTGTGTGTATTTTGTTCTTGCATGTTATTGTGTAGCATTTAAAATTGTGTATATGATAAGAAATAGAATACAGAATATGCCTTTAAAAACAAAGAGTAACTAGTTCTTAAAATGATTCATTGATAATTCATAGTCATAAAGGTGAAGGATAGCAAGAGACCTGCTAGGTCTCAGCAGGGTTGTTCCTGGCAAAGTGTATGTTATTATACTCTTGGGTTGGCTTGAATTATTTGGTGTTTTCCTGTTGGTGGAGAAAGGGATTGTGCTTTGAAGAAGTCAGGGGAGGAAGTGCAGAAGAACAAAAAAAATACTAAACTTAAATCAATCTTGATTTTTCACAGCTTGGCCTTCTCTAAAGTCACATTTAACAGAAACATTAATTAGATTTCAGTGCCCCACTGAGCTTTAAAATTAAACATATTTCTGGAAACATCAGCAACATTTTATCACTAAAAATATAATGAAGAATATGCTTAGTCTTTTGAAAAATGGGAATTATAACAATATGTTTATTGCTCATGAGTGATCTTTTATTATGAAAAACACATCACAATTTTTAGAAAGAGTTAAGAAGTAATTAAAGAGTTTTAAAAATATGCCTAAAAATAGGGGCACCTGGGTGGCTCAGTTGGTTAGGCGACTGCCTTCAGCTCTGGTCATGATCCCAGGGTCCTGGGATCGAGCCCCGCATCTGGCTCCCTGCTCCGCGGGAAGCCTGCTTCTCCTTCTCCCACTCCCCCTGCTTGTGTTATCTCTCTGGCTGTCTCTCTCTCTCTGTCTGTCAATTAAATAAATAAATAAAATCTTAAAAAAAATATGCCTAAAAATAAAATTCTCTAAAAATATTTTCATTTTTGGAAAATGAGGATCTTTTCCTAAAATCAGGATTTTCTTTGGGATTTTATGCTTTTAAATCTAAAAATATTGGTGGTGGGCATATGCCATCTGCCTGTGTGAGGCTGGGTGGAAGACCGTTGATAAGGAGCTTTCCTCCGAAACTGTGGTCGCGTGAGCTGCGAAGAGGACACGTGGGAAGCAGGAGACCTGCTGCGGTGGCTCAGAGGGCAGGTCCTGAAGCCTAGCTGCCCGGTTGTGAACCGCTCTTCACACTTGAATTTACTGCATAGGGAATCTGAAAGCCATTAGACTGCCTTGTGCCGCTGTTTCCTTATTTGTAAAATAGGGATGATTATACGTACCTCACAGGGTTGTAATGAGCACACTGTTTTGAGCACAGAGTAAATCTTCAGAACTGTTTTCTTTGCTGTCTAGTCTTTCATTTCCTGTGCTTTTGATTCATAAACCTATTACACTTACAGAGGCCTCCAGAAAAGAAAATGTGGGCTTTGGGAATTAACAAAATAGCGGAATCTCAGCTCACTCATAAGAAACGATCACATTGGGCTCTTTTCCTGAAAATGAAATAGGTGCCTGCTCTGTGCCGGGGGCTGGGGAAACCGCACACGTCTCCGCCTTCATGAGGCGCAGAGGTGTTAAGGGAGAATGCAGGTTAGGCGTGCAGCAGCTGTGGGCTCCCTAACTCGGAAGCCAGGTAGGAGACAGTCCTACCACCTGGTCACAGACAGGCAGATCACTGCTGACTTCTTGGCTGAGAAGGGTGTTTCTCCCTGTCTGAAAGGATGGAGTACAAATGTGCCTTCTGAGGGTTTAGGCTTCCACAGAAAAGGGACAGAGGAGCTGTACATGCCCAGATCTTTTTCTAAACTTACTAATTAAGTCGCTTTACCACCTTATGAGTGAATAAGAGATTGGACAGCAGGCCCGAATAATTAGGAAAAAACATCCCTTCTCCTGGAAACCAAAGAAGGGAGGAAGAAGCATTATCTGTACCACCTTTCCCATTCCCCAGCTTTGCTCCAATTCCGATTTGGTGTGACATCCAAGACCCCTGCCTATATTTTCAGCCTCATCTCCTGATGCTTCCTTTTTTAGCCTTTTAGAACTACTGTCGGCCGCCCGCGGTGCTGCACCGTCTCAGAACGACATTTATCCGTGCTTCGTGGAATATTCAGTCCCACGTTGCACTTGATAAAAATCCTAATAATCTTTCAATTCTTCATTTAGGGCTTACCTTCTTTAACATTTCTAGGTGGATTTGACTGCTTCTTCCATTGTGACCTTGTGGTCACCTTTTCTGACCGTATGTTGTCATACCTGTCACAGTACCATCCATGTCCACGACAGTTGCCCTGACTTGCCCTGAACTTTCTTCAGGGCGGCAACTTTTACTTACTTTTGGATAAATTTTTCACTAACAAATTGCTAGTTAGATATTAATCTCTCCACAAATAAATACCCAGTTCTCCTTTATAAAGAATCATCTCCATCATTGAAAACATTAGGATGCTAGAATTCAGTAAAATATAAAAGAAGAGAATGGAATTTTGAAGTTTTTTTTTGTGGCTGCTTTAAAAATATTGCAAAATATTTTAGAACTGCCTTTTGGTTTAATTTTGTAGAATACATAGGGTTTTCAGTGATTAGTTTAAAAACATTGGAAAATTTAAACAATTCCTTTCTCTTTACCTGTCCCATTGGAGCATCTCCCATGTATCTTAACTTCGGCTATGGAATACTATTGCTACAACTATAATCACTTATCTAAGTTTTTAAAGTTAGATAGTGTATTTGCTTATCTAAGAGCTTAACTGTTTTAGTGTTTTTTGTTTTTTTTTTTTTTAGCAGCATTTTCTTTGACTTTTTTTTGTAATTTGTAAGTATGGAAGACTCAAACAGTAACAATGAATTTCAATTTTATTTTAGCAAAAGCAACTGGAAATTGAAAGAACTACTAAGTGGTTGAAAATGCTAAAAGGATGGGAAAAATACAAGAACACTGAAAAGGTAATTAAAATGTTACTTCTATCTGAAACTACACAAATTCAATGTGAATTTTCCCGATAAAAGTTTCTCTTAAGTTATGGAAGTATATTAATACTTTAATTTAGGGGCGCCTGAGTGGCTCAGACGTTAAGCGTCTGCCTGCAGTTCAGGTCATGATCCTGGGGTCCTGGGATCGAGCCCCGCATCGGGCTCCCTGCTCGGCGGGAAGCCTGCTTCTCCCTCTCCCGCTCCCCCGCTTGTGTTCCTGCTCTCGCTAACTCTCTCTCTGTGTCAAATAAATAAATAAAATCTTAAAAAAAAAAAACTTTAATTTAGTTGGGATGCCTCAAATTAGGAGTCTTTGTGTCCTAACAGAATATCCAATACAGATAGGTTTCAGCAGTTTAGAGGCTGTTCCGGGTAGTCCCGAGGGAGGATGGTTTCAGGAGTGATTTGCTTCAGCTGCTCCATTGCGTTGCCTGTGCCTTAGTTTCGTTTCCTGTCTCTGCTCTGCCTTCTGCAGTGCCAGCTTTCCCTTGGGGTTGGTTTCCCTCTGGGGTCAGAACCCGTGCTGCAGCTCCGGGCTTCACACCCACACGTCACACTGCTCAGGAGGAGGGCTGGCCTTGGCAGCTTTCCCTGAAGCAGGAACAATCTTTCCAAAACCTTCTAGCAAACCTCCCCTTAAATGTTTTTGCCCTGCAGAGTTGGTGCTGAGTTTTAAACCAATTAAAACATAACATACACATCTATTACTGTCACCACCAGCCTCATCACAAAAATCTTTAAACATTGGGGAGCTGCGAAGTTCATGGTGGTGGAAGTTTTTTTTTTTTTTTTTTTAAAGAGAAAGGGGCTTTCTTGAAATAAAGTTGGGAATATCAGAGCTAACCCAAGAGAAGCAAAGTTAAGTCCTTTACTACAGGACTCCTCAGAGACTTTACTATTATAACACGTGGTCGAGGGACCACACCTTCAAGACGGACCTTAAACTGACTGAAACTTACTCGACTGTGGAAATCTTTTTGTCATAGAGCATCTTGCAGGACTAATGCCCCTTTTCTTTTTGAGCATCCTAAGTACCCTTATTTAAAGTCTGTTAGACTCTTTTATTATTTTATTTTCATCAGGAGTTAGCTCATTTTGGGGTTGTTGATTTTATTGTGTGTTTTAGCATTAGGTTGGAACTCAAGATGTTCTTTTGAGAGGAATCAGTTCAAAGTAGAATGAGAGGAATCAGTTTTGAAAGGAATCAGTTCAAAGTAGAATGTTAGTTATGCAGAGTGGCCTAAAGTTGGCACCTACTTTACCTCATGTCTGTGGGAAGATTGCTCAAGTGGTAATTACAGGGTAAATGTTGATGCAGCGGCACTTACACTTTCATCTCAACATTTGGTCTAATAAGATATTTGTAGAATTATACGGCTTTGTGTTCTCCTTGAGTATACATAGATCTATGAAAGTATGTAAGCCAGTGTAAAAATGAGCAATTCTACCAGGCCATTATTCTGACAGCATGTCTGACTAATGTAGTTCCTAGCAAGAGAGATTTGAACAGAACTGTTTCTTTGATGTATAATTTTAAAGCACTTTCCCACAACTATAATGCTGGAATTATTTGATAATATATATGGTCCAATTTGGTGTGCAACAGAATGTACTTTCTAAAAGAATTGCTGCTTTCAGTTCATATCTCATTTTAAATTGCACTGAGGCAAAAAAAAACGTAGCATGTGTTTTTCTTCTCTTTCAAGAGGAGGTGAAGTTTTCTCTCCACAGATTCCTTACTTACATAATGGTAACACAAAGAAATTTCTGCAAGTGTCTTGAAATTAAAATATAGCTGTGATAGAGAATATTTGGATCTTTAGAACCCAAGCTTTAATGAAAGGCAGTTTCCATTAAGGTTGTTTGTGTTGCCTGTGTGTCTCACAGTTCTCACGGTGCCTGGTTCAGTAGTACTGAGTTTAAAAAATATACTCTATTAAATGAAGTCATCTCTGTTAGCTGGAGACATTATGATTTAATTAGTCATGATGTAATTGTGCCTAAGCTATGTCACAGCAGAGTACCTACGACAGATACACTTTTTTCCTTTTTTTTTTTTTTTTTTTTTTTTTAGTCAAGTAACTGAATGGACCTTATATTAGTTAGCGTTTTATTTTACTGATGGGAGAATGGAGGCACCAAGTTTATAAATAAATTTCTCAAGGTCACACAGCTTGTTCGTTGCAGCAGGAGATCCCATGCCCACACTCAAGGGCTCGTTTACCGTACCATCTTTCATGTTTGCTTTCCCTTTTGGTGTTTGTCAATAAAAAGTCAGAAGGAAATAGAATGTAGTTATAAGAGCCAATAGGGCCTTGTGTATGGTTTAAAACTTTTTTAGATCTGGCCGTGGGGGACTCATGCCTATCGGAGGCAGAGATGAAGGAGTTATAATGGAGCAGGGATGCTTTAAGAAAACGGAGAGACAGTAAAGAGATAAGCAGCTCAGCATGAACTCTTGTTTCATGGTAATACACTTGGAGTGTTGCAAGTCCCCCAAATGGAGCCCTGCTGGGTGGGCTACAAAGTTGGCTACTGGCCAGTGTGTGATGTGGACTGGTGCATTCATCACTATTTTGAAATCACTAAGGTTAGAAAGAGGTATTGAAAATGTTAGGTCAGTCAGTGGAATTGTTTTTTAGTTGATGGATGTTTAAATATATCTTTGTGACTGAAATAGACTACTTGATTCTGTTGGCAAGGGAACAAAGATACTGAAAGCAAAAGGTGGATTTCAGGGAACCTTCATTTATTTTTCCTTAAAGATTTTATGTATCATATCCATAAAATAAATTTCTAACAGGATTTTTAAAGGTAGTACTTTTTAACTTGGAATATTATTAAATATTATATCTTAAATCCAACATACATTCTATATCATGATTGTTAAAACTCTGGTGTCTGGGGGCACCTGGGTAGTCAAGTCGGTTAAGAGTCCAGCTCTTGGTTTCAGGTCAGGTTGTGAGATCGAGTGCCATGTCAGCCTCCATGAGCAGCATGGGGATCTCCTTGAGATTCTCTCTCTCTGTCTCCCACTCATGCTCTCTCTCTCTCAGATAAATAAATCTTAAAAACAAAACCAGAAACTGTGGTCTCTGAAGTCAGACTAACTGAATTTCAGTTCTTCTACAGTTTATTAGTTGTATGGTTTGGAGGTAGTTATTTTTCCACATCTTCATTTTCTCATCCGTAAAATGGGGATGATAATAATAGCATGTTCCTCTTTAGGAATGTGATAGTACAGCCTCCTTGCTCGGCTGGGAGCCTGTTTCTCCCTCTGCCACTCCCCCTGCTTGTGTACTCTCTCTCCCTGGCAAATAAATAAATAAAATATTAAAAAAAGAAAAGGGAATGCGATAGTATTACAAGGAATAAGTTGACATAGAAACACATATACTGGCTCCTAATAAATAATCAGAAAATGTTAGCATAACTATATTACTAAAGTCATTATTACTAGATTCATTTATTTTCCTCACCCTCATCTCCTCATTTCCCCTTCCTGGCAAATCCATGTGGATCCTTAGTATTGATCTTCCCTAACTCTGTAATGTAAAATTCATTCCTCCCTTCCTCTGATACAATATTTCTCATACAGTCTCAAGGTGAGAGTTTCTGTGTTGGACCAATAAGAAGTAGCCACCACATTCACTGCCCTCACCCCAGCATCTTTATTCCTCAACTTTTTCTGGTTTTCCCCTCCAATCTTTTGTGTCCTATGACATAAGGGCTAACAGCTCCTGCACATTTAGACAGTATAGTGCCTACTGTTCTCCTTTTCCCACTCTGGCCCCCTCTGGGGAGTCTGTCTCTGTCACGACTTCTCCTATCAGGGTGTGACGCTCAGCTCTGTAGCAAGGAGTATTTTATAATAAAGGGATATCAGTTTATGGTATCAGTGTATCTGCTTACACATAGATCTTCCCTGCTACTGTGAGCTCCACAGAACTTTTTCATGTTTATAGCCAGAGCACCTACCTAATAAGTGTTGGCCACAAAACCCGCAGTCATTACATAGTTGCTTTTTAGAATGAGTGATGATGTTCATTTATGAGTTGGAATAAACAGCTATCACCTGCTGCTGCTGAAGTCTTTTTTAGCTGTAATCTCTTAAGAGGCAGTGGGATTTGGCAGAAGTGCCCTGAAATAGGACTAAGAAGGCAAAATTCTTTGACCTAGGCAAGCCACTTCTCTGTGCCCTGGTCTCCCAGCATTTAAGGTGGAGTAGCACTTGCTTTGCCTACATTACAGACTCTCATAGAAAATATGAGATATTACTTTGTCAGTTGAAGGATTCTCAACAAATGTAAACTGGACACTGTCTGGAGAATAAGCAAATTTTATTTGTATCTGTCATACTTGATATAATTCCTACTTTGTTTTACAAAATTTCTAAAATTTCTATGATAGGTAAAAATTTGTGAAAATTATGTTACCATAATGTCAATCTGTCATATAAGAGTTGTGAGTATTTGAAAAACAAATAGGCATAATTTATTTTTTTTCATAATTTAAAATTCTTATTTTAGGATCTCATAATTTAATCCTTTTTCTGGTATATGTGACTTTGTGTACCTGTTTTTTTATTTCACTACCTCCTAAAGCTGAATTCCAGATACATCCCTTTTTATATTCCCTTTTTTTTAAATTGAAGTAGAGTTGACACATAGTGTTACATTAATTTTGGGTGTACAGCATAATGATTTGACAACTCTGTATGTTATGCTTACCTTTTAAATACAGTTTCATTATCATTTTAATGCTTTCTGCTCTTGGATTCCCTTAATATTTTCTGATCTGTGTATTTTAGTAAGTTCACTTGAGCAGAACAGTGGGTACTAGCTACATGCAAAATGGTCTTGGAAAGATGGTCTTTGTTTTTTATAAAATGTAAAATAAATATCTTTTGCTGAAAGATGGTGACATCTTGTGTGTGCCTTGGGCACATTACTTAACTTTTTTGTGATTCACTTATACCATCTGTAAAATTGGGATAATAAAATCTCATGGAATTGTTGATGTGATTAAATGAGAGAAACATCTATTTTTAGTTTAAAATAGTTTCTTGCATATAGTAAATGCTCAGTAAAAGTTGTGCCTCATTTTTCATTTTAGCCCTGGACTAGCACTGGTCCATTAATTTTTGCTTTCTACCTGAATTTCTCTATTATTTTTTTTTAAGATTTTATTTATTTATTTGACAGAGAACACAAAAAGCAGGGGGAGTGGCAAGCAGAGGGACAGGCTTCCCGCTGAGCAGGGAGCCCAATGGGGGACTTGATCCCAGGACCCTAGCTAGGATCATGACCTGAACTGAAGGTAGACGCTTAACCGACTGAGCCACCCAAGTGCCCCTGTTATTTCTTCTTAATATAATCATGATAATTTGATTTTTTTAAAAATTTACTCACTTTAAGATGAACAATAGACATTTATGTATAGTTGTTGAATACAGAATTGGATGAAAGCAATAAAATAATGTCTGAAGTCTTTTCAAGTAATAGAGTTTGAGAAATACATGTCAGGACTCTCGTTTTACTCATTGAAAACATCAGCCTAATGGAGATTCACATCCATCAAAGTTAATCTGCTTACCTGCCATCATATTCTACTTGGCTATTAAACTTTCACTTTTCACATTTGTGGTAGTTTCCACACCTTCCTATATTCATATTAGATGCTTATAGTACAGCATCTTTACTTTAAAAGTTTAGGAGATAATTTGAAAATACTTTTCGTGGGTGATACTCCTTTAAAAAGTATAATGGTAGGGCACCTTGGTGGCTCAGTCGTTAAGTGCCTGCCTTTGGCTCAGGTCATGATCCTGGGGTCCTGGGATCGAGCCCTACATCGGGCTCCCTGCTCGGCGGGAAGCCTGTTTCTCCCTCTCCCACTCCCCCTGCTTGTGTTCCCTCTCTCGCAGTCTCTCTCTCTGTCAAATAAATAAATAAAATCTTTAAAAAAAAAAAAAGCATAATGGTAAATATTACGACTTTGGAATGAATGTAGATGACAAACTTTCTTTAGGAAGATAAATCGTAAATTCATTTTTTTAAAAACCACACTCAGTTTGCAGTTAAAGGTGGTAAATGTTTAATATGTGGGAAATGTTGCAAGTAGCAGAGTCTGTTTTACACAGAACTTTCTGTATATATTCTTCCAGTTAGAGCTACTGCATGAGTTAAAAAACTTCCAGGATTCTAATCACTATCTACTAAGATTTCAAATTTGAGGCATAGTATGTTTATACCAAAAGAACAAAGCTGAAACTCCTTATGGAATTATCTAATTGAATCAACTTCACAATATCCACTATTTCACAGTAAAAGTTGTTCTACATTGTTACTCATTCTAAGCCACATCATCATTTTTATAAAGCTACATCATGACTTAGCTTTAGTTTAAAAAAGTGAAGTAGTATATAGCAGTAATTGAAACTCTGCTTCTTAACTCATAACTTGTCAGCATTTCAATTATTAGAACTTACATCCTATTTTCTTAGCCATACTATTAAAATATATTATTTTGATCATAAAGGTAATTGTGTACCTATTCTTACCTCACTCCCTAAGGTTTCTGCCATAATTTGTTTAGTCATTTCCTTGTTTGGGCATTTTCTTTTAAGTTTCAAAGTTTTATTATGCACAACTTTGTAATGACCATAATAGATTTGTATGTTACTTTGAATAATTAGCTTTGAAGAAAAAAGATACAATTATGGGAAGATGGAGAAGTAGATGAAGTCTTAGGATTCATAGAGTGACAGCGTATAAGGACCTAAAGAGTTGACAAACTGATGATTTATTCCTTATCTCATTCAAAAGTGATGACAGGTTATTCCTGGAGAACTGCCAAAATCAAAAAGAGGAGAGGAAAGCGGGAGTGTGGGGTGGAGGCATGGAGGGGAGGGGGGGAGGCACAGGGTGGTTGGAGGTGGGAAGAAAACTGAAGATTGTGGGTGGCATTAGCTGAGTTATGAGCTAGACAGGATATGTTATGTTGATAGGTTCTGGAAAGCCCCAGAGAGAAGATGCTGCAGGAAAAGATATTAGGGCTTACAGTATTCTCTCCACTCCATGAAAACACTTTGGGCACAAGGCAATCTTTTTGCTATTTGGGGCCTTTTAGATGTATGGGGGGAAAAGGAAGAAAGTATGTAACTAGTTGATGATATCAACAGGGAATGTGTAAATTAGATGTTCACACCTTAAAAAAGAGCACTGATTATGCTTTCATGCTGCATGAGAAGCACCTTCGTAATGGTATGAAAATACCAATGTACTAGGCGTACTTAACATTTTCATCTTTGTGTATTCTGCCTTCCTGTGTATAGGCCTCCCTGCTAGGATTTGAAAAGTAGAGATGATGGGATCCAAGTGTGCCATGTCAAAATGTATCAGTTGTCATGGATACTTTGAAAATAAAGGACCAACAAATATTAATTAGTTTGATTTGAGGGGTCAGTCTTAGATTTTTGTCATTTATAACCTTCAATTTGTTTCTTTCAATAAGTTTCATAGGAGAATTTACAAAGGAATCCCACTCCAGCTCAGAGGTGAAGTCTGGGCTCTGCTTCTGGAGATCCCTAAAATGAAAGAAGAAACAAGAGACCTCTATACTGTGAGTATTTAAAGCTAACTTGTTATTTTGAAATTGAAAAGTAAAACCTATTTCTTTTCACTTTCAAGGTGATGTAAGATATTCGTATCATTTGAAGTTATATTAACATGATACTACATTGAGTTGTATAAGCCTATTTTCCTGATTGTTTGGTTTAGTGCAATCTACTTCCTAACTTGCGAACAAATACTTCAGGGAAAATGTTATTTTCTGTATCAGTCAGTAAGTATCCAGTGCTTTTCACATATTTGAAAAGAACAGTGTTGGGGCGTATTCATGAGGAAAATTGACTAACACCTGATTGTAACTGCTCATATGCAGTGTAGTGTTAATAAAGAGATCTACAGTGTCCTTTCTAGACTTTGTAGGAAAACAGCAGTGGGATTCAGTTTATCCAACAGCTGCCTGTGTGTGCTTGACTATTTTCTTCTGGGTGTGAGAAAAGAATTTTTCTCCAAGACTAGTAGGGATCTCTAGGTTTTGTTATTTGTTAATCAAAAGTCAAACTTTTGACTCCGTGATCCATAGTGCTTTCCTTAAATTAGTTAATACATTACATTTACCTCCTTGTCATCTCAGCTATACCCTTTCTAAATCTAAAGTTTATATTAACATTTGAAAGGAATGATTATCTAAAAATCTTTTTGAAATATGTTCCTCAGAAAATGTATATAAATAGAATAAAATGGATAAAAGAACAATTATTTATAATTTAAACCCAATACCAATTATAAAAGGAGCCTTGGAATACTCTTGATATTTTCTTTTCTTTTTCAAATAATGTGTTTGTGTGTGTATATAATGTTGTATCAAGATGAAAGATAATAAATACTGGTTAATTTAAAGAGTTACTTTTTGTGTGTCTAAAAGATTTTTTAAATTAGCTGTTTGGGCCCTACACAGACTATGAGTTTATGTCTTAGGGTTTTAGAGTTTCAAATTATTTTAGTCTGTTGATTAGATATTTGCTTTTAGTATCATGGTTTTAGAGCCAGTATTGAAAATGGTGTCTGAGAAAACATATAAAATCTAGCCCCAGCACCTAGTACAGCGTGCCGGTATATGGTAGGTGCCCATTAAATTCTTGTTTAATTAATGAGAGGAGACAGTTATTTTTCTTTAGCATGCTGTCTTTGTTTCCTCGGGCTGCCGTGAAGTGCCACAAACGGAGTGGCTGCAGACAGCAGGGTGTCTTCTCTCACACCTCTGGAAGCTAGTGGCCTGATACCAGGGTGTCTGCAGGACCCTGGTTCGTCTCAAGGCTTGGGGGAGAGTCCTTCCTCGCCCCTTCCTGGCTTCGGGCATTGCCAACGCCATTCCAGGGCTTGCAGCTGCCTCAGTCAGCTCTCTGCCTCCCTCTTCACACGACCTTCTCCCTGTGTGTGTCTGTGTGTCTGTGTGTCTGACCTGATAAGGACGCAGGTTACTGGACTTGGGGTCCACCCTAATCCAGCATGATCTCGTCTTCAGTCAGTTACATCTGCAAAGACCCTATTTCCAAATCAGGTCTATTCACAGGTTCTGGGTAGATGTGAGCTTGGAGAAGGGGCACTATTCAATCCAGCACACATTCTAATAGCAGAACTGTGCTTTCAACGATCTTTTAGACCTTTTCTACATAGAATAAAATGATCCAGGCACTGATTAACATGAGAGATCTATTTAGTAAATGCCAGGCATACAAATAACAAAAACAAAAGAAATGACTTGCCTTCCAGTACTTTCAAGGTTATTTTTTCTAACACTATGATGGAAAAAAAATTTTTTTTTAATTTTTTTATTCTTTGAGTTTTCCCGGCGCCATTATTTGATGGTCCTTCTTTCCCACTCTTTCTTACTCTCTCTCTCCAAAGATGGTATGAGTTGCTCTGTTCAGGTTGGAACTTCAGGAGGAATAGAACTATTAAGATTTTTCTCTGGTGGGTGAGACTTGCTGGTGCCTGAGCTGGCGCCCTCATCTACCTCTTCCTCCTGTTCTTTTAGGTGTACCTCAGTGTCATTTATCTCTCTTGTGTGTCGTGCTAGATCTCACACATGGCAGAAGTTCAGTCCATCATGGTTAACAGCCTCACCTACAGCCTTCCTGGGGCTTCATAATCTTGTTAGCCAAACACACTGCGATATTGTGGATCTTTCCAGCATTCCACAAATGCTTTCCACTGTACCTCCACTTCAGGTTTATAGGTTCATTAGATCCTGTTTCTTTTAAATAAAATATATATTCTTGTATTATTGTGACACTCATGGGTCTCAGCCCACCCAATCTCAGAGATAACTGTAGAAGCTGCTTTATTTACCTCCTTGCACTAAGATAAGAAATATGCTTGATTTCCTGTATTCTGTACATTTGTTTGTAAATATTCTAGGACCTAATCTTTCTGACCTACTATTTTTTACCTACTAACTGAAATTTGTTTCTGTCTTGAGGCCTTTTTGTGTTGGATTTTCTTTTCCTCTAGAGAAACTGATACTATAGATGTATTTGGGTGATTTTCTGCCTTTGAACTAAATTTTATTGTAAAGCACATTTTATCATGTCCTGTCAAAACATTTTCTTTCTGTGTTTTGACATCTCATTTTTTTACCAGGAGACTTGTAGAACAATCATTGAAACCTCTTTACTTGCCCATTACCTTTAAAAAAAAAGAAAGAACAAATATGAACAGATTACCATTTTTAAACTAAATTTTGGTAATATCTTCTGGATCAACTTTTATCAGGGATAGTGTACAGTAATATTTTAGTGGTCGTGTGATTTTAATACAATACTATAAATATCTCCCTGTGTATTTAGGACTCTGAAGTATACTCTTGTTACTCTTCATGATTTTAAAAGCTACAGAAGCTGCCCTTGTCTGAGCTCCTGCCTCAAAACATAGAGAGTACATGTAGTCACAAAACACTTGACACATACACACATATTCCAGATAGCCTACTTCTTTCTACTTTTAGCTGAAGTCAGGAATTAGCAGTTATATTTTCATATGTATTTATTGGAGTTGATTCAGGCAGAGATCTGTATCACCAGTACATGGTAAACGAGTCAGTATAATATATGTATATAAATGCATAATTATACATTAGTGTGGTTAAGTGTAGATTAATATAAATTTTAATCTCTTATCTAGTTCAACTTGGGAGATTAAATATCCTCACTCAGCTCCCTTACCCCGAAATGCCATGAAACTGACAGCAGGGAATTTTTGTAAAGGCAAAAGCCCACAAGGAGTAAGAAATAGGAGAGAGAGTGGCTGCCAGTGTCTGGAAACCAGACAGACATTTACTAAACTCAGCAAACCCGAGAAAATGGAAGCCCGGGCTGGCTGATTTCGATCTCAGAATCTCCAGAAGGCTTGCTAATTGTCAGCTGCAGGTGCCTCTGGGAGTGGCGGTGAAGCTCAGAACTGTGGAAGTTGTCCAGAGTCCGTCACAGAAGCAGTTAGATCCTCGACGTCCCCCTCCCACCCTGGCCACGGGTCCAAGGTTTACCATTTGGAGAGAATGAACCAGAGGGCCTCTGGACCGGAGAGGACCCATGGTCCTGAGGGGTGGGGCAGGGGGGGCGAAGAGATGGCACAGAGGAACTGCATGTCCTGAGCTGGGGGCATCCTGGCCTCCTTCCCATGCTGCTCCCAGCACATTGGCGGCCAGGTGCTTATCTTCCTGACCAGAGACTAGAAGAGACTTCTCTGAGGAATCTGCCCAGCCTAAGGACATAAACCCAGAGATACTGACTTCAGGGAAACTGCCCAGCCAGATCATTCTGCAGTGGAGAGACAGTCGTGAAGCCCCACCTCTGCACACAGAGCTTGCCGTCAGCTTTTTAGTGTTCTACTTTTAAATATAAGCAGACAACGAAATACCACTGTTTCCTTGAGGAAAGGAGCTAACATTAAAGATACACGAGAACAAATGGAAAAAAGAAACGTGTAAGAAACAGACTATAGAGCAGCAAGAAGAAAACTTAAAAAAACGATCACAAGTATCTTCAGAGGGATCAAAATAGATATTACATCCATAAAGCAAGTATAGAAGCCTATAAAAAAGAACCTTTGAGAACAACAAAGAGCTTATTAATCATAAAAAATTATAATAGAACTGAAAGATTTGAGAGAAGGTTTGAGAGTAACAATTGAAGGAATTTCCCAGAAAGTAGATGATAAATTCAAAGAAATGGGAAATAATACAGAAAATATAAGAAAGTTAAATGACAGCCGGAGATTCCACACTCTAATAGTAAGAGTTCCAGGAAGAGAAAATGGGAATGCAGGTGGGAGGGATGAGGAAATCGACAAAGGAATTACTGAAGAAATCACTCAGAACTGAGAGACGTGAGTCCGAGTTTATAAGATTGAAAAGACCCATCAAGTGCCCAACCCTGTGGATAAAAATAGATGCAAATCAAGCACAGAAATGTAAAGTTTCAGGACATGGAGAGAAAAATGCCTACGAGCTTCTAGAGAAAAAGCAGATTTCATACAAAGAAACCAGAATTAGAGCGGCAACACTGGAAACTAGAAGACAGTAAAGGCAATGCCTTGTGAGCAAAAATATTTTCCAATTTAGAATTCTAAAACAGCCCAACAGTTAAATAAGAAGGAGGTAATATTATCAGACTTCTGAAGTTTTCAAAACAATTTATCTTCCATACACCCTTCCACAGGAGCTACTGGAGGATGTGCTCCTCCAGAACAAGGGAATAAACCAAGAAAGAAGACATGAGACCCAGGGAACAGGAGACCCAAGCGAAGGAAGGCCTAGCCGCGGGTGAAGGGGGACCCCAAGACCCTAGCTGTGCAGCAGGCTAAGAGGTCCAGGAGCCCAAGGCTGGAGCAGGGTTGAAGGCTCTGGAGAGACATCTACACGAAGTTGAAATCGGAGATTACCTTTTCCATTGCGACAGCACCAGAGGAGATGGATGCAGTTTAAAGTGAGTTTGGGATTGGATTAGCAACAAGCATGTAGAAAATGAAGCAAATCAAGAAACAAGGCAATGATTAGCTCGAAGGAAAACAAAAATATTGTGTTGGAAAGAAAAAAGAAATCCTAGCGGACTGTGTGGCTCAACTGTGAAGAGCTTTTACGTAGTCTTATTAGCAAGGCAGACTCCGAAAAGTGCTTCATTCCAAATTAGAATCTAACTGTATTGTTAAGATGGGGGGGGGAAAGGTGGCGGGAGGAAGGAAAGGATGGGTGTGGGAGAGTTGGGGCATCGGTGGGAGGGAAGCTCTTCATTGTGTGCCTTTTCACATTCGTTGGTGAACCACAGGTGTGCTTTTCCTAAACCAAAACAGTTTTTTAATGATAATTACTTTATGATTTATTATTTTAATGAGAATTGTCTTCAACAACTGATTTCCATAAAAATGTGCTTTCTTCCCCCCTTTTTTTCTCTTCAGAAATTAAAACACAGAGCACGGGGTTGTTCACCTGATATCAGACAAATAGACCTTGATGTCAACCGCACATTTAGGGACCATATTATGTTTAGAGACAGATACGGTGTTAAGTAAGTAAACATTAATGTTATGAAATGTAAATAGCATTTATAAAGAGTGTTTATTAAAGTCTTTGTTAACTTAAAACATGAGTGAGTAGAATGTCTTGTATGAACCATAATTTTGATGCAGGTCCTAAAGGTTTAAGCTTTTGCAGATCGTTTGGTCCGTGTTGTGTGAAACCTAGGATCTAGGCTCCCTTAAATTTTTTAACCTTTGACGTAGTAGATGCTATTCGGTTGGTAAAGAGTCATTTTATGATCTGGGAATTCTTAAAAATGTAGTAGCTACTTTTATTAAAATCTTAGTAAAGAAATGGGAGATTGTGTTACTTTTTGAAAACTATGTCAGCGACAAATAGATCCCTATAAACTTGACCCCAGTGCATAGCTGAAACTAAAACAAATGAGGAATGAATGACTGAAATGAGTATTACAGTTTACGAATGAGAGTTTTGCTGAACTCTGTATCGGCTGAGTTCAACAGGAGAAACGGAAACCAGTAAGAGACGTGTATTCAGAGATTTGTTGAGAGGAATTGGCTTGTAGTGGGGGCTGACTAGGCAGGTCCCGTATCTGGAGGGCAGGCCACCAGCAGAGACAGCCCAGAACTCCTGAGCACAAGGGGAGCTGCTGTCCACAGGAGGAGCTTCTTCAGGGAGGCCTCACATCTGCTCTTACAACCTTTCACTCGATTGAATCAGGCCCACCAAGATTATCTAGGATCATCTCCCCTACTTAAAGTCAACTGCTTATGGACTTTAATCACATCTAAAAAATGCCTTTTTTACAGCAACATGTAGATTAGCTTTTGAATAATTGGGGGTTGTAGCCTAGCCAAGGTGAGTGACATCAGTGGTGTACTGACCGTTAGAGTACATCCTTGTCAACTCAGTTTCCAAATACAGGTAATACAAGGTCATACTTCACCTAACATGATAGAACTCTTTTGCCTAGGACTGAAACTAGTCTAACCCTTTCCCCCCAAGAGGATGCGAAGTCCTTGGTAATGTTTACTCTTTTGCTTTGACATTCTATAACCTAAATACCACAATATAAAATAAACTGTTAATAATATATCTGTCTAGGGCGCCTGGGTGGCTCAGTTGGTTAAGCAACTGCCTTCGGCTCAGGTCATGATCCTGGAGTCCCGGGATCGAGTCCTGCATCGGGCTCCCTGCTCCGCAGGGAGTCTGCTTCTCCCTCTCCCACTCCCCGTTTGTGTTCCCTCTCTCACTGTGTCTTTCTCTGTCAAATAAATAAATAAAATCTTTAAAAATATATATATATATCTGTCTAATATAGCTAATATGTTAGATGAAAAGGGAAAAGGAAGGAGGAAAACAAAAATATTTTTAAATACATATATATAAACACATATACCAAAATAAGGAAAAAATGCTCAGAACAATTATAATCTATCTTTTTCTTTCTTTCTTTCTTTCTTTCTTTCTCTTTCTTTCTTTCTTTCTTTCTTTCTTTCTTTCTTTCTTTCTTTCTTTCTTTCTTTCTTTCTTTCTTTCTTTCTTTCTTTCAAGATTTTATTTATTTATTTGAGAGAGGGCAGGAGAGAGAGCAAGTGGGGTGGGGGGGGGAGGAGTAAAGGGAGAAGGAGAAGCAGGCTCCATGCTGAGCAGCGAGCCCGATGTGGGGCTCGATTCCAAGACCCTGGGATCATGACCTGAGCTGAAGGCAGACGCTTAACCGACTGAGCTACCCAGGCACCCCTATAGTCATCATTTCTGTGGCTAGGCACATAGTTATGGCTGGTTTCCGCTACCTATTTCATATTCCCTTTGCTCTCCACAGGACCTCAGCTGGTCATGGTTCTCAACCTGGTGGGGTGACCTAAATTTTAATTCTGGACCTTCAGCAGTCCTGCTTGAATTAGATTGCTGTAGTTTTCCATTGACTTTAATCACAAGGCTTGGCTATACTAAGAGACACCCTAAGTATTCTCCTGTGTTCTAGTCCTACTCTTCCTTACATCTGTTGTGTAGTAGCAACTCAGTTGCTCCAACCAGTACAGTTACCTTCTTTGCTTGTTGATTCAGAGAGACGTGGAGCCCAAAGTGATTGGGTGGCAATCTCAACTTCCAGTTCAGTGGAATCATCGTGTCTCCTGGTGGAAACATTTCTCCCTTTGGAACTAGGACTTCTAGACCAGCAGAGCTTAAGGCTGATGGGATGGGAAGCAAACCGTTTGCTAGTGGGCTACTAGGGATAATAGTGGGTAGAGTCATCCCCATTTCTGCCCCTTGAATCTTGGACCCCAGCATCGTGGCTGTGGGAGAGAGAGCGCTAGATATTGGTGGCTGATTGAGAACATATATGGCCTCCCAGAGGATGTGCCAGCCCTGCAAGGTATTGTACCTAGCCTGCACTGTAACTGAGGCTTCACCGGGCCTCCATAGTTCTATCAGGCTGGCTGCTCCTATGGGGATGATTTTATAGTGAGAATAGTTGCCCTCCTTTGTGAAGCCATTTTTGTTTTTTGGTATACATTCTATCAGAATGAATGTCAGGGGCACCTGTGTGGCTCTGTTGGTCAAACGTCCGACTCTTGATTTTGGCTCAGGGCATGATATCGGGGTCATGAGATCGAGCCTCTCATAGGGCTCTGTTGCTGGGTGTGGAGCCTGCTTGAGATTCTCTCTCTCCCTCTGCTGCTCCACCCCCTTTAAGAAAAAAAAAAGAACGAATGTCATCTAGTCTTAAATTTAGACTGTACAGAGTATTTGTTTACATTTGAGCTTGGGATCATTTATTACAGTAGTACTTTTGTCTAGATTATCTATTTTCAGGCAAACTTTCTTTTTTTGTTTATAATTTTAAAAATATGTGAAATAACCAAAATATATTCAATATAAACTTTCTTTTCTCTAGGCAACAGTCCCTATTCCATGTTCTTGCTGCATATTCTATTTATAACACGGTAAGTTGGAGCATACCCACTCAGGGCTCTTTGAGTTGTATTCTGAGGAACAGGAGGAACTCTTTGGGCACCCCCTGCCTTTGTGGATCTTTTCAAGGCTTCTCTGGTGACCTTGGGATCTTAGAACAGAGCTGATTCAGAAATGGGAAAAACCACTTTATGCCAGTGAATCTCTCATTTTTCCCTCTTTCTCTGGGATTGTTCTGTTGTGGTGTTGTTTGTCTTATTTTTATTTTACACAGTCGTGCTGAGAATGAGCAGGGATAGAAGTTTAGGAATTTGGTGGGCAGATGAATTTTTGCTCAACCTTGCTCACCCTTCATCACTCCTGGGAGTTTGCGTTTCAAGGTCACATTTTGTTTACTCATTGAGGGCCAAACAGGAGACCATGTGTACCTACTTGCTAACCCTAGGAGTAGGCTACAAGTAAACTTTTTGGTAATAGAACATGTTGTTCTTAACATATCTATCACTCGGGGGAGATGATAATTTGGGGAAAGATAATTAGTGTTGAACCTAATGTGGATGTTAAATGCTTATTGATTAGGTTCTAGAGAGGACAACCTTGAACCTTGGGTGTGTAATTTCTCTTAAAACCTTTAAGTTACAAGAAATTTCAAACTAGGGCAAGTTAAAAAAAGAGTTTATTAAAGGCCTTTTTTGTAGAAAGGAAGTAAAAGTTGGGCCTCATGGAAATTGGAGCTGGAAAGTGAGAAGCCTTCACTGAGAAAGAGCTACTACACTTTCTGTCTCCTGCTCTGGGGCCACACAGTAACTGATTATCTCTGTAAACTGCTTGTTCTGCTGTTTCTCCAAATTGCTTTCTTTGCCTACTTTTCAGTTTTCCCATGGCTTAAATTGCACCCACAGACTCAACATGACCATTCTGTTTAAATGCATCTCACCATCTGATTACAGATATCCTGGAGAGAGTATGTGATTAGTCAGTGCAGCCAATTAACTCTTCCCCTGGGGTCAAGTGACCTCTTCTGCTCCATCAGCTTTGGTTCATATGGCACAAACATGAACCTCTAAGGCCATATTACTAGCAGGGAATACAGGGAGAGTAGGCAGTTCTCAGAGAAGGGACATAGACTGGCTGGGTATCCCAAAATGTGTCTCTGTAAGGGCCAGGAAATCTAGAGGAGACAAGACAGCAACTTGGGAACTATAGAAGGAGACAAGACAGCAACTTGGGAACTGTTACAAGGAGAGAAACTTGGCAGCATTTGAACAAAGAGGAGGAATATTGAACTGAGAATAATATATACAAAGGAAAAAGAAACTTTTAGTTTTCTTTACAGAAGGTATAATGGTATTGAATAGGGCACAATAAAAATACATGTAGCTTGACACTTTGCCCATGCTTCTACATTTATTTTTGAATACAGATTTATTCTTTTATAGTATATAGCTCAGTGTTGTAAAGCTGTAGTCTTTATCTGTAGAATTGTCCATTATTTCATGTGTCTAAGCATTTTCTGATTATTTTGTTGGGCAGGTTTTTATATGTGCGTATGCATGTAATTGGATCTTAAAATCCCCAGTTTCTTTGTTCTCATTTATCTTCAGGAAGTTGGATACTGTCAGGGGATGAGCCAGATCACAGCTTTGCTCCTTATGTATATGAATGAAGAAGATGCCTTCTGGGCCCTGGTCAAACTATTCTCAGGCCCCAAACATGCTATGCATGGTAAGAAAACCCATATAGTTCACCAAAAACAATAAACAAGGAAGGGAGAAAAAGGTAAATTAAATTCAAAGTTTGAAAGATGCTTGGTAGGGTTAAGTACAAAAACTTAATGTCTGGGGCTGTTCAGTCAATTAGTGTTTGTGAGTCATTTCTTATCTCCTCCTTTATTGAACTTTGCTAAACTTTTCTGTTCACATTTATATTCCTTTATGTTTACCTCAAGGTACACTGTTGGCATTTTGAGATTCCTTCCTTACTTGCCCCCAGTCAGAAGAAACTAATTTAGGTTTGGAGGAATTTAGGAAAGCTATATTAATGGTAGAAATAAAAGATGCCTTTGACTAAAACTTTTAGACTGTCATGCAGTTTTCATTTCAGTGAAATGTGTGTTTTGGTTCTTTTAGCCATAAAATTGATTCCATTTTACAATAAAAGGCTGCTGATAACATGTTGTGGGTATTTCATTATTTAATATCTCAAAACTTGCATGAACGTTTGGTTTACAAGTTAGGAGATTGTTTTTAATAACCTTTCCCTTATATCTGCCAAGCATATACAAGAAACTTTAGAGTTTGGATTGCATCTTCTTTTGGAAATAAAAGTGGCATTTGCCCATTTAATGCAAAATGATTTTCCCAGTGCCATCCATGTGATAATACCAAATTAAAAACAAATTTTTAACATGAATCACTTGAAGAATAGATCATCTAAGTTCCTTTTGTGAGTAAGCTTTATGTGGTGAGGAACCTGTCACATGTTTAAAGTGATATTTTAACATTTTCAAAATTATGACTATAGTTTATTAATTCTCACATTCTTACCATGTGGTTTTTGTGGTGGTATTTTGTGTGTGTGTGTGTGTGTGTGTGTGTGTCCCCGTGGTTGCACATTTGGTCATCTCCCTCACTTTTCCTTGTGAATATTTTTTAAATGAATACTACTACTAATGATAACTGTTTCTGGACACTTTGCATCCCATCAATAGACTCCAAAAGTAAGACGCAGTATATCGAACTGCCATCCAGCAGTATCTTTTGAAAAGGCATCTTGAAGAAAAATAACTCTCCCTCATCCACCTTTATTTTGATTTACCATGGAATAAATGGTGTTGCTGATCTGTGTTGAAGTACAAAGGGATGTTACAGTTTCAGTAGTACGTTAATTACTTGGAAAACTGCCCAAGTCTAGGAAAGTCATTTCTTTTGAACACACCTGATAAGCTTACATTCAGCAGTTGTCACCAGTCTAATCTATAAAGTAATATTAATTTTACTATCCTAATATTTGCATTTACTGTGCAGGTTAGGTCATTATTTTGGATAAGTTAGTATTTAGAGATACTTGTTTGTAAGTCTGCCTATGGAATTTTATCACTGAGGGTTGCCTCAGTTCTTTGCATCTTTTACATGATAGTGATGTCACTTATAAATGTCCAGAATAAAGTGAGGGCTGAAGAAAATGAGATTTTAAAATACCAAGTCTGGGATATCACTACAAGTGAAGTAATGTTAGTTATCTTAGCATCCTTGAGCTAGTATTTATTACTGAGGGACATTGCCTTTTTCAAAATGAGACTTTTTCTTGAAATTCTTCTAATTCCCATTCCTATCAAATTGACCATCAAAGTGGCACAGATAGACAATACATATTTTTTTATGACATCAGAAAATGTTACTATGGGAGGAATAGAATCTCTGTCTCTGGAAATTTTTACACATAAGTATGTTGCTTGAGTTCTTGGAGGAATGCAGTTTCACTTTTTGAAAGCAGGTGTTTTTGTGGGGAGAAAAAAATGGGACTCCAAGATCAAATAAGTCTGGCAGAGTGAGTTAATCAAGCGCACAAAGTTTCTTTAGTTTATAAAGCATGTTAGAAAGATTGAGAAGCCCTTATGCATCCTGAATATGCCAGAAAGGTTTGTGGAGCACACAGTACTTCCCCTGGATTCTTTTTAAAAAACTTAGGACATCTATTAACATCTTTCAAAATTACATAAAACCCAGGTTGGAAATAACTAATGTGGAGAAATGATAAATCTGTTGAGTGTATAACCTTTTTAATGGATCGTGTAGAATATCTGAAAGGAAACTTGTAAATAAAAATAGATGTAAAGTTCCATGAGTTAGATACACAAAATCAGTACTAACTTACCATTTACAATTAGTTTCTTCCTAGAAATCTTAGAGATTCTGTTGTATAATGAGATGGGATAAACTCTAGTTTCTGATACAACATTGATCATTAGTGTCATTATGTCTTAGCTGATGTCAGATATCACAGAAGGGATTAAAAAGTGATAAAAACCTTGGAAGCATGATACTAATGAAGTTTTTAGAGTAAACCTGAAAAAAGGAATAAAATGTTTGTTATGTAGCATACTGACAATAAAACAAAATAATTCCTCAAGATTAGAATAACTTATAAGAAATTTGTGCATTTAAGATATGCTTTAAGATACTTGAAGAGAACAGACAATCCTGATAAATGGCTTCAGTTTTCATTTTTTTCTTGGTTTCTAAATTTCCCTTTTAATTCAGAAATATTCTGTCCTCTTTTATATTTTTACAAGGTTATAGGAGATCTTTACCAAACAGGTACTAGATTGCAAATTTCATTGCCCAGAGCTTACACACAATTATTTCCTTGGTGAGGAGGATAAGTATCTTAGTAACTACTGGATTTTTGTTGTTGCTGACAGTTAAAAATGAAAGAAATGTGTTGCATTTTGAAAGGGGTTTTTGTTGCTATTGTTTATGAAATACTGTTTTTATGTTTGTATTCTAGGCTTTTTTGTTCAAGGTTTTCCTAAACTCTTGAGGTTTCAAGAACATCATGAAAAAATACTGAATAAATTTCTATCCAAGCTTAAGCAACACTTGGTAGGTAGATGTGACATTGACTTAACACCCACTTACACCAAGGATAAACCTAGAAGAATTGAGTGCAGCCTTTGGTCCCAATTGCTTTATTGATTTGCGGTGTTGTCCATTTCATTTACTATGCATTTGTAATTCCCAGGTGTTTGAAGAGCATGAGATTTGTGGAATTTAGTATTGATGAATCATCACAGCCCTAACTCATAAAATCAAACCACTTCTTTGCAGATGAGATATACAAATGGTGCAGTTTTTAACGATATGTGATTTCTTGGTAATTTTGGAGGCCTTTTTATTGCACCAAAAATACTTTAAGGGTCATACAAACTCTGTCCTTAGTGAACCATAGACATGCTGTACTATGAAACATGATAATTTAGTGAAGCAGAGATACTTCACTGTAAAATGTATTATAGAGAATCAAGATGTTATATTACAATCCTATAGAAGAAGGATTTATTCTTAAGGTGATTTCCAAAAGTGAGATTGAGGGAGAAAGAAAGTAAGGAGAAAAAACTAGAAATACTCCAGCATGCAAAAGATTTGGAATGAAACGGTGTTATGTTTAGCTTTGACAGCTACCTCCAACAGCTTTCGTAACTTTTAGTATTAGGTTGTCATATTTTATTTGCTGCAATCCAGAAATTTGAAGTCTTTGTTTTTTTTCAGGATTCTCAAGAAATCTACACAAGTTTTTACACAATGAAATGGTTTTTTCAATGTTTCCTTGATCGTGTGAGTATTTCTTTACAAAACCCAATCATAAAATTATAAGTACCAGACAAGAGTGAGCTGTTAATCTTATCTTGTTTTGTTTTTAATTATAGACTCCTTTTACACTAAACCTCAGAATATGGGATATCTACATCTTTGAAGGAGAACGAGTTCTTACCGCTATGTCTTACACAATCTTAAAATTACACAAAAGTAAGAAAATGTTTAAGTATAAAGATTTCACAAAGATCAAGGCTTGATTTAACTCTGATTTCTCATTCCTCACCCAACTTCAGATTTATTTTCTTTTAGTGGTGGATTTAAAAAATTCTTGAAAGTCAGTGAAGAAATCATGTTCAGGTGGTAATCGGCTTCCATCAGTTCTTTCTCATGGCTAGAAGCTGATTACATTGCAGAGGTCTTTGATTTTTTTTTTTCTCTATTTCAGTTTAATTTTCCCATTTAAGCAGTAGAAAGCAATGTGTTGGTTTCACTAATAATATTATTCTTACTAAGTATTTGTTTCCTTATTCCTAATACTGCTTTTCATCAGTCTGAACTTCTGGTTTGTAATCAGAGAAGAGAGAGACCAAAGAAACCAGGCCCTTAGTTCAGAAGTCTGGTGAAGATATTTTCCATCACTGTTTCCTCCATCCAGGCAAAAGCACCCATATCCAAGCTGTAGACCAGAGATGGGGCACCTCCTCCTGCTCATCTCTCTGCTTGACTGCATTGTGGCCTCTGGGGCAAGTACAGTCACTTGTTGGGTCAATGCAATATTCGGCTGCAGTACTTCAAGGGCTCTATACATTTGGCACGTGGTGTCTTACTTTAAAAATCAAGAAATGAGAGTTTTCTTCTTGAATGTGAAGAACCTTATTATCTTAAAGTCTCAGTTCAGTCTTTAAAATTAAAACTCCTCCTAGTCCGTCGTCTTGTAACTCTGCAGAGAGGAGAATCATTGAAAGCTTTAGAACTTCATGGAGCACTTGGAGTCTAGCTCTTACAACGTAGTTCCACATTCACTGATCATTCTCCTCCCTTAGGTTATTCTTGAATGATCTTCTGTTCAGCTTCCCAACTAAATTATAAGCTAATTGAGTAGTTGGGGGTCACGTTTTGTGAGGTTTTTTTCCTGCTGTGCTTGACGTTGCTCTAAGTACATGTTAGGTATTTTAATATAAAATTGTTTGATTGCTTACTTGAAAGGCAGGCCTTTGGACTGTCCAAACTTTAGAGAGAAATGAAAACTCCCTGTAAAATCAAGTCTGTATTAAAGATAAGGATTCAGAAGTGCTGTGGTTCATTTCCCTTACACCCAGTCCTCACTCCTCCAGCATGCAAACCACAGCATCCAGAGAACTGTCTCCCAAGACTCACGATCTGTCTGAAAACTGCAGGAAATCTGTCTCTGTCTCTCTCCCACCTGACCCCCCCACCTCCTCCTCTTCTCTTTCCCTCCCCTGCCCCTCTTCTCCTCTTCCCGCCTTTCCTTTCTTTCTGGATTATGAACTGACCAAGATGTGGAACAAAAGTATACTTTCTATTAAAATATGTGCATATTGGTTTAATGTTCACTAAACAGCAAGAAAGTGGAAACATGATGTTGTATTTCTCCATAGCTCTGTTCTCCGTCTTAAATTATGTTTTATTTATATGAGCCTTGATTAATTTTGGCAAGTGAAAAGTTTCTTCACCCTTTGCAAATAAACTTTAAAGCACAATACCTACTTTATATCCTATCATATCATCACACTAAATAGCTGTTGGAAAAAATGTGTCTACTGCTATGTAGTTTTTTCTCAGGAAGACAAGAGCTAGGACTTATATGAAGTTTCTTCACCGCCATATGAAGCTTCGAAAACTCTGTCTGGGCACCTTAACCAAGAGTTTAGCTAAAGCTCCTAAGATTTTGTTCTTGTTTTTTTCCTGATTGTTTTAACAATATTTAGAGACATTGTTACGGGAAGTTTATCACACACTGGTTTTAAACAGTAAAAAAAAAAAAAAAGTAATAACCTAAATGTCCAGTATTAGAAGACTGATAAGTGAGTTATAGTACATTATAGTATATCTGATGGACTCAAAGTATAATCAGTTTTTTAAATTGATACGTGTGTACACACATCTACTTGTAGGGCAGTGGCTAGTGGGATCATAGCTGATTTTTGCTTTCTACTTTGTATCTGTAATCTGAAGTTTTTTAATTTTCTTTTTTTATTTTTTAAGATTTAATTTATTTATTTGACAGCACAAGTAGGCAGAGTGGCGGGCAAAGGGAGAGGGAGAAGCAGGCTCTCGCCTGAGCAGGGAGCCTGATGTGGGGCTCGAATCTAGGACCCCGGGATCTTGACCTGAGCCGAAGGCAGATGCTTAACCGACTGAGCCACCCAGGTGCCCCTGTAATCTGAATTTTTTTAAATAAAACTAATTTCATAAGTAGAAATACAAATAAAGTTAGTAATCAGATTTTTTGGAAATTCTGAAACCGTAAATATAGAGACTTGAAATAGGTTTGCCTGTGGGAGGTGGAGTTCTGTAACAGTAAAACAGAAAGCCCTCATGTCATCTTGGGTGGCCTGTTTCTCTAAGAAGTGCTTGCTCTGGGTCAATATTAATGTCTAAGGTGTGATGTTCTTAAATAAACCCATGAAAAGGTATTTAGCAGTAATCACCTCTCCCTTTCTCCCCAAAGAGTAGATGTGACTGCTTGGGTATCAGAAAATACTTTTATTTTAATTGAGTATCAGTGATGTTTACAGTGCTGTGTATAAGTTGTATGCTGTGCCCTTTTTAAAAAATACTGCACCAGAATAGAATACGTTACCGTCTCAACCTGAGTAACTGTTGACTCAGCATTTGTATTTCTCTGATTTGTTCTTAGAACATCTAATGAAATTGTCTATGGAAGAACTTGTAGAATTTCTTCAGGAGACCCTGGCAAAGGATTTTTTCTTCGAAGATGACTTTGTAATAGAGCAACTTCAGATTTCTATGGTGGAACTAAAGCGTGCAAAATTAGACCTTCCAGAACCTGGTAAGAAATATTCAAACACTTTCTATATAAGTCATAATTAAAGTTGGGAAATGATGCAGTGAACACGGGCCATTTCTGTTTCAGAACATAAGCATTATGTGTACTTGTGATGGCAAGCTGTTTATGGCTTTGTGCTTATTTTAAGAAAAAGCAAATAAACGCATTAATGAAATCTGCCTCTCCTAATAGAATAACTGTACTATCCCTGTTTAAATTTAGAATGTTTGGATGGCAAATACTGATCAAGAGAAGTAATCATGGTGCTTTAAATGAGCTAAACAATAACCTTTACTTTCAGCATCTCATTTTGTAAAACCATAAGGAATAGCAGAGAAAATAGAAGATCTATTTTATAGAAGAGGACCCAGATACTGCAATGCTTCTGTCTGAAGCTACAGAACCAGCAGATGGCGTTATTGACACTGGAGTCTGAGCTTTCTGACTGCTGATCCAGGGCACTTGGCAGTATGTCGCAGTGTAGATAATAGATTTTATTCGCTTATTTCAAAAGCTCTTCCAGCACCTCCTAGTAGATTTTCTGTGAGGTGCTGGGCAAGAGATTCAGCAACTGAAGAGAAAGACATGCTTCTTGTCTCAAGGTGCACACAGGAGACACAGAATTTATATAACTGATAACAAATGAAGTGTAAGTAAATAGGATAAATGGGGGAAGGATCAAAGGAAGGGTCGGATGAAAGGGAAGAAAAAAGAAAATGTGGAAATATCTCAGCAGGAATAACTTTTTTAAAGTTTTGACCTGGTATTGCTTGACAAGAAATTGTTTCCTGAGAAAAAGTCATTTTTCGCCAATTTCCTTTCTTGTCTTTGTTCCAAGCCAATCCAGCTGTGATGCCCTCAGGTAGAGTAGGAGGTAGCATTTCCCGGTCAGTGTGGCACATATTTTGATGTCTTCTTGAAGATGTCTGTACAGAAAAACAAGCAGAGATGCGTTCATGGAAAGCACATCTTTTTCCCTTTGGTAAAAACCAAGATGCTCTGCTTTTAGTTACTTCATTTTGAGGGGTCTAATTGGTATTCCTCCGAGTTCGTTCTGGGTCATCAAGATTCACTAGAAAACAAACTTACACAGCAATGATTGATGGTAGTCAGAGGCCTTGTGCAGCATCACCCGTGCTAAGTGAGGACACCCCTCTCATGTTCAGTGTACTAATGTCCGTTCCCCACTGATTCTTTACCGTAGCAGGGAGCGCCCGTGGAACAACAGTGACTAAGTATTCTTGCCACTTTAACATTTATTTCAAAATATGGTGCCTTTTTTTTTCCAAAAAAGTCAAGACATGTTTTAGTAAAAGACATACAGAGAGAAAATATTGCAGAATAGGATGATTTAGCATCTAACTAGGAGCTATTACTTTTTGAATGCTTAGGATGGGCCACAGGCTACATGCATTATCCCATTTAATCCCTTAAAATAGCTCAGAAAAAGTACTCACCTGCCTTTTACACGTGAATAAACTTAGTAGTATATAAGATCTTTTTACTAGGAGGTGGTAGAATGGGGATGGAGAGGGGAGTGCGGATAAAGGGAGAGGGAAAGATAAATAACACCAGGCACATTGGCTAAAGCTTGCCCTGATCGTACTGATAAGGTGCAAAGTGGTGAGGTAGCTCTGCACTTTAGGACAATAATCTGTCTCTCATCTGTATTTCTACTACTACTACATTTACTTTCTGGGCTTTGTGTTCTGTAGCCTGCCCAGTGTCATCCTCTTTAAATTACTGCAAGCTATATATGGAACATTAAGATAATTAAGTAGTCATTGTAGTAAGAAATTTTAACATCCTATCATCTTAAAAACACACATGAGCATGTTATTTCTTTGTAGCTCCTTATGAGCTGCCTCAGTTTGCAATTTGTTTTTCCAGACCCACAGAACACATGGTATTTTAAATTGTTATTTTTTTTTTCTGGTTGGATAGAGTTTTCCATTGTTTTGATGCACATTTCTTTAATTTTGATTGCCTTTTTATTGGGCATTTTAATTTCTTTTTCTATAAACTTCCCTGTTCATCTTCTGCCCATTTTTCTCTTGCTGTATTTATGCACGTTCTTCCTAAGTAAAGGAAATTGGCCAGTTTATTATATGTGTTATAGATACTTTTCATATAGAATTCTTAAAAATTTAATCCCTGTATGGCATCTCACTTCTGTGTCTTAGGTAAAGAATTTTCCACATGCTGAATGAAAAATATTTGGTTACCCACATTTTCTCCTGCAACTTTTTTTTTTTTTTTATGCTTAAATCTTTAGTCCATCTAGAATTACTTTTGGTTTAAGGGAAGAGTTTTAAGGGTGTGTCTTTAATTTCCACAAATTTGTGAATTTTCCAATTTTACTTCTATTGATTGACTTCTAACTTCATCCTGTTGTGGTCAGAAGATACTTTGTAGAACATCTATCTTTCAAAACGTGTTGAGACTCAATTTGTGACTTAACATACGGTATGTCCTAAAATGGTTCATCTGCACTTGAGAAGAATGTGTATGCTGGGGGTGCCTGGGTGGCTCAGTCGGCTAAGCATCTGCCTTTGGCTCAGGTCATGTATCGCAGGGTCCTGGGATCGAGCCCCACATTGGGCTCCCTGCTCAGCGGGGAGCCTGCTTCTCTCTCTGCCTGCTCCTCCTGCATGTGCTCTCTCCTCTCTCTTTCTCTTTGGCAAATAAATAAAATCTTAAAAAAAAAAAAAAAGAATATGTATGCTGTAGTTGGTGGGTTAGGGAGTTCCGTAAATGTCTGTTAGATCTAGTTGGTTTATTGTGTTGTTTACGTCCTCTATGTCCTCATCTTCTGCCTGGTTATTCTGTTACTGTGGGCCAGGCATTGAAGTTTCCAGCTATTTTTGTTGAACTATTTCTCTCTTCAATTCTATCAGTTTGTCTGGCATATATTTTGATGGTCTATTATTAGGTGCACACATGTTTGCTGTTATTATATCTGCTTAAGATATAATGTTCTTTTTTGTCTCTTGTAACCTTTTTTAGATGTATAGTCTGTTTTGTCTGATTTAGTATAGCTACCCCTACTCCCCTTTGTTACTGTTTGCTTGGAATGTCTTTTTCCATCCTTTCACTGTCAATGTGTTGGTATCTTTTGATCTGAAGTGAGTCTCCTGAAGGTAACATATAGTTGGATCATGTGTCTTTATCCATTCTGCCAATCTCTGTCTTTTGATTTAAGAGTTTAAACTGTTTACTTTTAAAGTAATTACTGATAAGGAAGGACTTCTGTCATTTTGCTGTTTGTTTTCTATATACTTTGTCCTTTATTTCCTGGATTACTATCTTTCCATTTGGTTGATTTTTATTTATTTATTTATTTATTTATTTATTTATTTATTTATTTATTTTAAAAGATTTTATTTATTTATTTGAGAGAGAGAGAATGAGAGAGAGCAAGCACATGAGAGGGGGGAGGGTCAGAGGGAGAAGCAGACTCCCCGCCGAGCAGGGAGCCCGATGCGGGACTTGATCCAGGGACTCCAGGATCATGACCTGAGCCGAAGGCAGTCACTTAACCAACTGAGCCACCCAGGCGCCCTGATTTTTTTTTATTGTGAAATGTTGAAATTACTTATTTTCTTCTGTGTATATTCTATAGCTACTTGTGTGTGTTTGTGTGTGTGCGTGGTTAAAGGAGTTATATTTAACATCCTAAAGTTATAACTCTCTAATTCAGATTTGGATTAACTTCAATAACATACAAGAGCTCTGCTCCTTTACAGCTCCATCCCCAGCCCTTTCAGTTGTTGATGTCCCCATATGACATCTTTATACAGTCTGTGCCCAAAAACATAAAGTAATAATTCTTTTATGATTCTTTTATTTTTTTATTATTAACATATAATGTATTGTTTCAGGGGTACAGGTCTGTGATTCATCAGTCTTACACAATTCACAGCACTCCCCACAACACATACCCTCCCCAGTGTCCATCACCCAGCCAGCCCATCCCTCCCACCCCCCTCCACTCCAGCAATAATTCTTTTAAATGCATTAGTCTCTTAAATTATGGAGAAAACAAAATGTGGAGTACAAACTGAAGTTACAACAATACTAGCTTTTAGACAAATAATTGTTTTTTTTAAACCATTATTCTCTTAAATCATATAGAAAAACAGAAAGTGGAGTTACAAATCATTGTTATAGTAGTAATAGCTTTTATAATTCCCTGTGTTTTTACCTGTACTCTGATCTTTATTTCTTTTTTTGATTTAAATTCAATTAACCAACATATAATACATCATTAGTTTTTCAATGATTCATGAGTTGTATATGATAGCTAGTGCTCATCACATCTTTATTTCTTTTTATGCCTTTGAATTTCTGTGTAATGTCCTTTCATTTCACACTGCACCCTTGAACATTTCTTTCAAGGCAGGTCTAGTGGTAACAGACTTCCTCCACTTTTGTTTATTTGGGAATGTCTTAATTTTTCCCTCACTTTTGAAGGACAGTTTTAACAGATATAGGATTCTTGGTTGATAGTTTTTTGTTTTTTTTTTTCTTTTTAATGCTTTGAATGTATTGGCTGACTTCTGGCCTCCAAAGTTTCTGATGAGAAATCTGCTTATAACCTTATGAGGATGAGGATACCTTTTTTTTTTTTACTTTTTATTGTTATGTTAATCACCATACATTACATCTTTAGTTTTTGATGTAGTGTTCCATGATTCATTGTTTGTGCATAACACCCAGTGCTCCATGCAGAACATGCCCTCTTTAATAGCCATCACCAGGCTAACCCATCCTCCCACCCCCCTCCCCTCTAGAACCCTCAGTTTGTTTTTCAGAGTCCATTGGCTCTCATGGTTCATCTCCCCCTCCGATTTCCCCCCCTTCATTCTTCCCCTCCTACCATCTTCTTCTTTTTTTTTTTCTTAACATATATTGCATTATTTGTTTCAGAGGTACAGATCTGTGATTCAACAGTCTTGCACAATTCACAGTGCTCACCATAGCACATACCCTCCCCAGTGTCTATCACCCAGCCACCCCATCCCTCTCACCCCACCCTCCACTCCAGCAACCCTCAGTTTGTTTCCTGAGATTAAGAATTGCTCATATCAGTGAGGTCATATGATACATGTCTTTCTCTGATTGACTTATTTCGCTCAGCATAACACCCTCCAGTTCCATCCACAACGTTGCAAATGGCAAGATCTCGTTCCTTTTAATGGCTGCATAATATTCCATTGTATATATATACCACATCTTCTTTATCCATTCATCTGTCGATGGACATCTTGGCTCTTTCCACAGTTTGGCTATTGTGGACATTGCTGCTATAAACATCAGGGTGCACGTACCCCTTCGGATCCCTACATTTGTATCTTTGGGGTAAATACCCAGTAGTGCAATTGCTGGATCGTATGGTAGCTCTATTTTCAACTTTTTGAGGAACCTCCATACTGTTTTCCAGAGTGGTTGCACCAGCTTGCATTCCCATCAACAGTGTAGGAGGGTTCCCCTTCTCCGCATCCCCCCCAACATCTGTCGTTTCCTGACTTGTTAATTTTAGCCATTCTGACTGGTGTGAAGTGGTATCTCATTGAGGTTTTGATTTGGTTTCCCTGAAGCCGAGCGATGTTGAGCACTTTTTCATGTGTCTGTTGGCCATTTAGATGTCTTCTTTGGAAAAATGTCTGTTCATGTCTTTTGCCTATTTCTTGAATTGGATCATTTGTTCTTTGGGTGTTGAGTTTGATGAGTTCTTTATAGATTTTGCATACTAGCCCTTTATCTGATATATCATTTGCAAATATCTTCTCACATTCTGTCGGTTGTCTTTTGGTTTTGTTGACTGTTTCTTTTGCTGTGCAAAAGCTTTTTATCTTGATGAAGTCCCAATAGTTCATTTTTTGCCCTTGCTTTGCTTGCCTTTGGCGATGTTTCTAGGAAGAAGTTGCTTCGGCTGAGGTCAAAGAGGTTGCTGCCTGTGTTCTCCTTCAGGATTTTGATGGACTCCTGTCTCACATTGAGGTCTTTCAACCATTTGGGTCTATTTTTGTGTGTGGTGTAAGGAAATGGTCCAGTTTCATTCTTCTGCATGTGGCTGTCCAATTTTCCCAACACCATTTGTTGAAGAGACTGTCTTTGTTCCATTGGACATTCTTTCCTGCTTTGTCGAAGATTAGTTGACCATAGAGTTGAGGGTCCATTTTTGGGCTCTCTGTCCTGTTCCATTGATCTGTGGGTCTGTTTTTATGCCAGTACCATACTGTCTTGATGATGACAGCTTTGCAATAGAGCTGGAAGTCTGGAATTGTGATGCCGCCAGCTTTGCTTTTCTTTTTCAACATTCCTCTTGCTCTTAGGGGTCTTTTCTGGTTCCATACAAATTTTAGGATTATTTGTTCCATTTCTTTGAAAAAAGTGGATGGTATTTTGATGGGGATTGCATTGAATGTGTAGATTGCTCTAGGTAGCATTGACATCTTCACAATATTTGTTCTTCCGATCCATGAGCATGGAACGTTTTTCCATTTCTTTGTGTCTTCCTCAATTTCTTTCATGAGTATTTTCTAGTTTTCTGAGTA
>NW_023270453.1:10718964-10767845 GCF_011800145.1 Mirounga leonina
ATGGCTGCATAATATTCCATTGTATATATATACCACATCTTCTTTATCCATTCATCTGTCGATGGACATCTTGGCTCTTTCCACAGTTTGGCTATTGTGGACATTGCTGCTATAAACATCAGGGTGCACGTACCCCTTCGGATCCCTACATTTGTATCTTTGGGGTAAATACCCAGTAGTGCAATTGCTGGATCGTATGGTAGCTCTATTTTCAACTTTTTGAGGAACCTCCATACTGTTTTCCAGAGTGGTTGCACCAGCTTGCATTCCCATCAACAGTGTAGGAGGGTTCCCCTTCTCCGCATCCCCCCCAACATCTGTCGTTTCCTGACTTGTTAATTTTAGCCATTCTGACTGGTGTGAAGTGGTATCTCATTGAGGTTTTGATTTGGTTTCCCTGAAGCCGAGCGATGTTGAGCACTTTTTCATGTGTCTGTTGGCCATTTAGATGTCTTCTTTGGAAAAATGTCTGTTCATGTCTTTTGCCTATTTCTTGAATTGGATCATTTGTTCTTTGGGTGTTGAGTTTGATGAGTTCTTTATAGATTTTGCATACTAGCCCTTTATCTGATATATCATTTGCAAATATCTTCTCACATTCTGTCGGTTGTCTTTTGGTTTTGTTGACTGTTTCTTTTGCTGTGCAAAAGCTTTTTATCTTGATGAAGTCCCAATAGTTCATTTTTTGCCCTTGCTTTGCTTGCCTTTGGCGATGTTTCTAGGAAGAAGTTGCTTCGGCTGAGGTCAAAGAGGTTGCTGCCTGTGTTCTCCTTCAGGATTTTGATGGACTCCTGTCTCACATTGAGGTCTTTCAACCATTTGGGTCTATTTTTGTGTGTGGTGTAAGGAAATGGTCCAGTTTCATTCTTCTGCATGTGGCTGTCCAATTTTCCCAACACCATTTGTTGAAGAGACTGTCTTTGTTCCATTGGACATTCTTTCCTGCTTTGTCGAAGATTAGTTGACCATAGAGTTGAGGGTCCATTTTTGGGCTCTCTGTCCTGTTCCATTGATCTGTGGGTCTGTTTTTATGCCAGTACCATACTGTCTTGATGATGACAGCTTTGCAATAGAGCTAGAAGTCTGGAATTGTGATGCCGCCAGCTTTGCTTTTCTTTTTCAACATTCCTCTTGCTCTTAGGGGTCTTTTCTGGTTCCATACAAATTTTAGGATTATTTGTTCCATTTCTTTGAAAAAAGTGGATGGTATTTTGATGGGGATTGCATTGAATGTGTAGATTGCTGTAGGTAGCATTGACATCTTCACAATATTTGTTCTTCCGATCCATGAGCATGGAACGTTTTTCCATTTCTTTGTGTCTTCCTCAATTTCTTTCATGAGTATTTTCTAGTTTTCTGAGTATAGATCCTTTGCCTCTTTGGTTAGATTTATTCCTAGGTATCTTATGGTTTTGGGTGCAATTGTAAATGGGATCAACTCCTTAATTTCTCTTTCTTCTGTCTTGTTGTTGGTGTATAGGAATGCCACTGATTTCTGTGCATTGATTTTATATCCTGCCACTTGACTGAATTCCTGTATGAGTTCTAGCAGTTTTGGGGTGGAGTCTTTTGGGTTTTCCACATAAAGTATCATATCATCTGCAAAGAGTGAGAATTTGACTTCTTTGCCGATTTGGATGCCTTTGATTTCTTTTTGTTGTCTGATTGCTGTGGCTAGGACTTCCAATACTATGTTGAATAGCAGTGGTGATAGTGGACATCCCTGCCGCGTTCCTGACCTTAGGGGGAAAGCTCTCAGTTTTTCCCCATTGAGAATGATATTTGCTGTAGGTTTTTCATAGATGGCTTTTATGATACTGAGGTATGTTCCCTCTATCCCTATACTCTGAAGAGTTTTGATCAAGAAAGGATGCTGTACTTGTCAAGGGCTTTTTCTGCATCTATTGAGAGGATCATATGATTCTTGTTCTTTCTTTTGTTAATGTATTGTATCACGTTGATTGATTTGCGGATGTTGAACCAACCTTGCAGCCCAGGGATAAATCCCACTTTGTCGTGCTGAATAATCCTTTTAATGTACTGTTGGATCCTATTGGCTAGTATTTTGGTGAGAATTTTTGCATCCATGTTCATCAGGGATATTGGTCTGTAATTCTCCTTTTTGAGGTGGTCTTTGTCTGGTTTTGGGATCAAGGTAATGGTGGCCTCATAAAATGAGTTTGGAAGTTTTCCTTCCATTTCTAATTTTTGGAACAGTTTCAGAAGAATAGGTATTAATTCTTCTTTAAATGTTTGGTAGAATTCCCCTGGGAAGCCATCTGGCCCTGTGCTCTTGTTTGTTGGGAGATTTTTGATGACTGCTTCAATTTCCTTAGTGATTATAGGTCTGTTCAGGTTTTCTATTTCTTCCTGGTTCAGTTTTGGTAGTTGATACATCTCTAGGAATGCATCCATTTCTTCCAGGTTATCTAATTTGCTGGCATGTAGTTGCTCATAATATGTTCTTATAATTGTTTGTATTTCTTTGGTGTTGGTTGTGATCTCTCCTCTTTCATTTATGATTTTGTTGATTTGGGTCATTTCTCTTTTCTTTTTGAGAAGTCCGGCCAGCGGTTTATCACTCTTGTTAATTTTCAAAGAACCAGCTCCTAGTTTCGTTGATCTGTTCTACTGTTCTTTTGGTTTCTATTTCATTGATTTCTGCTCTGATCTTTATTATTTCTCTTCTCCTGCTGTGTTTAGGCTTTATTTGCTGTTCTTTGTCCAGCTCCTTTAGGTGTAGGGTTAGGTTGTGTACTTGAGACCATTCTTGTTTCTTGAGAAAGGCTTGTATTGCTATATACTTTCCTCTTAGGACTGCCTTTGCTGCATCCCAAAGATTTTGAACAGTTGTGTTTTCATTTTCATTGGTTTCCATGAATTTTTTAAATTCTTCTTTAATTTCCTGGTTGACCCATTCATTCTTTAGTAGGATGCTCTTTAGCCTCCATGTATTTGAGTTCTTTCCGACTTTCCTCTTGTGAGTTCTAGTTTCAAAGCATTGTGGTCTGAAAATAGGCAAGGAATGATCCCAATCTTTTGGAACTGGCTGAGACCTGATTTGTGACCTAGGATGTGATCTATTCTGGAGAACGTTCCATGGGCACTAGAGAAAAATGTGTATTCTGTTGCTTTGGGATGGAATGTTCTGAATATGTCTGTGAAGTCCATTTGGTCCAGTGTGTCATTTAAAGTCTTTATTTCCTTGTTGATCTTTTGCTTAGATCTGTCCATTTCAGTGAGGGGGATGTTAAAGTCCCCCACTATTATTGTATTGTTGTCGATGTGTTTCTTTGCTTTTGTTATTAATTGCCTTATATAATTGGCTGCTCCCATGTTAGGGGCATAGATATTTACAATTGTTAGATCTTCTTGTTGGATAGACCCTTTAAGTACGATATAGTGTCCTTCCTCATCTCTTATTACAGTCTTTGGTTTAAAATCTAATTTGTCTGATAGAAGGATTGCCACCCCAGCTTTCTTTTGGTGTCCATTAGCACGGTAAATGGTTTTCCACCCCCTCACTTTCAATCTGGGGGTGTCTTTGGGTCTAAAATGTGTCTCTTGCAGACAGCATATTGATGGGTCTTGTTTTTTAATCCAATCTGAAAGCCTGTGTCTTTTGATTGGGGCATTTAGCCCATTTACATTCAGGGTAACTATTGAAAGATAGGAATTTAGTGCCATTGTATTGCCTGTAAGGTGACTGTTACTGTATATTGTCTGTGTTCCTTTCTGGTCTATGTTGCTTTTAGGCTCTCTCTTTGCTTAGAGGACCCCTTTCAAGATTTCTTGTAGGGCTGGTTTTGTGTTTGCAAATTCCTTTAGTTTTTGTTTGTCCTGGAAGCTTCTTATCTCTCCTTCAATTTTCAATGACAGCCTAGCTGGATAGAGTATTCTTGGCTGCATATTTTTCTCATTTAGTGCTCTGAATATATCCTGCCAGTCCTTTCTGGCCTGCCAGATCTCTGTGGATAGGTCTGTTGCCAATCTAATGTTTCTACCCTTGTAGGTTACATATCTCTTCTCCCGAGCTGCTTTCAGGATTTTCTCTTTGTCTCTGAGACTCGTAAGTTTTACTATTAGATGTCGGGGTGTTGACCTATTTTTCCTGATTTTGAGAGGGGTTCTCTGTGCCTCCTGGATTTTGATGCCTTTTTCCTTCCCCAAAGTAGGGAAGTTCTCTGCTATAATTTGCTCCATTATACCTTCTGCCCCCCTCTCTCTTTCTTCTTCTGGGATCCCAATTATTCTAATGTTGTTTCGTCTTATGGTATTGCTTATCTCTCGAATCCTGCCCTCGTGATCCAGTAGTTGTTTATCTCTCTTTTTCTCAGCTTCTTTATTTTCCATCATTTGGTCTTCTGTATCACTGATTCTTTCTTCTGCTTCATTTATCCTAGAGGTTAGCACCCCCATTTTTGACTGCACCTCATGAATAGCCTTTTTGATTTCAACTTGGTTAGATTTTAGTTCTTTTATTTCTCCAGAAAGAGTTTCTTTAATAACTTCCATGCTTTTTTCAAGCCCAGCTAGTATCTTTAAAGTCATGATTCTGAACTCTAGATCTGACATCATACTAATGTCCGCATTGAGTAGGTCCCTGGCAGTCGGTACTACCTCTTGTTCTTTTTGTTGAGGTGATTTTTTCCGTCTTGTCATTTTGTCCAGAGGAGAATAGATGAATGAGAGAACAAAATGCTAACAGGGTAACAATGTCCCCAGAAAATATACTCTAAACAAATCAGAAAAGACATGAGGTCAGGGGAAAAGAAAGGGAAAGAAAGAAAAAAGAAAAAAATAAAGGTAAAAACAAAAACAGAGCAAAGCAAAAAGAAAAACAGAGTATGATCAAATATGATCAGGCTGGTGCATAGATCAGTGCCACACACTAGATTTTGGTTGTCTTTTGGTCTGTTAGAAGAAAGTGCCTCCCAAATTTTAAAGAAAGAAAACTTATATATGTACAAAAATAAGGGTTGGTATGATGAAGGGATGGAATATGACTGTAAAGATGAAAAGTATAAAAAATTTCATAAAAGGAATTGATAAGAAGTTGTTTGAAAAAAGAAGAGGATTTAAAAAAAAAGAAAAAAAAGGGGAGAGAATGTGATCAGGCAGGAGAGTAGAACAAAGCCATACACTAGAGTTTTAGGGTATATTTTGATCTGTTAGAAGAAACCGTATCTCAAAATTTTAAAGAGAGAAGAACTTATATATATATGCCAAAAATAAGGGTAACTACTATGAATGGATAGAATATGACTCTCAAAATGAAAAATAAAAATGTTTTTTAAAAAAGGGATTGATAAGATGTTGGTTGAAAAAGGGAAAAAGAAAAATTAAAAAAAAAAAAAAAGACAGTTAAAAAAAATTAGCTTTGAAAGACTAAAGAATTATGGTAAAAAAGCCATGGATTCTATGTGAAGTATTCCCCTAGCGCTGGAGTTCTGCCCTTTTCATTGATAGGTAAACTTGGTCTTGGCTGGCTGTTCTTGCTGATCTTCTGGGGGAGGGGCCTGTTGCCATGGTTCCCAAATGTCTTTGCCGGAGGCGGAATTGCCCCGCCCTTGCCAGTCCAGGCTAAGTAATCTGCTTGGGTTTGCTCTCAGGAGCTTCTGTTCCCTGCAAGCTGTCCATTCGGCTTTGGAGGCCGAGAATGAAAATGGCGCCTCCCAGTCTCTGCCCTAGAGGAGCTGAGAACTCGGGGCCCAGCTCCTCACTGAGCCCCCAGAGAAAAGCAGTCAATCACTCCCATCTCCCCGGTCTCTGGCCGCACTCCGCGCTCACCCGGCCTGTGACTGAGCGTTTCTATCTCTGACACCTGGACTCGGTGTGGAGACTCCAAACCCAGCAGATCCCTGCAGTGCGCTCCCGTGCCGCTCCTCCCAGGGGAGGAAAGGGAGTCTCCCCGGATCTGCCGCTTGTTGGGTCCCTGCTGGAGGAGCAGTGGCCCAACTGTGCCGCGGATCACAGTTTTTGGCAATCCTGACCTGAGACCCCACGCCTCAGCTCTGTCTCTGCAGCCGGCTTCCCTGCTCCGATACCTGGGAGTTCTGCTGTACTCAGGCACCCCCAGTCTTTCTGTGACCCCAAGGGTCCTGAGACCACACTGTCCCATGAGGGTTCCACCCCCAGCTTACCCACTGGAGCGACGTCCCTCAGCGGAGCCGACTTCTAAAATTTCCGATTTTGTGCTCTGCGGCTCTATCACTTGCCAGAAGCGGCAGACGGAAGCCCCCTCCCCCGCCGTCTATCCTCCCGAATATTACCTCGGATTCACTTCTCCGCATGTCCTACCTTCCAGAAAGTGGTCGGTTTTCTGTTCAGAGAGTTGTTGCTATTCTTTTCTTCGATCTTCTGTTGAGTTTGTAGGTGTTCAGAATGGTGTGATCCCTATCCAGCTGAATTCCTGAGACCAGATGAAATCCAGGTCTCCTACTCCTCCTCCACATTAGGTTTTAATCCGAGGATACCTTTTATATGACAAGTTGCTTCTCTCTTCCTGCTTTCAAGATTCTGTCTTTTGAAAGTTTGATTGTAATGTGTCTCAGTGTGGGTTTGAGTTCATTTTATTTGGAGTTCTTTAAACTTCTCGGATGTTTATATTCATGTCCTTAATCAAATTTGGGAAGTTTTCAGCCATTATTTTGTCAAGTATTTTTTCTGCCCTGTCCCCCTCTCCTTCTGGGACTCCCATAATGCATATGTTTGTCTGCATGATGGTTTCCACAGTCCCTTAGGCTCTGTTCACTTTTCTTCCATCTTTCTTCTTTCTGTTCTTCAGACTTGATAATTTCCATTGTCCTGTCTTAAAGTTGGCTGACTATTTCTTCTACTGCTTAAATCTGCCTTTGAATGCTCTAGTGATTATTTAATTTCATTTATTGTATTTTTCAGCTCCAAAATTTCTGATCTCTTTTTATGTGTTCTCTTTATTCATGTTATCATTTTGCTTATACATGATTTTCTTAACTTTATCCACATCTTCCTTTAGTTCTTTGAGCTTCTTTAAGACATTTATTTTAAAGTTTTTGTCTAGTTTATCTACCATTGGTCTTTTTCAGGGACAGTGTCTGTTGATTTATTTTTTTCCTTTGAATAAGCCATGCTTTCCTGTTTCTTTGTATCTTGTGATTTTTTTGTTGAAAACTGGGCACTTGTATACAATGATGTGGTAACTCTGGAGCTTTCTCCCTTTTCCCCAGGTTTGCTGTTTTTTTGTTGTTTTGTTTGTTTGTTTTATTATTGTAGGTTGTGTCTGTGCCAAGGATCAGCCTGAAGTGTAAACTTAAGTTCTTCTCAGAACCTTTTCTGAAACTTTCCCTGCACATGAATAGTCACTTTCTAATTTTACCCATATATGTAGTAGTTTTCGAATGTCCTAGTCTTTAATATCTGCTTCCCAGAAGGGGGAAAAAGTAAAGAGGAGAAAAAAGGGACTGGCCCTTTAAAGTCCCTGAAAGTCGCCTAGAGGGGCTTGCAACAGTGGGGGGAGGTGCAACAGAAGTGGCCTCCACCTCTTTGTCTACAAGTCTCTGATGGAAGCAGCTATCAGCAGCCAGAGCACAGCTCTCCAGTATGTGGAGGACGAGTTCTTTTTGCCCATCCTGGTTCTCCAAGCTGCATGCACACTGCTCCAGGAACAGTGTGAAGCTGGCCTGCCCTGTGGCCGGGGGTGGGTATGGGCAGTGTCTACAGTGCTGAGAGCTGAAGTTGACCAATATTAACTGCAGTTTACCATTCAAGCCTTTTCTTGGCAATTACAAGCTTTCAGTAGACACCAGAGTTCCAGAGTAGTTCTATAGACAGATCCTAGGTGGGGAGACAGATTCCTGGCGCTTTTTATTCTGCCATCTTCCTAGAATCCTCTTCTTTTCAATGTATTTCTTTCTTTTTTTTTTTTTTTTAAGATTTTATTTATTTATTTGAGAGAGAGAGAATGAGAGGGAAGAGGGTCAGAGGGAGAAGCAGACCCCCCGCTGAGCAGGGAGCCTGGTATGGGACTTGATCCCGGGACTCCAGGATCATGACCTGAGCCGAAGGCAGTCGCCTAACCAACTGAGCCACCCAGGTGCCCCTTTTCAATGTATCTCTAATGTTATGGAGCAAGTTTGATTCCCTCACATTTTCTAAGATTCTAGAGTATAGAGTTATCAACAAATAATAGTGTTTTTTCTTCCTTTTAAATATTTATGCTTCTTACTTATTTTTCATCTCAAGAAGGTACCAAACTTACTGTTTTTTCCAAATTAAAAAAAAAAGTGGATGTTGAGTTGTTTTTTTTTTTTAATGGTTTTTAGGTACAAATGAGTTAATCTTTTTATTTTTTTCTTTTTAAAACCTTTTAGTATGGTGAATTTTATTAATGTATTTTCTAATTGTGAACCATCATTACACTTCTTGGATAAATTTCACTTAGTTGTGATAAATTATTCTGGTAAAGTACTCATGATTTATACTTGCTAATATTTTACTTAACTTTTTTGTTCTTGTTATTCCTGTGTGGATTGCAATTGACTAAAACTTCTGTGTATTATCAGGTTATTCTAGCATCATACTTTGGAAAGTTTCTTCTTCCTTTGTGTTCTGGAAAATTTTATGTAGTATTAAAATTGTCCCTTAACTGTTCAAAATACACTTATGAAACTGTCCTGGTCTGATATGCTTGTTTTATGGGGAATCACTCTTTGATAACTTTATCCTTTCCTGGTTATTGGTTATTGTTTTGTTACTTGTTTTGTCTTCCGAGGTCAGGGTGCATCATCTATTTTTTCTTAGAAAGTTGTTCACTTCAGTTTCTAAATTTATTTGTATAAAGTTTTACAAAAAGCTTTTCAAACATACACAAAAGAGTGTTAAAGACCCCCCCCCCATGTATCCATCACACAGCTTACTGAATAATTTTTAAGTGAAAATAAAGACCTCATGATATTTCACCCTAAATACTTTAGTCTCTATGTCTAAGAAACAAGGACTTTCTCCTGGCTAAGCACAGTGCCATTATCAAACCTCATAAAAATAACAATATAATTCTCAAATATGATCTAATACCAATTCCATATTAAAAGTTTTCCAGTTATACCCAAAACTGTCTTAGCTGTTTTTCCTCCACCAGGTTTTAGCCAGGGACCCACTTTGTTTATATGCCTGTTAGGTCTCTTAATGTGCAACAGCATCTTCCTCTCCCTTGCTTCTCACCCCTGCCTTTTATTTTACTCCTTTGTCAGTGATGTTTCCCATTGCCTCAGAGAATGAATGTCACCTATTTTGGAGTAGTCTGAATTTTCTTTCCAGTAGTCATTTAACTGGTTCCTGTAGCCTCTATATTTCCTATCAGCTTAGAAGTTAGATGTAGAGGTTTAGTTAGATTCAGATGAAATAGGAGGCAAATAATGACTAGTTTTATTACTATCAGTGATACTTCTTGATCCCTGGCTAAAAGGTAGTGAAAACCAGATCTCTTTCTTTTAAAAATAAAAGATTTTTTTAATTGCAAGAACTTTTCAATTAGCAAGTGATCTGTGGCATAATGTTTTGACACTTTACAGGTATCCACTTTCCTTTTAATCTTTCCCCTGATGGATAATCCTTGCCGAAAACAAATTATTTCATTACAGATTGTAAAGTAGTTATTTTCAAATTCCATTATTTCTTTTACATTTATCAACAGATTGTCTTCTGTAACAGAGTTTTCTCTCCTTCATCAACAGGGGCTCTTTAGTTACCCTAAGATGTATTTCCTACTGAAAAGACAGAATAAATGCTTAATTTTTTCTTTTACCAATTTTCAGAGTTAGGAGTTGATGTTCTTGATTATCTCCAGTGGCAGAGAGTGAGCTTTTGTTTTGGCTTTCTCACTGTGAATCCATGGAATTTGATATATTCTTAATATTTCAATCAGATATAATTATTACTGTTTTAATGTTCACATTGTTCTCACGTGGGATCTCCCTTAAACTGATTTCTGTGTTCTTCTGACTCAACACTATTTGTCTTTAAATACTTCCTTTTATGTGCAACAAGGTATTTCTGGCTTACCCTAAAAATCCCTTATTGCTCAGATTTATTACACAAATAATTTATGAATATATCCTCATAAGAACTCTAAACAATCTTTGCAGTATGTTGAGTGAAGTATGAAGGCTTTCCATTACTTCAGGTTGGGGAATATTCTTTGAGTCCTTTTCCGTTGCTTTTACATATAAACTTGTGTTGAAAGCACTTATATTTACATAAATGTACACAGCTTTTTTGTAACTTTTATCAACAAATGTTTCCTTCTCTTCCTAATTTGCTGTTTATATTCTTGTTTGTGTTGTTAGTCTTCGTTTGTTAGGAGTATATCAAACCTTTCCTTTATGTCGCTTATCTGATTTCCAGCCATTTGTGCTCTGTCTTACGTTATTTCTGTTTTATTAATTCTATCATGCCTTTCTTTTTGACCGCTGCTGTAGTAAAAATGTACAAAGTAGTTAGAAAGTTTCAGCTCTGCATCTCTTAATGTAACTCAACTCTGAAGACCCCAGTTTAAATAAACTGTATGTCAAGTTGACAAAGCATTAAACTGACTCCCATTGTTTCCTGCATACCCCGTTGGCTCACGATCTTGAGGTGGAACTATCCCTTGGTTCTCCTCAGCTATCTATCTTCTATTCGCAGGAGGCCGTCTGGCAAAGATGTTATCAGTTAGGGAAGTCACTCTGGTTAGAAAGCCCATGTTGATCCACGGTGACTGCCCATTCAGCCCAGCTCTAGCTTATGACCATATGACCTTGAAGAATCAGGAGCATATTTTTCTTAGAATAATTGAGAGAGCCATTTTAATTTTTATCTTTTATTTTAGGTATCAGAAAACATGAAACTTAAGGAACCTTGTTAAGAAAGGAAAGCATTTTGTTGCTTTTAGCTGTGGTGCATGTCCTTTTTCATCCTAGGGAAATTGGGATTTTTTATTTTGTCTCTTTACAGCAAAACTTTGCCGGCTTGAGGATTGCCTTTTCTCTTTTGTATGGTTTTTTTGTAATGGTAACCAAAATTTTGACTGGAATGGGGGAAGAAAATGTTCATTTTCCCATTTTTCCTGCGTATTTCCTATCATGGTAAAATGTTCAACTTTACCCCATCTTCTTAGTCTCCAAAACCTCCCCGTTACCCCCTCCTACTAGCACTCCATCCAGTGACAGTCCGTTTAGATGTTCAGACACCAAGTTCTGTGTTTCTTTCGATTCCTCCTCTCCAGCCTCACTCCCGGGGCTGCGTCGTCTGCACTGGAAGCCCTGACTCCTGTGTTGCTCACCTCCTTGTCTTGCCAGAGTCATCTGGTGAAACGGCCAGCCCTTCAAGGGGCACTTCTGTGCTCAAGGGAAAAGATCCAGGCCCCTTAGTTTGACCTAAGATACTCTCCTGGTCTGCCGTCTGCTTGTTTTCCTATTTCCATCCTTCCTACCTCCCCAGACACTTTTAACATAATAACAATAACGGCAAACTTTTGAGTCTTATAAGATAGCCTTCTTGCAAAATGCTTTCTTTACATACACGTGTCACTTAATTTTTTTCAACAGCCCTGGAATAAGATTATTGACTCAGGTTTGTTAATATCCTTGAGGACAGTTTTTGGTGCACAGAATTATTGAGGTTTCTAAAATTAGTATTTGATTTCTTATAGTTACAAATCCCAAAACCTAGTTCTTCTTTAGTTTGTTATTTCAGCTTATAGAAGTCAGTGGGAAAATTTGCCATTCTCTTTTAAAGGGCACGTTAATGTTTGGTTAATGTTTGGTTCCATTTAAAAATGAACTCCTACAAACATTTTTTTTTTTTTAAGATTTTTATTTATTTATTGAGAGAGAGAGAATGATAGAGAGAGAGCATGAGAGGGTGGAGGGTCAGAGGGAGAAGCAGACTCCCTGCCGAGCAGGGAGCCCCATGCGGGACTCGATCCCGGGACTCCAAGATCATGACCTGAGCTGAAGGCAGTCCCTTAACCAACTAAGCCACCCAGGCGCCCCTCCTACAAACATTTTAAATTGCATTTATAAATTTAATATATGCAGTTCCTTAAACATCAACTTTTAGATTTAAAAACAAAACCTTGCCTAGTTCTTAAATAACTTCTAAATGTGATAAATTTAAGAATTTGCTGAACCTTGAGTCCCTTAAAAATTAGTTACACTACTATTTATAAATTTCAAATCATAAGTTCAAATCAGTGACTTAATTGGCATGAAAAAGCAACTTGGCCAAATTCTCTTAATGTAAATATATGAAATACTAAATATGGAGAGATTCCTTAATGCAAAAAATACAGAATTAATCCTGTGTTTAATTCTCTTCAGTTTTTCTATGCTTAATTCTAGATCTTTATGAATGAAAAAATGAATTTCAAATACATTTGAAAGGTACTTTGTTTGTCAGTTGAAATATAAGCCCGGACTCCAACTGAATTTTCTCGTCAGTGACTGAACTTCCACTTTTTATTGTCACTGGGTCCATGCCCCTCAGATGGCTTAGCCACATAGTCCAGACACTGCAGATCCCGCTTGCACATCACCTAATTCTTTGTTCTCCTTGAGGAAGTCCGCAGCTTTCCACCCAGGAGGTTTGGACTTTTGCATTTTTTTGCCTTTTACTTTCACCTTTTACCTTTAAAGATCTTTGAACATGATGGAGTCCTGTGTTCCTTTGTTTTTTATCTGGAAGGACCGTAAACCTTTTTTTTTTTTTTTTAAGATTGTTTTTACACGCACAAGAGAGAGAGAGAGGGCGTGTGCACGGGGGCGGTGGGGGGCAAAGGGAGAAGCAGGCTCCCCACTGAGCAAGGAGCCCGATGCGGGACTCAGTCCCAGAACCCTGGGATCATGACCTGAGCCGAAGGCAGACGGTTCACCGACTGAGCCACCCTGGCCCCATGGAAGGACCATAAATCTTATATTAAGAGACATTATTTTAATTTGGAATAGTTTTCATGCTCGTTCTGCCATCAGTAGTAGTAATAGTAGCTTATAGATGAGGAAACTCGGGCTTTGAGGTTAAGCACTGCCCAAGGTCCCTCCCCGGTGACCAGGCCTGATTGCCAGACCAGTACCATACCTTACGGCAGACTGGCTGCTGCCCCTCAGGGTCCGCTGCCATGTCGTGCACTCCCATTTTATTGCCTTGGGATATGCTTCTCCCCCAAGGACACCCTGAACAATTCTCCAGGTGCCTCTGTCCTCTTCCATTCTGTTTTAGTTTTCACAACTTGGCTTACGCATCATCTTCTCCTTCTGAAGCCTTGTCAGCTAGTCGCAGCCTCCCAAATCACGGAACTCAGACCCCTGGGGTTTTGTACATGATGTGTACCCAGTGCATGCTCACAGTGCTTTGCTGCTCATGTTCACTTGAAGTCTGTGTTGGACAGTGAGTTCTTGAGGACAGTGACATGTCTTCATGTCACCAGCACCTACTTCAGTGCCTGGCATATAACAAGCATTCAATCAGTATTTTTTCTTTTTGTTTTTTTTTTAAAGATTTTTTATTGATTTATTTGACAGAGAGAGAGACAGCGAGAGAGGGAACACAAGCAGGGGGAGTGGGAGAGGGAGAAGCAGACTCCCCACTGAGCAAGGAGCCCGATGCGGGGCTCGATCCCAGGACCCTGGGATCGTGACCCGAGCTGAAGGCAGCCACTTAACCGACTGAGCCACCCAGACACCCTCAATCAGTATTTTTTAATGAACTCATGAAGTTTTAATCTATTTTTTAGATAATAAAGACTACCATCTACAAAAGGTTAGCTAGTATGAGGCAGTTTTTGAGGTAATGGAACTATTTTGTATCCTGATTACATACACACACACAAAGGAGTCAACTGTATTGTCAGTTAAAAAAAATAAAAACTATCCCACTTTTTGAGGGTTTAGGTGGGTTTTCACTTTTATTTGTTTATTATAATAGAATTTGATATTATATGTGCTGAACAGTTTATATATATACACATATGTGTGTGTGTGTGTATATATATATATGAATTGAAACACTAGGAAACACAAAGTGCAGATTTAAAAAATTAAGTTATTTCAGGGGTGCCTGGGTGGCACAGTCAGTTGAGTGTCTGACTCTTGGTTTCGGCTCAGGTTAGCTCTCTGCTATGGACTGAATGTCGGGGTCATGAGATCAAACCCTGCATGGGGCTCTGTGCTCAGCGGGGAGTCTGCTTGAGATTTTCTCTCCCTTTCCCTCTGCTCCCCCCACGCTCATGTGCTCTTGCTCTCTCTAAAATAAATACATAATCTTAAAATTATTTCACAAACATCTATTGAATTTATGTGGTATTATATAGATTTATAAATGTGTTTAAATAATTCTCTCTGCTTCCCCCGTCTTTCAAGTTTTGTCTGATGAGAAAAAAAGTCAAGCCTGTGAACTAACTATGATAATTAAAGAACACATTTTTTTTTTTTTACTATCATAGCTGTAAATACAGCAAACTATTTCACTATAGAAAGGAGGTTTGTTGAAGGTTATAATAATCCTTGAATTGTATATATTTATGGCTAATAGTACATTAAACAGAAATAAAGCCATTTGATTTTTCAGATATAAACTTGAAATCGCTGATTTTTGTGACCGTATTTTCAAACTCAGTTGGACTTAATATTTGGTCTGGAAAGGAGTAAGATGGCTCCCAGAATAATTTTCCTGACAACAGCCCCTGCCATTTCTTACTGAAAACTGTTTAGAACAGTCAGAGTACATATATTCTGTCGTTGAAATTTAAAAGTAGGATCTTCCTCACAAGAGAGAGCACTTAGAGCACTTTGCTGTAATTCTGTGTCTCTCTTGTTGGGTGCATAAAGCTGGTAATACCTTCTGAGACATTTGACCTATAAGGTTTGTAGTTTAGTGTAGTGTCCACGGGGTGGCAGCAGAGACCTGAGTAAGATCAAAGATGGACAAACCTGAGGGGATTTGAAGGATTCTCCAGTTTTGGTTTTTTTTAGTTTTTTTTTGGGTTTTTTTTTAGGGATGGCTAGAGTAATCTTTTTATTGGCTTTCTTTTTTTTTTTTTTAAGAAAAAAATGTTTAAAAAAACCCCACCTAATAAACTCTTTTGCCTTTATTAAAATATATCAAGTTGGCACTGGCATAAAAATACCACTTTTGATGGAACCCTAGTAAAAATATCATTAATGTGGTATTTTCACAAAGGTGTCCCTGTTATATATGATAGGAATTGTGGTGCTTTCCTACCCGTTAAGAGTAGGGCAGTAATTCTTTTAGACACCCCTGTTTTCAAGGGGAAGAAGAGAATTAAATAATAGGCATGGAGTTTATAGTGGGGTGAGCACAAACAGTATTGTGGCTACTGAAGAGTTCAGAATGAAGTATGGAAAATAAATATTAATATATATTGCCGGTGTATAGCCATCTGTTTTGACATCAGTTATGTTCCAATCTTACAGTCACCCTTGATTGCTTGGGCGAAAGGAGATAGGTAAACCAAGCAAAGCCAAGTTCAGCAGTGTTCGTGTGTATGTGTGTGGGGGGGTTCCAGTAGGGTAGGATGGGTCTAAGGATTGTACAAGAATGTTTAATGCTTATTTGGATCACTTTTGTGGGAAAAGGGCAAAGAATATTATTAGCTTATGAAAGTATTATGGGTGATGGCATTTGTCCTTCCTGAGGGGTCTACACAGTCTGTCTTCAGCTCAGTGAGGTTGAATAATTCATCTTCAGGAAAGCATTGCCTTTATCACAAAGTCAAGTAGAGTTTTCTTCCAGATTTCATAATTACCAAGCTCGGATTGCCCTGGCATAGGGTCCTTGAGTTTGGGTACTACCTTTGGAGTGGAGTGGCCTCTGCCTTGCCCAGTTTTTGTGAAACTCCAGCAAGTCCCCGCTCAGACACGAGTGTCTCTAGGAAGGGAGATGCTGCTCCGCTCCTCCGTTCCCCGTGGCCACCTCCACTTTCTGCTCTTGTGCTCTCCTTCCTTCTCTTTCTCCTCCTCCTTGTCATTCACCTCCCCTCTCTCCCCCGCTTTCTCTCCTCACCTCTTCTTTGCCCCCTTTCTTCTCTGGTCACTTCTTTCTGCCCCTTCTCATACCCCCTGCCCTTGAGAGAGACAACCCTTTTCCGCAGCCGGCGTTGCTCCCAGGGCCAAGGACCTGCGCTGAGATGCGGGCCACATGTGTATGTTTGATCGCTGTTGGGTTACTGAGAATTCGACACCAGTTAGAGATGTTTGGTCAGTTATGGGGGTAACTCGAACATGGCCTACCGTGTCCTCAGTCAGCAGGTATTTATGGAAAGTAGATGCTGATGCCAGGATCCTGAGCCATGTCAGTTCCACCTGTTGATCTTTAGCACCTCCCAGGGCACAGATCACTATGGAAAGGAGGGATGACCAGACACTGTTGTAAATGAAGCAAATCCCAGTCTGCAGGCTGGCCCTGGCACCTGTGAATATCCTGGCCCTCCATAGTCTCACGTGTGTTATTATCTTTAAAATTGGGATGAATTGGGTTTTTGAAGTCCCTATATTTTAGAAGGCTCTTTCTTATATCTCTGTCTACTGCCTCTTTCAAATTGTTTTTACGTTCTTCTATGCTTCTTGAAAATCTCTTTGGGGGCAGAGAGGCCGTATCCTTTAAATGTCTTTGTACATTTGAGGTATTCACCCTATACCTCCTACCCGGCCCTAGTACCTAATGAGAGATTGCCATTTAGAAATTAATTAAATGCAGTGTCACTTTGCACTGGATTTTTTTCCCCTCTAAACCCTGCTACATCTAGTTTCTTAGCTGGTAGATCTTAGGTATTTATAACCATTATGTTTCTGTGCTGTTTGTATGGACAGTGTGTCAGTACTCTACTCATATTAATTACATACGAATGAATAGACATTTTGTCACCACCTCACTTGTAATTCCATTACTATCTTAGATACTAGAGTTTGGGATCTGAAAGAAGTCACTTTAAGTAGGTTATTGTCTACTAGGGGAAAGGGACCTGTGTTTTGAGCTACCATGAAGGAGCTTGGAGATGCTACTTTCCTGGTATTTTAGAACAGTCACAGAATTTTTTCCCCAGTATGGATTTGAGCCTCTTGCCCATTCAGTAAATAACATGTTAAAGTTTTCTTTTAATTCTATGATGTGTAGATGCGCAGAACATTAATGTCCCTTCCTTAGAAAACTTGCTGTATTGACTTGAATATAAAGTGGTGTTAAATGTAAGGTGAAGGGGCGCCTGGGTGGCTCAGCCAGTTAAGCGTCTGCCTTCGGCTCAGGTCATGATCCCAGGGTTCTGGGATCGAGGCCCGCATCGGGCTCTCTGCTCAGCTCGAAGCCTGTTTCTCCCTCTCCTTCTGCCTGCTGCTCCCCCTGCTTGTGCTCTCTCTCTCTCTGCCAAATAAGTAAATAAAATTTTTTTTTAAAGATTTTATTTATTTATTTGACAGAGAGACACAGCAAGAGAGGGAACATAAGCAGGGGGAGTGGGAGAGGGAGAAGCAGGCTTCCTGCTGAGCAGGGAACCCGATGCGGGGCTTGAACCCAGGACCCTGGGATCATGACCTGAGCCAAAGGCAGACGCTTAACAACTGAGCCAGCCAGGCGCCCCTAAAGAAATAAAATCTTAAAAAAAAATAAATGAAGGTGAATACTTTTCTTACCCTTTATATTGAAAAATTAAATCTCCCATGAATGTATGTATGTCACATACCTTTCCATTTTGTTTCATGCATGAATTACCACCTTGGTCTCTCCATTACCTTTTTCTCAATCTTCTTATTCCTTCTCTTGAGAAATATATGCCTTATATCTGTAATCCCACATTTTTACTCTGTGTCCTCTTAGTCTTTACCAATATGTGCTTTTTATATAACTAAAGGATTTCAGGGTGGAAGTCTACAGATACTAGAATACAGCCTTATTTTCTCCAGAGATGTTCCATTTTCTCTCACGGTCCTTTTTCCTCTCCACTTTCTTCCTTCTACCTCCCCCAAGTTTTTTGTTTGTTTGTTTAGTCTTTCCCCTGGATTGGTCCCTTACTAACCCTTTCTACTCTGGTTCAGTTAGTCCAAACCTGGAATCTTGCTTAAATTCTGGGTTACACACTTACAAAGATGCCCTCTCGTGTCCGTCATTGTCAATAAGTCAGTCTACCTGAATGTCTATGGAAAATGCTATGGAAGCCAACCCTAGATTGACTGTCCCTAGCAATACCGTGGCGACCACAACACAGAAAATGACATATGGGAATCTGCGAAGTAATGGAACTCTCATTACTGTGGATCTGTTACTGCCTGTGTCTACCTTCCACATTTGTTTTGTTCAGTTGTCTTTTTGATGTGGTTATGTAAAATAAATTTTAATTACTATAGTTGATTTCATTACATGTCAACATTGAAAATATGCTAGGAACATAAAAGCAGATGATTATAAATACTGAAATATGTGATTTTTAACTAGCAGAAAAAGGCAATCCATAAAATTAGTGTTTAGTACAGCAACTCAGTTTTGAGATTGAGGATGTAGACTCTAGGGTAATATCTTCATTCAGGCTGCTGTAATAGAAATACCACAGATTGGGGGCTTTAACAACAGAGGAATATTTTCTCATAATTCTGGAGGCTGGGAAGTCCAAGATCAAAGTGTTGGCAAGGTTGGTTTCTTCCCTCCTTGGCTTTAGCTGGGTGTCTTCCTATGTGGTCTTCCCTCTATACCTGTCTGTGATTGTACATCTCTTCTTAGAAGGACGTCAGCCATATTGGATAAGAGGCCCACTCCAGTGTCCTCGTTTAACCTTAATTACCTCTATAAAAGGCTTATCTCCAAATGCTGTCATATTCTGCGGGATTGGGGGTTAGGGCTTCAAAACATGAGTTCTGAGGGGACACAATTCAGCCCTTACAATGAGGTAATTTTTAGGCACAGACTTTGCTGAAGAAGGGAAAACACAAATCTGTCTTCTGGTGAATTATCCCCACCTCTAGTGCCCAGTCCACCTCAGAGGACGCAGAGCACGCAGCTCTCCACTAGGGCAAACACGCTAGGCACGGCCCGCCGCCTCACACGTGTGACGCAGGCTCAGACTCTCCCTCCCTCCAAGTGTCACCTGTCTGCGGTATTTGGGAAGGTGTGACGACAGAAGGAGAAGGGCTGTCCCCCACCTGGCCCAGAGCCCCCTGTCTGACCGCTACTTCTCCAGCAGGGTGCCGCCCCTGCTCTGCCAGGGGCCACTCCTCACTCCACTGTTGACCACAGCTGGGACGACCCCGTGGGCTGCAGTCCTCGGTGCAATATGGCTGCTTTCCTAGAAGCCTTTGCGGAGGGGGTGGTATCATACCTCTCTTTGTGGCCCCATCCACTGCCCCACTCTGAAGAGAGGTGAGGGCACTAATCCCATCATGAGATGTAGAGACCCTTATGACCTAATTACCTCCCAAGCCCCATCTCCAAATACCATATTACATTGGGGAATTCCAGTATATGAATTTTTTTTGTGGGGCGGGGCAGGGGAGACACAAACATTCAGTCCATAGCAGAGAGCTGACCTTGGAAAAACCTAATTACAAGTGAATCTGGCTTTCATGGGTTGTGAATCGATACAGATGGAAACACTGAAGATAGGATATGTGCATCCACAGTGCAGGCTGAGAAACATTTGCAGCTTTCATGCGTAGACTGATGTTCTGGGGAGGCCCCATGCATGCGCGTTGCAGCACCAGTTCTTTTTGAAGTCTGGTGTTGTTGTTGTTGTTGTTGTTGTTGTTGTGTAATACTGCTCTGGAGAATGTGTGGAACATTTTCGGTTATTGCCCATGAACTGCAGTGCTGGTGGCTCTGGGTGCCTGCTGCCGAAAGCCACTGGAGTGGTGGAGGAGTGGAGCAGCTTAAAGGGCTCAGCGGGAGAGTCTCTACAACTAATCCAATTTTGTCCTGTAGCAGCACATCTCGCAGGCAGGAATTAACCACTCTCTGGGCACCACTGCTTTCCTTTTCTTCTTGATGGTTATGTTTTTCATCAGGCTCCCACTCACCCACCTGGAAAGGGTGTCGTGGTGATTGGCTGATATTTTTATCTAATGGAATATCAACCAGCCATTGAATTAGCCACTCAGGTTACTGCTTTGTGCCCTTAGAAAATTGTCCTAGTGGGGACCAAGAGGAAATTCGTAAGTTCAGTTTTTCTTTTATATAGGTCTTTATATCTTCTTGATAATTTGTTTGTTGGTATCATCTGCCTACAGGGAAGAAGGAATTCCTGTATTTATCTGGGACACAATGGATAACTACTTGTAGAGCTGGTGAAAGCTTTTTTGGGGCCACAGATTTTAATTTTATTTTTGTTGATAGTTTTTTAACCCGATAGGCTAAATAACTCCTTGTGAATATTCTCGACTCGTGCTGCATTTGAGTCCCCTTTTTACTTTGATTCTAGCTGTTTCCTATGAGGCTAGTCAGACACTGAACTGGAATTGCCTCAGACTATTTCACAGACAGCATTCATAAACACGGACAACTTTCAGAGGTTGGGTTATCACTTAAAATATTGTGTCCACATACTGTAAAATGTCTTTTTTATAAAAAGATATGAGAACAGGGACACCTGGGTGGCTCAGTTGGTTAAGCATCTGCCTTCGGCTCAGGTCACAATCCCAGGGTCCTGGGATTGAGCCCCGCGTCTGGCTCCTTGCTCAGCGGGGAGTCTGCTTCTCCCTCTCCCTCTGCTGCTCCCTCCGCTTTTGTGCTGTCTCTCTTTCAAATAAATAAAATCTTAAAAAAAAAAAAAAGATACGAAAGCAATATTGGTTGCACCCTCTGTCACTGAGCAGTATCGAGTGCCGTCTTTAATCCCGGAGGCCCTTTGCTCTGCTCATCCCTCACAGCCCACACCTAGCACATGAGCAAGTGTGTGGACCCGACCTTACAGTGTATGTGAGAAGCAGCCCCTTCTCATGAGTTCCATCCAGAGGGCTCTGGAATCAGCTCTGGGTTTGAACTGTGCATCTGCCACTTTCCAGCTGGAGCCCCTATGCAGGTTCACTGGTGCCTTGGTTTCCTCTGTAGAACGAGAGTCACAGTGGTGGCCTAAGTTATATGCCTGTTGCTAAATGCTGTGTGTACAGCTTTTTGAGCGGTGGCTGACACGTGGTAAGTGCGTAATGAATATTAGTTATTACTGTTACTGTTATCAACAGTAATTATTACGTAATCAAAGTCCAACCCACCAAGGTGAACTTGGTAAGATAGGTATCAGATGATGTTTCTGTCTTGCTGAAAAGCCCTCCGTGAGTTGCAGTTAACTCGGAAGGAAATTCAGAGTCCGTACTGTAGTCTTCAAGGCCCTGTGTGATGTGATTCTTGTGTTCCTCCAGGCTCATCCCCGGCTGTTCTCTTCCTGTCTCCCCCTCAAGGCACAGGGTGCCTTTGTTCCTGCCAGAACTCTGCCGTGTTCGGTCCTGCCCCACCCCAGATCACTTTGTCTCCTCCTGATGCTAGCTGTCTTCCTAGCTCTGCACAGCCAGCCATATACACTCCGTGGGGACAGGGGCTTCAGCCTTTGTGTCCTCTCTGGATGGCCAGCACCCTGAGCAGTGCCTGGTACATAGTGTTTGCTCGATACGTATGTATTAATGGTACATGAACAAAACAAACTAATTGCCAGTTCACTGTGTGTGCTTTCACATGTGCTTCAAAAATATCTCTGGAGTTTAATGAATGTGGCATAAAAGGCAGAACTGGAATGAAAACACGGGTCCTGGTTCCCATTCAGCATCTGCCACGACCGATCTCACGGCTCTCTGAGACTCTGCTTCCCACTCTAGAATACAGGCAGAACTAGGTCTTGAACCCTCGGACTCTGAGCAGTTGCCCAGCTGAGGGAAGAGGACACAGGGTGACTGTCCACTTTCATCAGAGCAGCTGTGTTTACATTTTCTTTATATATTGGGGCTTCATATGAAATTCGGTTTGAAAAAAAAAAAAGAGTCTGCTTTTAAAAAGTTTAAGAGCTACTGGATTAGAAGAGCACAAAGGTTGGGGCACCTGGGTGGCTCAGTCAGTTGAGCAACCAACTGTCGATCTCAGCTCTGGTCTTGATCTCAGGGTCGTGGGCTCAAACCCTGCATTGGGCTCCACGCCCAGCCTAGCGTGGAGCCTGCTTAAAAAAAGGAAAAGAAAAAAGATAGGAGCACAAAGGTCATTTTTAGCCTAATAATTCTGATTCCAGTAGCTTAACTCTTTAAAGGATATTGTTTCTTCATCATTTTCTGTTCTCTAACCCCCCCAAAAGAAAAATTCACTGAATATTTTTTTTAAATATCTTAGAAGTAGGATATGTGGGTAAATAACAAAATTATCATCCATCAAGACTGTGAGCTACATGAAAATAAAGACAATGTCTGTTTGCTCATGTCTCGTGGACGCATCACTTAGCACAGTGCCTAAAGCCGAGCTCAGTAAATATTGTAGATGGATGCGTGGGTAGATATATGAAGAGAGCAACAACATATTGTTAAGTGAGAATATATTATTTTGTAATATAAACCATGGAATGTTTACAAATGAAGTCTGTTGTTTTTTCAAGAGGATATTTATTGGATATCTACATTATAATCATTTTAATTTTTTAAAACTCTTTTAAAGTTTTGTTCTTTAATTCCAGTAGAGTTAGCATACAGTGCTATATTAGTTTCAGGTGTACAATATAGTGATTCAACAGTTTTATATATTACTCAGTGCTCATCATGATGAATGTGCTCTTAATCCCCTTCACACATCCTCCACCCACCTCCCCTCTGGTAACCATCGGTTTGTTCTCTGTAGTTAAGAGTCTGTTTTGGTTTGTCTGTCTGTCTCTCTCTCTTTTTTTTTTTTCCTTTGCTGCTTTGTTTTCTTAAATTCCACATGTTAGTGAAATCACATGGTATTTGTCTTTCTCTGACTTACTTCATTTGGCATCATACTCTAGCTCCATCCATGTTGTTATATATGGCAAGATTTTATTTTTTATGATTAATATTCCATTATGTATGTATATTACCACATGTTCTTTATGCATCTATCAGTGGACATTTGGACTGCTTCCGTATCTTGGCTATTGTAAGTAATGCTGCAGTAAACATATGGGTGCATGTATCCCTTTGAATTAGTGGTTTTATATTCTTTGGGTAAATACCCAGTAGTGCAATTACTGGATCTTAGGGTCGTTCTACTTTTAACTTTTTGAGGAACCTCCAATACTGTCTTCCACAGTGGCTGTACCAGTTTGTATTCCCACCAACAGTGCACGAGGGCTCCTTTTTTTCCCCCACATCCTTGCCAACACTTACTATTCATTGTGTTTCATTTTAGCTATTCTGACAGGTGTGAGGTGTTATGTCATTGTAGTTTTGATTTGCATTTCCTTGATGATGTGTGATGTTAAACATCTTTTCATGTGTCTTTTGGCCATCTGGATGTCTTCTTTGGAGAAATGTCTGTTCATGTCTTCTGCCTATTTTTAAATTGGATGATTTCTTTTTGGTGTTGAGTTGAATAAGTTCTTTATATATTTTGGATACTAGGTCTTTATCTGATATGTCATTTGCAAATATCTTCTCCCATTCCGTAGGTTACCCTTTAGTTTTGTTGATTGTTTCCTTTGCTGTGCAGAAGCTTTTTATTTTGAGGTAGTCCCAATAGTTTAGTTTTGCTTTTGTTTCCTGTATCTGAGCAGACATACCTAGAAAAATGTTACTACGGCTGATGTTAGAGACATTACTTCCTGTGCTCTCTTCTAGGATTTTTATGGTTTTAGGTCTCACATTTAGGTATTTAATCCATTTTGAGTTTATTTTTGTGGTGTAAGAAAATGGTCCAGTTTCATTCTTTTGTATATAGTTGTCCAGTTTTCCCAGCACCAGTTGTTGAAGAGACTGTCTTTTTCCCATTGCATATGCTTTTCTGCTTTGTTGAAGACTAATTGACCATCTAATTGTAGGTTTACTTCTCAGCTCTCTATTCTGTTCCATTGGTCTGTGTGTCTGTTTTTGTGCCACTACCATACTGTCTTGATCACTACAGCTTTGTAATAGGACTTGAAGTCTGGAATTGTGATACCTCGAGTTTTTTGGTTTTTGGTTTTTTTTTTTCAAGATTGCTTTGGCTCTTCAGGGTCTTTTGTGGTTCCATTTTAGAATTGTTTGTTCTAGTTCTGTGAAAAATGCTGTTAGTATTTTGATAGTAATTACACTAAATGTGTAGATTGCTTTGGGTAGTATAAACATTTTAACAATATTTGTTGTTCCAGTCCATGAACATGGAGTATCTTTCCATTTCTTTGTGTCATCTTCAATTTCTTTCATCAGTGTTTTATAGTTTTAAGAGTACAGGTCTTTCACCCCTTTGATTAAATTTATTCCTAAGTATTCTTTTCGGTGCAATTGTAAATGGGATTATTTTCTTAATTCTCTTTCTGCTGCTTCATTATTAGTGTATAGAAGTGCAACAGATTTCTGTACATTGATTTTTGTATCCTGTGACTTTACTGAATTCATTTTAGTAGCTTTTTGGTGGAGTGTTAAGGGTTTTCTATATATAGTACAAGTCATCTGCAAATAGTGACAGTTTTACTTCTTCCTTGCCAATTTGGATGCCTTTTATTCCTTTTTCTTGTCTGATTCCTGTGGCTAGGACTTCCAGTATTGTGTTGAATAAAAGTCGTGAGAGCGGACATCCTAAAACTGTTTACTGAATGGCCAATTTATTGTACCTTCCTTTAGTTCTTCATTAATTTTCTGATGTAAGTTATGTAAGATATAAAACTAAAAGTACCCAGTATGATTTTCTTTCTTTTTCTTTTTTAATTATTTTTTTTCCTTTTTTGCATTTGCAGTAGGATCATTTTAGAGTTATTAACTTTGAGATGGAGTACTCTTTCTTTTTATCATGATGTTATACTATGGCAGGTACTTGAGATAATAATACTAGTAATAATAACAATAATAAGCTGTTTTGGGACAACTTTGAGACTACAGTTGGTCATCACCTGCCTTTTCAATTTGGCAGACCTGCTTGAATTTGATAGGAGAGGTTTTACTGAGATTTCAAAACCGTTTTATTTGAGGTAGGTTAAAGCAAAAGTAATGTAATGGTAAGACATTGAACTACTGACCTGCACGATTGTTTTAGTAATAAAAATGAGAATATCAGCTTTGCATTTTTGAAAAAGCCTGTAACAATGTATCTTAAGAAAACATAAGAATTACATGTTGCATAATTGTATAAACCTTACTCATAAGTTCATAAATATTTCCACCTGCCTGCTGTCTAAAAAGATTTTGCATTTTGCTATGTTTTAGTATCAGTGTCTCTAAAAAATGCTTCTTCTAAACCCCTAAAATTCTGTGGCATATATATATATATATGTATGTATATGAGTGCACATGTGAAAAGCATGCAGTTGTTCATGGTGTGGTTCTTATATTTGATACTATTTACCCCTGTATGTATATTACTTATGAATCTATCTTTCCCTTTAGGTAAAGAGGATGAATATCCAAAGAAACCTTTGGGACAGCTTCCACCTGAATCTGCTTGCATTAGTCACCTGAGCAATGGACAAAGAAGTGTGGGCAGGTCAAGTCCCCATATGAGCAGCAGAAGAGAAAGTGGCTCATCGCCTCACAAAAAACATGAGCATTCCCCTCACCATCAGAGTAGAATTGGTACACCAGAACGAGTAAGGGCGCTAAGACGGAAATCAGATGATGAAGACAGTAAAAAGCTTAAAGATGAAGCAGATCTTCAAAGAAAACTTCCATCAGGTCCACAAGACAGTTCCAGGCAATATAATCATGCAGCTGCTAACCAAAATAGCAATGCCACTTCAAATACCAGGAAGGAATTTGTGCCCAAGTGGAATAAGCCATCAGATATTTCAGCTATTGAAAAAACTGCCAAATATGTTATCGAAGGCAAAAATAGGTCAGCACACCCCGCACTTACAGTCACCATCCCAAGTTCTGCTGATACTCGGGCATCAAATGTAAGGCAGAAGATGAAGGTCTTGGATGCTGATGAAGGGAAACGGGGCTCTACTGCGTCCCAGTATGATAACGTACCTGAAAATGACAACAGCGTTTCCATTGAAGAGGCACTAGAAAGAGCCTACTCCCAAAGTCCAAGGAACATGGTTTACTCTCACAGCCCGAGGAAGCACGTGGAGCCAAGTTCTAGTCCATCAAAAATATCAAACAAGTTTACTTTTAAAGTGCAGCCTGCAGGTTATGCAAAATACCCATCTCTGTTAGATGGGGAGGAGCACAGGACAGTGCACCCTCCATCCTACAGTAACCCCCCTGTTTACCATGGAAATTCTCCCAAACGCATCCCTACTGCTAACAGCAGCTTTGCATCTCCACAGTTTACCCATGGGACTCAAATGAATCCTTCCCGGAGACCTTATGGCTCTACCCTGTCAGTCGATATTTCTCCAGAGAAATCTTACAGCCGCCCGCTTCCTGTGGTGCTGCCCTCCAGCCGCATAGAAGTTCTTCCCGTTGACACTGGTGCCGGGGGATATGCAGGCAATTCAGAGTCACCAAAGAATGGACAATTCATCATTCCTCCCATGGATTATCTGCCAGATAACAGAAAATGGTCGGAAGTTAGTTACACGTACAGACCCGAGACTCATGGACAGTTGTGGACTCAGGATGCTAACCGTGGCCACTTGAGCAATTTACCAAAATATTCCGCCTTTCAGCATGTTCCCTTTCAGGACCATAGCCTCCCGGCAGTTTCAGTAGATAGTCCAGTGCGATATAGAACTTCCCCAGGTTTAGAAGATGCCAGTTCCTCTGGGTATCAATATTCAGGGCCCTCGCCTCCAGTGTATCACTACAGAAATCGGGATGGACTTTCTATTCAAGAATCAGTATTGCTGTGAGAATTTATCTATACTTGGTAAAGACAAGAGAATAGAAACCATTTGAAACCTACATTGCTATGTTTATAATTGCCAAAGCAGTATTTTATACTATTGTAAACATAAACATCTTGCACAATTCCAGTGTATGCTAGTAGTAAGAATATATAGGAGTGTTTCATCCCCATGTAGATGCTGCTTATGATGAGCATTTTTAAATTGCATCATCACTGAACCTGTTAAAAAGAATTTAACATGGAAACATAGCAATAGCATTTAGGGATGCACGCATAATGATAATTCATGACTTGGTTTCATTTATATCTTTCTCCAAAACCTGAGCATTTTTGCGCCATTAGCCCATCCTGTTTTGAGTAACATTAGAAAGCACTGAAAAACTGTGTAGAATAGATATTTTTAAGGCTTTAGTGTGTGTGTCTTTCAGTAGATACCAGAAGGCCTCCATGTACACACATTTGAACACAGAACTAAAGGAACATTAACAAAATTAATTTTGATCTACATCCATGAAATGATTTACTCTTCTTCCTTTCCTTAACTTGTCTTTCAGCCAAGTTCCCCCCCGCCCCCATATTTTTCCCCCAGGTCCTAGAGTGCCATCGGGTTTTGCCCTGACTTCATGCAGCTTCTCTGCAGTTGTGGCCCTCTTCTTTCCTTCTGAAAATTAAAGACACTGGAGAGAGAAAGGCTCACCACTGAATGGTGCTTAAACCCTGGGGCACTTGGAGTAAGTTCATGGCCAGAGGTGGGGCGCTGCTCGTACCCCACGATCAGTTTTAGAGCAGTTTTGGTGCATCTGTGCCCTTTGTTCTGGTCTGCCTCTTGTGAAGCTCAGAGCAGAATGCTCGTTGCCAGATGCAGGGAAAGTGCTGCAATCCTGCTCTCTGTCGGTGCTAGCAGGAGGGGTTGCAAGTTAGGCTCCTCAAGCACTCACATGGGGCAGCAGAACAGACTCCTTTGAAATCCATTTGAAAGCAGGATTAACAATATGGTTACTTCTTATTTCTGCCCTTTAAATTCCTGCAGGGCCTGGGCTGTTCATTTACATGAGCTTTTTCTGGCACTCTTTCTTTAAAGGTTGGTAATCAGTGGATATTGCTACATTTAGGCCATTAAATTATCATTGTGTAAACTTGTAAAAATGATCCTAATTATTAATAGGAGTCTAAGGTTTTAATCTTTTTTAAAAAATAGTATGACTTTCATACTTCCAAAAGTCTCCTTTTTTTCTTTTGCAGTGAAAACAAATTCAGGTTCATGGTTAAAAAATTAACAATGTCTTTTAAAAATAGTCTATTACACTACAATTAGCAAAACATGGGGACAGTTTTGGGCACCCCCAGAAAGCCTGACTTTGTGTTTAATTGGAGAGCTGGTTTTCAGCATACTTCCCTCGGGTTTGAGCAAGGACGAGAGTAGAAAACCTAACATCGAGGGCTCTTCTTGTTGCAAGTTGGGGCTTTAAACTTTCAAGGTACCGAAGTATGTCTTTTCAAATGAGAGTAACATTTGTTTAGCTAGCGAATGTGACAATATTTTTTATGTATATAATGAGTCTAATGTAATTTTAATCAACTTGGTAATGATGTTATTAAACAGCAAAACAAATGGCAGTGTGTTAGCAGCTCCCTGCTCTATGCTAAAGTGCACACAAAATCCCGCTCTCCCTGGGCTCTTGATTCAGATCGTGTGGAGGCTTAGAAAGAAATGTAGATAAAACATGTAGCTGAGGATATTAATTCCAATTTTTAAACCATGATTCTGTGAACTTGTAATAAACCAAGCTGTATAATTTAGGTTATGATAGTAGCATCTGAGCTGCTCCAAAATATATGTGTCAACAGTGGTAAATACTGTAGATTTATATATATATATACATATATATATGCAAAATATATATATACACACACTATTTTCTTATGTCATCTATGACATTTTTATCTGTATACTTTTTTTGATGTGATTGTTTTTAACATGCTAAAAGTAATAAGTATATTTTGTGTTTTCATGTGCTTTTTTTCATGTGGCAGAAGTGCTCTGTATCTCTGATGCTTCTAAAGCTAATTTTCTTCTAATTGAGGAGATACTGCTCAGTGTTTGCCTACACGACTTTATATATCTATCACAGTTGTATGTTAAATGCTTTATTAATTTTCGGGAGTACTGTACTTAGAACTCACCTTTCCTTTATTTTATCCGCCATTATTAATAGCAATAAGGTGTTTCCAGTCTTCCCCACTATAAAATGTAGTTCTCTGTTAGCTTTTCAAGTAGGAAAATTTAATTTGAACTTATTTTGCTACCATACAATTTTAGTCTTTCAAATTTATCTTTTAGTAAGACATAAATAATGGAATGATGGTAAAAGATGAAATAGTATTAGTAAAGTGGGTTAAATAGAATCATCAAACTGTATTTGGTGAGGATCCTCATGGAGCGGAGGCTGATCTTAATGCATCGCTGGACCTGCTGTAGATATTTTGCCGTTATTCACTCTCTTCTTTACAGCAGTCACACTATAAGCACTTCAGTATGGTTTTTGTTGTTTTAATATTTAGTTTGAAAAGTTAAAGCGACTACACCCAGAGTCTCCAAGGGTTTTAAAACTTTGACTCTTTCAGGTACTTTTTTTTTTTTTTTACCAGATTTTAAAAAAATAGCTTTTTAAAGCTGAGAGAGATGTATATATGTAAATGTAAAAGTCAGATATCAAAGTATTGTAGGGGAAGAAAATAAATTATTTTTCCTTCTATCCTGCTGGGTTCTCCAGCCAGGCCCTATACATTGGTCTGACAAAAGCAGATCAACAAGAGAAAAACAGAAGCTTATTAACAGGTGCATCCTGCATTCACATGGTACCCAGCCCTGAGCAACTCAAAGGAGGGTTGGACTTGGGGTCTGTGCACCTAACTTAACAGGGAGAGGGAGGAGGAGAAAGGCACTTATGGGAAAGCAAGGGACTATTTGGAAAGCTAAGTGGGCCCTTAGGAGAAGTGATGGGCGGTGTGATAGTGTGTGGCAGGGGCTGAGTGTGGTGCCTGGAGAGAGCAGAGTTGCCCGGGGAGGGGATTTATGACAGGGATTTTGAATTTTGGGGGAAGGCTCTGCTTTCAGGCAGATAAGCAATTTCAGAACTCAGATGCCTTCGGCTCAAAATCGTTCTTATGCCAAAGTGGTGTATTTTGGGGTGACGTGCCCTGATCCCCCTCAGTGGCAATGATAGAATGTTTCCTGAAAGAATTGAAAAAAGATTGAATAGGACATTTCAGGAGAAGAAAAATATATGTTTACAGGATGTGGTGTGATTGCTTTAACTTTTTTCGTTTTAAGGAGATTCTAATACTAAATTTTATGTCATACTGAGTGTAATTTTACAGTGAAGTTTCGTATTTGTCATTTCAGATCTCTCCCTCAGGGCCCATTGAAATACAGGCACAGAAACAGTACCTCTTCAATACTTTGCTGAGATCTCCTTTCATTTCCATGAATAGAGAAAAACATGCCATGCCCACAAATAAGGATTTATACACAGAGGACCTACAGCTCAATCTTCTGGAAGTATTATTACTCTCAGTTATCTTTCTGACTCACACCTTTATTTTTAGTATGCATTTGATTGTGGGTTAATTAAGATTACAGTTTGGGGATTTTTTTTGTTTGGCTGTCCTATAATGGATTTTAAATATCCCTCTGTAATATGGATATTAATGCTTATCAATCAGGTGGTTTTAATAAGCCAGACTTTATTTTTTCAGTGACCCAAGATAGAATAAAAAGAAAGGACTCCACTTAACATTTAGTTATGAATATACTTTCAGAAGGATTTTCAGTTATCCATAAATCTAAGCATAATTGCTACCATTTTACACATAAGAACAATGAGGCATAAAGGAACAAATTTTAGATTTCATAGGAGTGCATCTCGACCCTCACTACTCTTTAGAATTATCTGGGGAACTTAACAAAAAAATGTTCTTCTTGGTTTCTACCTCAGGCACTTAAGTCAGAATCTCTGGGGTGGAACCCAGGCATCAGGTAATTGTATTTTTTTCCCCTTTCAGTCAGCAAAACTCTTTAAAAAAAAAAAAACCTTCTAAATTTGATTTTGATTGTCTTATGGTCCCAGTATGAACTGTCTTTTTATTTTTATTTATTTATTTATTTTTGGATTTTATTTATTTATTTGAGAGAGAGAATGAGAGCGAGAAAGCATGAGATGGGGGAGGGTCAGAGGGAGAAGCAGACTCTCCGCTGAGCAGGGAGCCCGATGTGGGACTCGATCCCGGGACTCCAGGATCGTGACCTGAGCCGAAGGCAGTTGCTTAACCAACTGAGCCACCCAGGCACCCCCAGTATGAACTGTCTTAAAAATTCTTAACAGATCAAAGTTTAGAAACTGATTTCAGGTAAGTTAGGAAAAATTCCACTGGAAGGATTCATGTTACCAGCCATCTCTGTAAATTTTGATGAACTACTGACAGTTGTGCAAAGTATAAATGGCTTCAGATGAAAGGTTGCATGACCCTGTACCTTCTCTCATCACTGCTTACAATAGTGCCTCAAACTAGGTAGAGCTTTACTAAGGTTTCCATTTTCCTGGACAACCTCTGTCATTTTCCTTAAGCGACATGCTAAAAATAGGCCTAAGCTATTTGCAAACCTAACTGCATTTTCCCTATGTGAACAGCTGAGAAAATGTGCATAGTCTGGTTATTCACCCGGCCAGGCGGCATTTTATTGAGCACCTGCAGTATACTCGTTGTCTTAGGGCCTGTGCTAGGCTCACGCTTCCAGATGGGAGACGTGCTCTTTAAGCTGTGTGCCTCAATTCAGTATTGGAGACATACACAGGTGATTATTACAGGCGTAGAAAGGCCACGGCTCGGGAGGGTCAGTGGAGGTTGGTGGGGGAGTTGCCTCACTGCTAAGCCTGAGGATTAGTAGAGCAGACGGACGAAGGGAAGGGAGAGCCAGGACATGGCTGCCGAGGGCATATGGCGTGAGCACCTGCATAGTATGTAGGGGGACGTTTGCCACTGTGATGTGTGTGTGTGCAGGGGGGGAGTGGAGTGTTCCACAGAGAGACCAGATGATGGGGCCCTTCCACACCATTGAACTCGATCCCGGAAGCCGGTTTTCTATGGTATGTTCACATTTCCTGTGTGGTCTCTAGAGGCTACACAAGAGGGAGCAAACCTGGAGGAAGTTAGGAAGAGTGCAGCAAGTGTTATATCCAAAAGGTGGTACAGAGTGTAAAGGGAAGCAGTTTCAAAGAAAAGGTTGATTAATTTGAGAACTAATTACTAAGAAAAGTTGGCCCAACTTAATAATTGTTTGAATGTAATCATAATAAGAAAAATAGTGAATGTTACTGAGTGCTTGCTATGTGTCCGGCCCTGTGCTGAAGCATTTAACGTGCATTAACTCATTTAATTCTCACGATAACGCTGTGAGGGATGTGCTCTCTAAGTCCCTGTTCCCGTGGGACAACAGGTGGTTGAGGTAGCTCGCCCCACAGGACACAGCCAGCCCATCATGGAGACAGGACTTTAGTCCACGCCATCTGAATCTAGAGCCTCTGCTTCCTCCCCAGCCCAACAGCTTTAAGAAGCTATCATTTCCCTGCCATAAAACTCACCCACATTAGTGTACACGTCAAGGATTTTTTAATAAACTCACACAATTGTTGCAACCATTACAAATGCAAGCCAATTTCAGAACATTTCCATCACCTCCCAAAGCTCTCTTGTTCCCATTTGCAATCAATCTCCATTCCTGCCCCAGCCTCAGGGGCATATTAATGCTTATCAATCAGGTGGTTTTAATAAGCCAGACTTTATTTTTTCAGTTTTAATAAGCCAGACTTTATTTTTTCAAATCTACTTTCTCTCGCTCGCTCTGGTTTGCCTTTTCTGAACATTTCATGTACTTGGAATCAGACAGTCTGTGCTTTTTGTATCTGACATCCTTCACACTTAGCATAATGTTTCTGAGTTTCGTCCATGCTGCAATGTGTATTAAGAATTCCTTTTTATTCCTGAATAGTGTTCCATTGCGTGACTATACCACATTTTGTTCATTCACTCTGCCAGTTGTAGACATGTGGGTTGTTTTCACATGCTGCTGTGACCATTTGTGTACAAGTCTTTGTGTGGACATGTTTCCGTTTCCCTTGGGCTGTTGCTGGCGTTAAGGTAAGTTTATGTTTGACTTTTTAGGAAAGTGCCAGACTCTGTTCCAGAGTGTACCATTTTAGACCACCGTCAGCATTGTATGAGGGTTCAGATTTCTCCACATCCTCACCAACACTTGTTACTTTCTATTTTTTTTTATTATAGTCATTCTAGTGATATCTCCTTATGGCTTTGATTTGCATTTCTCTAATCGCCAATGATGGTGAACCCCTTTTCATGTACTTAGGGGCCATTCGTGTATTTTCTTTGGCGAAATGTCTGTTCAGATCCTTTGCTCACGTTTAAATGGGGTAATTTTCTTATTATTGAATAGTAAGAGTTCTTAATATATTCTGGATACAAGTCCTTTTATAAGACATGATTTGCAAATATTTTCTCTCAGTCTTACGGTTTCTTTTGTGGTGCAAATGTTTTTAATTTTAATGAAGTCCAGTTTTTTCAGTTTTTCTTTATGAATCATGCTTTTAGTATTGTATCTGTCTGCCTAACCCAAGGTCACAAAGGATTTTCTCCTATGTTTTATTCTTCTAAGAAGTTTTATAGTTTTAGCTCTTACATATGGGTTTATGAGCCATTTTGAATGAATTTTTATGTATGGTGTGAGGTAAGGACCTAAATTCAGGTGGATATCATTTGTTACAAAAAGACTATGCTTTCCTCATTTGAATTGGGGACTTTGGTACTTCTGTCAAAAGTCATTTGACCATATTTGTAAGTGTTTATTTTAAGGTTTGAAATCAGAAAGTGTACATCCTTCAACTTTATTCTTTTTCAAATGGTTTTGGCTATCCTGGGTCCTTTACATTTCTCTATATATTTTAAGATGAGCTTGTCATTGTCTGGGAAAAAAGAAAAAGGAAGAAGAAAAAAAAAAAACTGCTGGGATTTTTGCTCGGTGTTACTCTGAATTCATGGATCCATTTGGGAAGAAATGCCATCCTAACAGTGTTGAGTCTTCCAATCCATAAACAGAGATTGTCTCTACATTTATTTTAATCTTCTTTAATTGCTCTCAGCAGCATTCTGTAGTTTTAGTATGTCTTGCACTTCTTTTGTTAAAATTATTCCTAAGTATTTTGTTTTTCTTGCTCTTGTGAATGGATTGTTTTCTTCAGAGCCCACATGCTTCCCCATCATTCTGTACTGCCGAGGGGAGAGCGAGTGATGAGCTTGAGTTCGGCAGTGCCCAGGTTGGGTGGTAGGCTACATCATGGGGCCACCATCTGATAGACAGAACTCAGAAGATGAAACAGGCTTAGGTTTAGTGAGAAAATGACATGTTTTGACATGTAGAATTTGAGGAATAGGGAGTTGACAGATGGTGTTGTCTGACAGACAGCTGACCGTTCCAGAGAGATTTGGGACTTGCTTGCCAGCACGTAGGAGGTAAAGCTGTGAGAGAGTACTTGTCTAGGGAGAAGATGAGCAAGCTAAGGATGGGGAGATGGGGGAGGGGGGGGGGAGTTGCTGACATTTAAGAGGTGCCAGAGAGAAAGGAGTGTGTGAAGGACTCAAGAGGGAGTGGTCACGGACTGGCTCTGCAAGAGCTCAGTGCCCAGTGACTGACCATTGAGCTTTGGAGCCAGACTGGCTCGAGTTTGCACTTTGCATCAGTGGTGAAATTGTGATGTAACAAAGCCACAAAATCCCCGTCCTCGTGGAGCTGATGCTCTGATCCACTTCCTCATCTGTAAATGAAGACTGGTGTTTATTTCATGGAACTGTGAGTTGGATGAGTTACTTTGTGTAAAGTGTTCAGCACAGCATCATCACAGTGATAATTTCAAATGTGATCTGTAATCACATGCCACCACCATGCAAGGTTTAGTGACAAGAGAGCATGGACTTTGACTCCCAGAGCTGAGTCTGGTGAGGAGCACAGAGGTGGACAGGCAGGAACATGACTCCTCCATGGCTGGAGGAACAAGAGTTCCCAGAAGGAAACGATCAGCAGCAGGATGGCCTGGTGACTGGGGCTGAAGAGGATTTGGATCTGACACCTGCTGTCATTCCTCAAGCCTCAGATTGAGGGGTTGGCAGGCACAAGTGGGGGGTGATGCGGCTCTCTCCGGAGGTTTCCTTGAGAAAGGAAGGGCAGGTGCTGAATAGGAGCTGTAGGGACTGATGGGTAAAGGTAGGGAGTGGGGGGAGGGATGTATTTACACGGAAAAAATCATGCTAGTTGGAAATCAGTTTTGACCGTTCAAACACACTCCAGTACTTCTACAAAGCAGCCCCTGGTTTTATTCCAGTTTGCTACTTTATGTATTCATGAGTATTAAAACACCAATCATTAAACTTCCTGTAATTCAGAGTTTTCACTTTAATTTGGAGGAAAATCGGCATAATCAATATAAAGCAGGCTGTATCAAGAAAGCGCTTAAGTACTGCCCATGAATATCCCTGACGTTGTAGAGCACTAACTTAGATCTTGCTGTTTCCTACTAAGAGAGGCGTTGCAGAAGTAGTGTATGTGCAGACGATGGAGAGGTCGGCTTCTCTGTAAGGTCAGTAGGAGTCTGCAATGAGCTGCTAAAGCTAAATCACTCTCGAATGAGTACCTAAGCTCTGCCACAAATCCATGGTGTGACCTGGGGCAGATCACGGGGCCCTCTGGAATTCCGTTTTCTGGTCTGTCATCTCTGGAGGTGGGGAAGGAGAGTTTGTCAAGGGTTCTGCCCCAAACACTTAAGAGGAAGAGTGCCTGAGGCCTCTTTGTCTGCTTTGTGCCAGGTACCCGGTCAAGTGCTTGGAGAAGTGTGGTAAGCAAGGGCCAGAGGTCCCTGCTCTCATGGAGCAGATAGTCTTGTGGGGAAGGCCCACATGAATTACGTGGTTACCAGCACAGTGGACCACCCGCATGGGTGGCAAGGACCCGGGAGGACGAGCCCCCGGCACACGGAGGGCCTGTGATAATGGCAAGCAGGAAGATGATGCACAAGGGAAACAGTGTGGCCTGAGTTGGACACGTGGGGGAAGCAGCCACAGTGATGGGCAGAAGATGCTGGCACACTGCCGTGGAAGGTGCCCCAGTTCTCCCAGTGCAGCCCGGGAGTAAGGAGAGCAGAGTAACAAACACTGATACAAACAGCTCCTAACATGCAGACAGATTTAAGTTGTCACCCATGTCTGCACCTATGAGTCATGCCCTTCGTGGAGCCACCTTTGAGAAGGAAGGACAGCGGTGGCCCTGTGCATTTGCAGTTTGGTAGAGAGAACTGGCATTCATCACATCTGCGCTGTGGTCTGAGTTTGCCGCTTAGCAGCAGTGTGATCTTGGGCAAGTCCTATTCCCTTTCTGGGCCTCGCTTTCTTCCGCTATAAAATGTGGGCATTAGAGCTGGGACGGTTAGGAGGAGGTGGTCTAAGACGGTGGATCCTGGCCACGGCTGCATATAAGAATCACCTGGAAGCTGCCAAAAATATTCACGCCTGGGCCTGCCCACCCCAGACCAGTTAAGTCGAAATCCCCAGGGTGGGGCCCAGGAATTAGAGTTGCACACCTATAGCTCAACAACCATTGTGTAGCATACACTGCAACAAAACCCTATGTGTTTTTCTAGCTCCCACATCCTTGCTTCATATTAAGGCATTTTTATTTAGAAGTTTTGAGAGGTGTGATGAAAAAAAACTTGGGCTTGAAAACAAGCTTGGAGACATCTCAGCATTTCCACCAGCCTTTCTGGACCTGTCTCATGAACAAAATAGGAAAAATGAGGTGTTCCCTATAAGATTGTTCTGAAGATTAATTCAGATAATGCACATGTCACACAGTGCTTGGAACAGAGATGCTTTACAGATGTTCAGTGATGAATGTGTTTGTATGAGGAAAGGGCTGTTATTCATATTTTAAGAGGTTTTTTTTTTTCCTTTTAGACTTGTAAAGTACCCCCAAATGGAATATGGGCAAAGAATATTAAAAGAACATGTACAGGGGCGCCTGGGTGGCTCAGTTGGTTAAGCGACTGCCTTCAGCTCAGGTCATGTTCCCAGGGTCCTGGGATCGAGTCCCGCATCGGGCTCTCTGCTCTGCGGGGAGCCTGCTTCTCCCTCTCCCACTCCCCCTGCTTGTGTTCCCTCTCTCGCTGTGTCTCTCTCTGTCAAATAAGTAAAATCTTTAAAAAATAAAAATAAAAAAATAAAAGAACATGTGCAGATAAAGAAGCCCAAAGCTATTAAACATATTTTACATCCCCATTAATTAAGGAAATTGAAATTGAAACGGTGATTGGCAAAGACAGCAGAAAGGATGTCCATGCCCTGCTAGGGAGAGGAAAATTGCATCCCCAAAATGTACCGCTTTCCAGTGTCCACATTTATATGTTGTACTCTTTGGTCCAACAGTATTGCTTCTATGAACAAAAATACAAGTGGGAAAAATACATGTGAAAGAATATTTCTTGTACAGGTATTTGTAATTGAGAAAAATTGGAAATAACTTGAATGTCCATCAATAAAAGATAGGTTAAATTATGGTATAACTACATGAAAGAATACTGTTCACCCTTTAAAAATATGTGGGTAGCTTTACATGTATTGATACGGAGAGATGTCCATGATTTATTGCTCTGTGAAAACAGCTACAAACAGTATTCACATAGCCCTTGGTTGGCTTTCCAGCTTCTGGCTTCAGCTCAGATCAGCCTTGTGGTGTTGACGGTCACGGGTGCCTTGGCCATGGGGGCTGCTCACCGATGGTTTAGGAACTGTGGGCTCTCTAGGAGGGCCGTGGAAGTTCGGTTTGCATGAAGGCTTTGGAGCCTTTTAGGACAGACAGGAAAGAAGGGTTTAGAACGTGGGACATAAGAATCCAGTTGAAGCAAGACAGGGAGGTGAGGAGGGGAAAACACCCCTAAGAGGGGGCGGGGCAAAGCAGAACATATACTCCCAAATGGGGTCACCATTTAGGCTTTTACCAAAAGTGAACATGATAGGGCTTCGGGGGAAATTCAGCAAATGCCAGTCCTCATCAGACAGCCTCTCAGACTGCTGCTCCTTCCCCTTCAACAGCGTCATTTGCTCCTGGTTTTTCGTGGGGGGAGGGGGAAGAAGGAGGGGCAAGAAAATCACAGAGGTTCCTGGCCCCAGCCCTGACAGGCAGCAGGGGTCACTGGCCAGGAACCACACCCCAACTTCCTGAGGCCGGTGTGGGGATGAAAGGGCACTCTTGTTCCTACCTTTGAAGCTGAAGGTCAATGATGCTCGGTCAGTGAAAGTTAGAAAAGCAATAATAATAATTTTTTTTTTTGAAAGGCAGAAATCTTAGAAATATGAACACCTGGAAACACGGGGGTAGTCAGATGCCTCATACTCTTTTCCTGCTGCATGAGTCAATATTGGATTTAAGGGCTTCTATTTAAAAGTCCATCTGGGAAGCCAATCTTTTCCTCCCTGGCTGGCCCTGATGGAAAACAATGGCAGGTGTTTGTTGGTACCAGAAAGGGGTAGAAGAGGTTTTAAGCCCGGACTTGTGCCATATTTTAAATATCACTGGATGCTCCATTAGTCCAGGGTAGGCTATTCCTTTGGATTTTATGGATCAGTAAAATAAATATTCCCCAAGATTTGAGGCACTGTCATAGGGCTGTCCATTTTTATTTTTCAAACAGGTTTACTAAAAATAGGATAAAGACTTACACATGAAAAAAAAGAAAGCATAAACTCAAAAAACATTCTTTACATTGAATATAGTTACCCTTTTAATATACTGATTTTTTTTAACACCTCATTGCAGGCAGGCAAAACGGTATGGCTCAGCTCTGATGCACACATCAGCATTTAAAGGCCACTGAATTAGTGTCTCAACCCCAGATGATATGATTAGATTGTTGTGGTTTGTAGAAAATTAAATTCTTTAGCCAAACCAGATGCTAAGCTTCTGCCCAGAATCAATATGCTATTAGAAGTCCCGGAAACTAATAAACATACCATAACTATTAATTTATGGATAGGTTGTTGGCAAATAACCTCAGAGAAGGAATCCAGGCTTGAAACAGCCAGCTCTTGGAACACCAGATGGAGTGTGCAAGTTTAATCAGAGTCCTGGGAAGGGATCTGTGCCGTGCGTTTTAAAAATCCACTGTAATCTATGAGTTAAATCTGAGATGTGCTGAGAGAAGCATAGAGAAGTAGAACCTAACTGAAGCTGATACAGGAAATCATAACTCATGCAAAGAAACGCAGGTGTTAGGTTTACCGTGAAGTATGTTGATGAGAAGCAGGGACAATGGACCTCTCCAGAATCTTGTCACCAGGCAGCTTCACCAGAACACATGAGGCCAAAAGGAACCTGGCCTGAGCAAGCAGATGTCCCCCATTTCGAGTGGCAGAGCTGACACTCTGTGCCTGTTGGGGCACCTCGCAAGATGATGGGCTACAGCCAAGCCCAGGAGGCTTGTCTGTCTGTGGCAGGCTCAACCCCTAACACTCTTCCCGTTATGTGATGGGTAGTTTACAGATGAAGAAACAAGCCCAGATTTGTCCAGTGACTTGACCTCGAGCAAAGGACCAGAGCTCACCTTTCCCCACCGCAACTCCATCCCACAGCAGATGGAAGGTGGACTGTGGCCAGAGAGCCCTCTGCCCAACGGGGAAGAGGACAGAAACCCAGTCACATGTGGAACCAACCAGCCAGCAAGCCCTGGCACCAATAGTCAAGAAATGGCATTTTGGCCCAGTTAATATGGGTGAAAATAGCTTACCGACATTTAAGATTTAACTGCAGCTCCGTGTAGATTGGTCTGTGTAATGATGTCCCTAAGTAACTCTACATTCATTCATTCAACACAGTGTTATTGGACGCCTGCTGTGTGTCCCTCGGAATAAATGAGTGTCCATCAGAATAAAGTGACATTTTGGTTTACTACACTCCCAATTAAAAAAAAAAAAAACCTATTTGAAGTCCAATACGCCTGACTGTATTATTGCAATAACTTGCTACTCAACGGCACGATCTCAAATTGTACCTTTAAAGCCCACTCGGATTATGTCTTTCTCCTGCTTTACACACCTTCAGAGGCTACCCATGACCATCAAATTGAATGTCCTCACTCAGCCTGGCTTTCGAGGTGGCCCATGACCTGGCTCTGTTTGGAGCCCCAGCCTTCCTGGAAATGACTCCGTGGTGCGCTGGGGGGTAGCAAAGTTGGATGTTTGGGTGAGAAGTAATGGGCTTTGCTGGCATAAGAGATCAGCAAAGAGCTGGACTCTTAGCTTTGTGCTCCAAACTCCACAGCACTCTACAGTGGGAAGGCCACCTTCCACGGTGCCCAGGTCCATCACCCGCCAGGCCACTGGCAAAATTACAGAGCATGGTTTGCCTTTAGTGTTCTCCACACCCTTCCTGTCTAATCTGTAACGCTTCGTACCTCCTCCTGCATCTGAGACTCTCACCACTTCTGGAATCACTCTCTTGCAGACGTTAACATATTTATATTCAAATAAGGGTGTCAAATCTCAGTTATGGGTATCTATCTGGTGGCTTAGAGTTTTCATAGACCTTGCTCTTCTTACAGTTTCAAGGTAGAAACTTTTTAGGAAAGAGTCAGTTTTTAAGTTGGAAGCTAGACTGCACCATCTATTGTCCAAGTCGCTGATTCTTTTTTTTTTTTTTTTTAAGATTTTATTTATTTGAGAGAGAGAGGGCAGGAGAGAGAGAGAGAGCAGAGGGGAGGGGCAGAGGCAGAGGGAGAAGCAGGCTCCCTGCTGGGCAGGGAGCCCGACACAGGGCTCGATCCCAGACCCTGGGATTATGACCTGAGCTGAATGAAGTCAGACACTCAACCAACTGAGCTACCCAGGCGCCCCCAAGTCACTGAATCTTGAATTTTTAATTTTAATGTGCATAGAAATCACCTGGGGGGGGTGATTTTAAGATAAAATCTTAAAAAAAAAACAGAAAGAAAAGAAATCACCTGGGGATCTTGCTGAAATGCAATTTGCTCCGAGGTTCTCTAGCCCTTCCGAGCTCCCAGGTGATGTTGATGCAGCTAGACAGGGGACCACGCTATGAATAACAGAAAGAAGTTCAAGTTCCTGAGCCCCATCCCACCCATGCCAGGGGGCCAAGCATTTTCCTGGGGCCTGAGGCAGCTGGCCAGTGTGGCTCATAAAGCACATAGTAGTTGGCCTCTGCAGAGCTCATGGCCATCAGTGAGATGGCTGTATGTCTTCTCCATCTGAGTCTCTGCAGACTTCATTCATTTCACAGCCCTGCGCCTTTGGAGGCTCTAGTCTGGCTGTTGGAGATGGTGCTTCTCCTCTGTAGAAGGCCACTCAGCAAGTTCTTGAGGAGAAAGGGTAAAGCATTGCCCTTTGGGGGTTCCTGAGGCAGCTTCCTGCAAGTGAAAGAAGTACCTGTTGCCATTTCCTCCCTAACACATAATTTTTCTTCCTTTTCTACCATCTGAGCAGCAGCTCCTGGGTGTATGATACTCAGCCCTCCTTTACTTCTATCTGTGTGTTTCTATGGAAAAGGAAGATGATAAAATTTAGCTAGAGCAGGCTGTAGTTGGGAAGTTATAACCTACCTAATTCCTTAATTAAGCTATCAATTAAAGCTATGTCTGTACCACCTGCTATGCCTGGGCCTCGTGCCATGTGGTGGATGCCAACTCTGACAAACCCATCCCTCCGAACCCAGAGCTCCTGACTCGTTTGTTTCCAGTAAATCTTTAGTCATCGCTCTCCTGGCCTTCCCCCATCACTTTTTCCTAAAGTACTTTTTGAAGTTCACATGCAGATAGGTTGCCCAACCCCATTCGTCATGCATATGGGGTTACAGAATGTCGGCCTCTGCCAGCAGATTTCAGCTGGGCCTTCTGAAGGTTATAACTTCTGCAACTTCTCTGTTGACCATCCGGCAAGGAGCCAACCGCCTTTCTTGCCGTAGAGGCCCTGAGCTTCACCCCAGAGAGAGGCATGGAGTAGACTGCTCCGAAAGAAAAAATGGAGTCAAGGACACAGGAAAATGAGGCTCCTCTGAAGGTAAGCTCCATTACAAACTTCTGTTACCTAGGTGGATGTTAAATAGGCATTTGTTGAAAGAGTGGATGAGTGAAAATAAGCAAGAAGAAAAAAGCTGTTGTATATGAAGCACGGTTGTCATTGCCAAATGCCTTTGTTGTTTTCCTGTTTTCCCCCTCGTTGCCTGTATGGCTCTTGTCTGGAATAGCTGGGCTCTCTGAGACATCTGCGATGTCACCCTCCCGAGAAGGTGAGGAGTAGCTCAGTTCACGGGGTCGCGGCAAGTTCCTCAGCTGTAGAGTGGTCCCTGCAGGTCGTGGGGCTTGTGGACCTGGTCCATGTCAGAGTTTATGGGATTAAAACCCATAAACTGTGACCCCCCCCCGCCCCAGCTCAGCATGCTTTGTGATTTATCAAGCTGTTGACTGACACATCTGGGAAATGTTTACTCCACTGTGAGTAACTCAGAGACCTGCCACTGACTGCGTCAGAGGGCCTCCCTAAGAACTAGCATCCCAGAGGTGAGACTTGACCTCTAACTCTGCTCTATTCTTCACCTTGGGCGAGCATCTTTATCAAAGAGATGAACTCTAACCCCCACATGCAAATGAGGATGATGCCTACCACCAGCAGGAGGCGGAGCCACATGCTAATGGTGATTCCACTGTACCTGCACCTAGTGAAAGATGAGGGGAAAGGTACCCATGGGGCCGCCATCTTTCCCTTCCCTACTGAAGAAGTACAAACGTTTTCTCCATTTTAGTTTCAAAACCAAGCAAGGATCCACACATGATCAGCTTGGGTATTTTCTAGGTCATTTAAAGCAAAGAAATAGTATGCTGTATTCCCTTCCCCCGCCTCCTCCAGTGAATGCTTATTGAGCATTTGGCATGTATTAGGCACTGTTTCTAGGTACTGGGAATACAGCAGTGTACAACAGACCCCACACCCTCCTGGGCTTACATTCCATTCCAGGAGGGGAAACAAGGCAAAGTCAATAATACACAGTGTGGTAGACAGTGAGAAGGGCTATGGCAAAAATGAAAGCATGGGGGAGGGAAAGAGAGAGTTGGGAGGGGTTGCAATTATAATTAAGATGATTGGCAAAGACCTCCTGGAGAAGTTGACTGGAAGAAGCTGAGGAAGCAAGCCATTCAGATATTTGTTAAGAAAAAAAAAAAAAAGAGTCTTTGAGACAGAAGGGATAGCCAGTGCAAATGTTCTGAAGCAGGAGCAGGCCTGGTGTGCTTGAGGAACCAAAGGAAGGCCAGAGAAGCCAAATCCAACAATGTGCCGGAGGCCGGGTGGGGAGGGGGTGGTGTGGTGGTGGTGAGAGAGAGATGGGAGAGAGAAGTCCAGAACAGGGGCCAGATCATTAGATCCTGAGGTCATTAGGACTGGGCTTTCATCTGAGAATGATCAGAAACCACTGGTTATTGAGAAAACAGTTGATGTGACTTCTGTTTAACCACAGTTCTCCTGGCAGTGGGTCAAAAAGCCGGTCAGGGCAGTCTGCACATCTCGGCCGGGAACTAAGGGGGTTGGTGATGAGAGCTTGGACAAGGTAAGAGAAGCCAGTGGTGAGAAGTGGTCAGTTCTGAATCTATTTTGAAGGTAGAATCAAAATGCACTGCCAGTCAGTTGCACGTGGAACGTGAGAGAAGGAAAGGAGACGGCATCCCCCCAGCAGTTTGGGGGTTTTTCGGCTAAGTGGAAGGATAATGTGCCATCAGCCAGGATGGGGACGATGTGGGAGGCATGGAGGGGATGCAAAGAGCTCAGTGCAGGGCATATTAAACTTGGGATAGGATGTCAGGAGAGTAAGAAAAGCGTACCTTCATTGAGCTCTTCTTGTACGTCAGGCACGGGGTGAAACATCTCGCATATATCGTCCAACGTACTCCTTACGACAGCGCTGTGACCATCTCTGTTTTAGAGATGACAAAACTCGCAGTTGTGCCCATTCGCAGCCATACAAGACCTCACGCCACTATAACAACAAAAAGTAGATCTTTTCCCTTTAAATTTTCTGTCCTGGCCGCACAACTTCCTGGTTGGCATTGGCTCATCAGCCTGTTAATGAAGATAAGAGTTTGCTTCTTGCTCCTTGCTTCTACTGAACAGTGAGAGATTATCAGCTTTGTTCTGCTCCTGGAGCCTTGTCGATGCTCCATAAACAGTAGCATGAGGGAGGGAGGAAGCATGTGGAAGTTGTAGGCACCAGCCAGCCATGCCTGGACCTGACGGGGCTCCTTGTGAGTGGAGGAGCCCAGGGATGGGGTACATCAGCTCACCAGGCGCATGGTGGGTGCATGAGAGAGCTAAGCTTGGCAACTCAAGAGAACAGAGCATTCAAGTTAGCAACCAAGTGACCAGCTGGGCTTTGTAACTACAGGTGTCTCAAATAGAAAGTAAGAGTCAGCCCCAAGGAGGCGAGCAGCATGAAGCGAAGTGTGAGCAATGGGGGCGGAGAGGCTGTTCAAGGCTAAGTCTGTGAGACCAGGTGTGCTTAGGTGTTCCTTTGTAGGTGAGCTCCTCTAGCTGGGGGAGTTTTCAAGAGGCCAAGAGTGTGTGCTGAGAAAAAGAGAAGTAGAAAGGGCTCTGGTGGTGCCCCACTCAAGGATTGTATTAGTTAGCTATGGCCAAGTAACAAATCACCCCAAACCTCATGGCTTGAAACAACCATGAACATTTATTATGTCACCCAGTTCAGGAGCAGCTGAGAGCATCTCAGAGGCTTCTTTACTCCCATGCATGGCACCTGGGCGGGAAGAGCTGGAGCTCCTTGTCCTCAGGCATCTCTCTATGTGGTCTCCACTCATGGTCTTTCCAGCATGGCATCTTCCAGATGGTGACACTTCCTATATGGCAGCTCAGGGTTCCAAAGATGTATGTCCCCAGAGAGAGAGAGAGAGAGAGAGAGACAACCAGGAGGAAGCCATACCCCTTTTCTGGCCTTGCCTTGGGAGACAGGCAGCCATGTCTCCTGCTGTGGTCTGTCAGGAGCAAGCCCCGCCACCCCCCACCCCCAGCCTTTCTTCACAGGGAGGGGAATCAGACTCCACCTTTTGTCGAGAGGTGTATTTAAGAATTTTCTGGCATGTTTCATAACCGCACAGAAGCCTGTGACATAGTCTGGCGTCCTCCTAATTATGCTTGTGTCAGTAGGAAGTCTCTTGGTCCCTGCAGTGGCTGGGGATTCACAACGGATGTGTGGAGGGATGATGCAACACGCGGACAAGGAGCTCGATTTTCTGAGACGAGATACTGTGCCTACGTGGGTACCAGGAAGACTCCCAGGCCTAGAAACACTGTTTTCTGTGACTCAGGATGGCTTATATCGAGTAGATTGTGAAGTAGTGACCCCACAGGGGTACAAGGTGGTGTTAGGGAATGCAGGAAACAAGAAAGGGGCCTTGACTTTGGCGTGTGTTTGATTTGTGAAGGCCTGTCCTTGGAAGACAGTGGTGTTCTAAACCTGCTGTCGCCACCAGTTAGTTGTCTCCACGACTGTTAAAACCATTGGCAGTCGAGTGCCGGCACCACCAGACCCTCGTTCTACTGACCCCAGTGTGAATGGCGCTTGGGGTTCCGCGTGTGGAAATTGGACTATGGATAATTGTTTTGTTAGAGGGGAATTGGGAGGTGTAGCGCATTCAAATGTATTTCCGAGCAGTATTCGGAAGCCTCCTGTAAGGACACTGATTGCAGGCGATGTTTGCCTGATGCCAGCTAATTAGGAAAAGCCATTCTGAGCCTAGCTTGAGCGAGCCCAGGGAAAGATAAACAGAGTCGCTGTAGCTGGTGCATCGCCGCTCCCCAGCGAAGCTCGCAGTCTCCTTACCCTTGATCGAGTTTATTCTATGCACAGACTTCTGCTAAAGGCCGCCGTGTCCCAGCGTGCCGGGCCATCGCCAAAGCGGAGTAGCACTAATAGCAGGAGTTCTATCTGCTGCTGCTGAATGAGCAAGAGGAACCTGACCGTCACCAGGAGTGAGTCCTTGGACCGTTTGGCATGGTCCGCAAGTGGGTCCAGACATCACCACTGCGGGATCCATGCGGGCTGGTGGGGCTTTTCCACTTTGGGGTCCAGCATTCCAGACCGACTTGTTCGAGGCCAGGCAGATGCCTGTGAGGTCAGACCCCAGGCAAGCATCTCTTAACGTGGGGTCGGTGGGATGTCATCAGGTGAATAGTGCAAGTGTTAGGCAAGAATAAGTTAATCAGTATGCAAATAAAAGAAGAGAGAAAGAGAAAGTGAGCAAATATATTTGGAGAACTGGGCTCAAGAAAGGGAGTTTTTTCACTTCTTTTGAAACAGGATCTCTCAGAGCCTTTAATCTGCCACTATGCACTGTGCCTGCCCGAAAGGAGATGAGGCGTTTTCCACGCCTCATTTGACCAGTGGAACCATCTGCCTGTGACCACTTTGGGTGACTAAGTATTCTAGCAACGACTTCGAGATGTGCTGTCCTCCACCAGAGCTGCATGAAGGGTAGCCCCAGACCGGTGGTCTGCTGTGGGGGAAGTACAGAAATTGAGAGAAAACTCTTAGCATCTTTTCTAGCAAATGCACAGAGTATTTTGTATTTGCCTGTTGAGCCTGAAAACAATGTCGTGGGGCTTATATTTTGTATTTCTTTTTTTATTATTATTAATTTTATGTTCCTAGTAGTTGACTTTTAGGACAATTTACAGAAAATATCCATCTGCAACACACTGAAAATGTACAAAAGCTGTCCTTGCCTTCATAATCTGAGAGCACGCCCACCAATATCTAGATCTTTCAGGCACCACATCAAGAGTGCAAAGGTTATCCCGGAGGGGCTCTGGCCTATCTCCTAGCATTCCCTATCCCTGCCTGTCGTGGCCCATCCACCCTGTGGCCCAGAACGAGGAGCCACGGCATGTGCCTCGTCTGAAGAGCAGTTCAGGAAGGGCCAGAAGGAGACAGCCTTGGCCCCATGCGACCTGCCACGTGTAGCCCCGCTCACGTGCCCGTCGCCCTCCCACCCTGGGAATATTGCTGACAGCTCTTTGAAAACTTAAGAAAGTATGACAGGCTTTCAGGAATGGTGACTTCCCACCGTGGCACGGAGGCATGGGAGGATTTAAGCAGCTCGCTTTAAACAAGGCTTGGCTTTTGTTCTCCCTAATCGTGCTGGTCATGTGGGGTTTTTTTTCCCCACAGCTTTCTGAAGTGTTCTCCAATAGAGGACTTCAAGCTTTTAAAAACAGTAATTTTGGTAACAATGGTAATTACTTTAATTGGAGTTCTTTAAAGGTGGATCCTTCTTTCCCACCTCCTCTTAAGACGTGAAGCATGCTGTCACCCATTGCGTCACTCCAAATCAGCGTGGTAGTTTTTCCTCTTTAGAGCTATTAATGGGCAAGGTAGGAGGGGAGTCAAGAAACTTCCAGAACTCACTATTTTTTAGTCTAAAATAATGACAAGTAATTTTTCCCTTGTTTCCCGGAAGTGGTAGATAATCAGCTTTATGTGTAGAAAAATACGCACGTTGCATATGACTGGGCTCCCCAGTTAGGCCTTTCACAGAGGATTAGGGCTCTTAACGCCCCACTGGGCTCCATTTCGTCACAAAGCCTTTGGCACAATCTGTTGGGCTGTCATGTTTCTGGGGGCCTTGTGTAGTTATTAAGTGACATTAGGTAGCCCTGCATAGGGTCTTTTATTCCCAAATAGCCACATTCTTTAGAGTAGTTGTTTGAGCTGCTTGACACACCCTAGGGAAGTAGGCCAAGTATCATAACCTTCCCTTTCTGTAGGAGACGGGTGAAGGGCAGCAGAACCTTCCTGAAGGAACCCTGTGGCTGTGGGGTCAGGGAGCTCACAGTGATACCTCCAAAGACCAGCCTTCCCTCGGGGCCCATCTGGACAACCTCCTCTGCTTACTTCCTTTCCTATGACCATGGGCCAATCCTTTGGCTCTCGGACTTCTGTTTCATGCTAAGTTGTGACGTCCTGATTGGTGTTGGGTGAAACTGCTGTGAAGTGTGTCCATCACACATACCTAGAGCAGAGGAAGCCTGGGGAGCTTTGAACTTGGCCTCTGCAGCTCCTTCTGGATTGTGACGAGCAAAAGCAAGTAATTTGCATTGTCTGGTTGTCATTCATTTATGTTTTCACGTCCTTTCTTTGCCCCTTGTCCACATTTTAGGAAGATAATAAATATAAATATTTCCTCTATAATTTTCTTCCCTCCCTATACCTATATCAATTTCTATTTATCTATTGTAGGGGAGGAGAAATTCTCCCCTACCTTCTTTGGGTCTGCAGCTGGGTCTAAAAATTAAATTGACATAAGACAGATTGGCAGGAGAAAAGCATACAAGTTTAATTAAATATTTGTGTGTATGTGGGAGCCATCTTAAGATAATGAAGGCCTGAAGAAGTGACCAGAACAGGAAGTTTTCATACTTTTTAGATAAAGAGACAATAAATTTTTACTTATCAGAAAGACAGAGGGGTTTGGGCTAGGAGTAGTAAATTATGCAGAAGTATCTAGGAAGTTACGGGTCTGTTTAACATTTGCTTGTACAGATCTTTCGGCCTCCATTTCCTGGTCTCTGGTAACAAGAATGTTTCTTTCCTCCTGGGACAGGGCGGGCACTTTCATATGGGAGTTTTACCTTCTGCTTTCAGGAAGAAAAAGGAGGGTCCAAGTGTCTTACACCTGCTGTTTGTTTCTTTCCCTTCCTCCCTCCCTCCCTTCCCTCCTTCCTTCCTTCCTTCCTTCCTTCCTTCCTTCCTTCCTTCCTTCCTTCCTTCCTTCCTTCCTTCC